>NC_139937.1:21513408-21700908 GCF_963514095.1 Eutrigla gurnardus | reverse complement strand
TCCAGACCTACGATGAGACGTGGAAAACCAAAATGTCACACAGGATGATTTTAATGAGCTTAAATGAAACAATCAATCTAAACTCTTAACTGTTCTTTAGAGACGTGGGAAGATGAATTTCAGGGGTTAACATTTTCCACCTGAAGCTTGTGTTTTATTTTGGAAACATTTATGTTGTGAGCAGCCTCAGCAGAGAGGAAGCCAACAGGCTTTACTTTAACCTCGACGGGGTTCAGTTAATCTGTTCACAAGGACGCTAGTCGTCAAAGCGAGGAGGTTTTTAATCCTCCGGGTCGGTCGGGTCTTACTGGAGAGCCTGAGCGACGGAAACCTCCCGATGCACCATGGCAGCCGGGACCTTCAGCGTCGTGTCGCAGTCGTCCCCGGCACAGTTCATGTCCTGGAGCGGCTCGCCGGGGAGAGCGTGGACGAGCACGCCGGAGGCGTTGGACTTGGCCATGTTCTGCACCTGCAGGGTCGAGAGGAAAGTCAAAACTTTAAAAGCAACGTTCGGAGGAAGAAAAAGCATCCACCGATTATTCTTCAGATTAAACTGATTCATAGTTCAATAAACAGCATGAAAAGCAGATCCTTATTGCTCCCTGTAAAAGGAGATTTCTTCTAATGGCTTGTTTTGTCCAAAAAAACCACCAGAAATAAACAAAAATAAGTTGAATGTCAGATTCCCTGACTTTCACTGATTACAAGCTGAATTTCCAGGACCTATAATGAAGATAAAAAACAGCTGCCTTTGTGTTTAGCAAGAAAAAAGAGCCAGTGTTTTAAATCTTTGTTTACTTTAAGTACAAAACGTTAAGTTTCCACTACTGAATGGTGCAATTTTTTATTATTGACGAGCGCTAACAAACCAAGTAACCATAACAACCACTCTACGAAATGGGAGGAAACTCGTGAAATAATAAGAAAAATACAGCATGGGGAAATAATTCACTTTGATAAATGGAAACTAATTTATAAACATGCTACAAACAAAATACCCTGATATTCCAGAAATTCCGTGTGAACCTTGTGAACAGTCACCATCCACTACATCCTGATTGAATGTGTCATATATTTAAAGTGTCGGTGTGTCATTTCTCATGAAAACAAACTGCTCCATAGTGCTACTAAGGTTTGAAACTTTAACGTCAAGCTTTAAGTGAATAAAAACAAGAGTAAATGAAGACGTGGCTGATTGTTTCTATAGGTTTCTGCAGGTTCCCGGATGTTACTTTGCCTTTTTAAGAAGCGGCCGACATCATGGACCGACCTTAGTGAAGTAGGAGCAGTTGCCGTCGGACACCCAGGCCACGGCGCCCGCCACCGAGGGCGAAGGTTCACACGCGTCAGCGGCATCCACCAGCTGAAACGACCTCTGATCCCCGCGCGTCATCAGCCAGTCGTACCTGGCGTCGAGTCTCTTGATGATGATCGGCATCTTCCACCCTGTCGGGACACAAACACAACGCATGCAATCATACGGGGAGACAGTTTATAGTGTGATAAATAAAATTTAAGAGAAGAGATGCTATAAAAATGCTGCTTATTCATTGAATGACATTGAGTGCATATTAGTTTTAGATGTAAACTGACACCCAGATTCTCAAATAAATAGGCCTCCAGGAATTATGAGAAAAACAATGTTGCTCATTTTAAAATTGTATCTATATTATTATTTTAATTTTGTAACTTAAGAAAATGTGTTCTTTTAGTGATGGATTAAAAGTTAGTTTTTTAATTTTTTTTTACTAAATGTCAGGATGTGATTCCAAAATGTTCTGCTGCCATTTTAAGAAATGTAGTCATATTTTGATGATTATCTGGATAATATTGTGAATTGCAATTCATTTGGTTGAGATCATTTCTAATGGTGACATCAGCAAAAAAAAAAAAAAACGTTTAAGTTTTGTCACTTAATGTGTGTGGAGAAAAGAAAATACATACAGCTGGAAAAAAGAGAGTTGTTTAAATATATGACAGACTACCATTAGACAGTACTTTATTTTGGTGAAAGTACCATTACTACCATCTAGTACTCAAAGATCCCAGTGATCCCATCAACCTAGAATCGGACCCACGACGAGACGCCGCTCTTACCCTCCGACTTGAACGCGACCTGGGAGAAGCTGCAGCTGCGTCCGGTGCAGCGCCAGTAGAAGAGCACGTTTGGTATCCAGTTCCCGAGAGCGAAGACCGGCACCGGGGAGAAGTAGAGCCGGGACAGAACCTCCTTGTTGCTAAGGAAACAGGCAGACGGTCACGTGTGGTTCATCAAAGTGATGACCAACGTTTTATGTGCATCAATGTATCATAATCCAGTAATATAACATCCCGAAATGGGCCGTTCTGCATATCAAGTATTTTTATTCATTTCTGTATATTAAGTATAATTTGCTGCTACTTTTACTGGAGTACAAGAATACTTCTACACTGTGGTATTACTACTTTTACTTGAGAAAGATCAATCAGTTACAGGGGATGTTTTTCTGCAGGATTAGTACTTTTACTTTTGATACTTCCAGGACATTTAGCTCATAACACCTCTGTACTTTGTTATATAACTGCTACTATTTCTGCTTTATTATTATTGTTATTAGTGTATACTATATATATATATATATATATATATATATATATATATATATATATATATATATATATACATTGCACTGCTAGATTATCATATTTGTGATTTGATTGTGTGTTTTGGGTGCAAAAAATAAAATATTTCACAGTAAAAGTATATAAAGTAGTAACTACTCCAGTAAAATACCTCATAATTGTGCAGAGGTTTAGTAAATGTACTTAGTTGTGTTCTACCACGTGTTGCTGGACATTGAACACCTTGACCTAGAGCTCACCTGTCCTCGGCGACCCGCTGCAGCTGCTCTCTCATCCACAGCGCGTCTGTGACCGCAGAGTCGTCCAGGGACAGGAAGAGGACCCGGGTCCGGTTGGGCAGCCCCTCCAGCAGGCTGCGCAGGGACGACTCCGAGCTCCACATGCACTCCAGGAAGCCCGACTTGTTGGAGAAGGCGTGTATGACGAGAGGCCCCTGCGGAGCATCAGGCCGGTAGGAGAACTCCCCGTCCAGGGTCGGGACCGTGAACGCCGCGGCGGGGTCACCCGGCTGCGGCCCGTCCACCGCCGCGGACGTTTTGCTGGACCTCAAGCTGACCGCGTTGTCTCGTAACTCGCAGGCCGCCCCGTCGCCGATCCGTTTCGGTTTCCCCGCAGCTTCCCTCACGTGAGCTGTCACAACAACAGCAGCGACGAGCCACAACATTGAGGACTTTGAACGCACCGGAGCCATGTTCCTGCGCACGGCGAGTGACCCTGAACTCACCACACACAGCCGAGCATCTCTCCTACAGAGTTTATCTGGATGTAAAAGGGGGTCGGACTGCTGCTAAACAACAAAATATCATCCGGTGGACTTCCTAAATTCAACTACTGGTTAGTAGGCGGGACGCGCCGCTGTCTACGGCGGCCGAGATGGGACAGTCATTTAAAAAGCGCAAACGAGCGGTTGACAGCTCGAAAAGGGGATTTCCATTGATCGCCAGAGAGAGAGGAGGCGATGACGTATTTTTGTAGGCAACTAGCAGGTGCCGTTGAAAGATAGAGTGATACTGACTAAACTAGCTATAATAATTATTTAAATGTATTTTTTGGCACAGTTCGTGATTACAAACAACCCCAAAATGATTAGGAAGATGCTAAACGGCCACACAGAGTTGCTAAATTAGACACAAGACGACCGGAAACGACTACAAACTACCCCAAAGTGACCAGAGACACAAAACAACCACAAAATGACCACAACGACTACAATTAGACATAAAATAACCACAATAGAGACACAAGACGACGGTAAACGATGCCGAAGATGATTCAGGCAAGAAAAGAGTGAAAGGGGCGATGCTAACTTCCGGTTTTGCTAACAAGAATAATGCTGCGCTTTAATTGCAGCCAAAAAAACCCGCAGTTAATCAGAAAAACGTCCTGTGATTAATGTTGACACGTTAACTCATAGTAAAAAGAATTTCTTTCCACCTTAAACCTACGAATACGCCTGTCGGGGCGCCGAAAATGCGTTTCCAGCGCGGGGGATGCACCTCTGACCATCATGCATTGCTCTGAGGGAAAGGTGACGGTCGGTAAGAGAGCGGCGTGATGGAGACGAATCTGTGAAGATGAAACATTTAATGTGAGCAGAGCAACACAGACACACATTTATCAATTTGGGGAAATACTCTTATCACCTCCACGTTGGCTTCTATCCCTTCACAATAAAAGCTCTAAACATGTAGCATCACTGCTGACCTGGGGAAACTTAAATTCACTCACAGTGTTTGTTATTATGGACGGTCCAACAGCAGCTTCAAACAGTTTGAAAGACGAACAAAACAAAACTACAAATCTTACGTTATACGTTATACCTGCCGAAAGATAAAGGAGGGATGTCACTCCCATGTTTGGAGGACTATTACAAAGCAGCACGACTGCAGTATGTAGTTTACTGGTGTAAGGAGGATTACGATGCAAGATGGAAGGAACTAGAGCTGAACCAACTTGATATCCCTCTTGAACCTTTGCTGAGTGGGTGATAAAAACCCTCAAGACCATATACTCAAGTAAACTAAGTGACCTTACAAAAATTCCCCTTAATATCTGGTTCAAAGAGGTTTCTAATTCACACTTGGAGAGGAAAGCACGGTTATTAAGGTAGGTTGAACATGATAGGGATTTCAGACCAGCACAGCTTGATATGGGATTTAAGGAACTGACTCGAAAAGGCCTTACTTCGTATTGTGTAATTTCATCTGATACTGGCCTGGACAGTTTCCAACAATTTAGGGAAAACCATGATTTAGACAAAAAAGATTTCTACAGATATTTGCAGCTTAGGCATCATTTCGATAGTAATATTAAAATCCAGAAAGAAGGTGACTTGGATCTCATTGACATTCTCATCGATGCATATAAAGGTAAAATCCATAAGAAAGTGGTCTCTAGATTATACTTATGCCTGCAACGTCACAAAAAAAATCTACATCATATATCAAATGTAACTGGGAGAGGGAAGCAAATATAATTTTGACAGAGGATGATTGGCTAAACATATGTGAAATAAACTCCTCCGCCACCAGTTCAGGGCACTGGAGGGAATTCGCATGGAAGAATATTATCAGGTTTTTTATCACCCCAAGAAAAATTTTCTACAGAGTGGCAGTGCAGAATCTGGGCATTGCTGGAGATAGTGTAATAATGTGATGGCTGACCAGTAATTCAGCCGTACTGGTTAGCTGTAGTTAAAGAAATATATTAAATTCTTGGTTTTGACATTGAGTATAATTATCAGACTGTATATTTGTGTAATCTACCAGTTGATCTCAATTCCCAGGATAAGTATCTTCTTAAGATATTTCTGACAGCCAGCAGGAAATCGATAATAAGGAAATGGCTTAACAGGGAGCCGCCGACGGTGGGAGAGTGGTCAGCCACTGTAAAGGAAATATATGAAATGGAGATGTTGACCTTTTCTCTAAGACTGAACCGTAATAAAGCCCAGAAGTATTTGTTGAAATGGCTCTTGTATGTAAATGAGAAAACCAAATAGAGCAACTCTTTTCTTTTCCATTTTGTTGATCCTCGCCGCTGTGACTGATGTTTTGATGGACTTACCCTGGAGAGTCTTCCTTCCCTGGCCGGATGGCTTTTGCTTGCTTTCCTGTAATCCCCCCTCCCTCCTTCATCTCTCACCTATGGATATTTGTAACCCTATATTATACGGAGCAATACTATTGTATGTTTCTTTTCTTTCTGGAACAAAATATTTTTATTTTCCCCACTGACCTACAGTATATGTTCAGGATTGTTTGTTTGATTTATATGTTTTGTTTGTCTTTGTAAAACTTTAAAACTTGCATTTAAAAATAAAGTTTAAAAAAAAAAGAATACATTACAATTATCAAGATTATTACTAATACATTAAATAATGAATATTTCTACTAATACATTATCAGTTTTATAATACACTATTCTAAACAAACGATTAATAATCTTATTGATACACTAAAAGTAAAAATATGCTATGTCAAAATTATTACAGTTATAACTAATACATTTAAATTATTTAAAGGAAAGGAGTTCAAATTCAAATTAACCAAATTATTAATAAAAATGTGTTTTCCTTTCAGGTAAAGTCTGATCAAACCGCCGACACGTCATACGCAGAGCGACGGGACGTAGCGTATTGAGTGTTATTGAAAGTTACGTACTGAAAATAATACAATAATGTAGAAATAATACTCGGGTAATAACGTGCTCGTCTCACGGTTGTTATCAACGCAATGTGTGAATTTATCGGCAATGAAAGATTCCTCAGACTTTGTTTTTCATGCTTAAACCTTTAATTATGTGTAAGACGAGATAAACTCTGAAGGAAGAAAAGAAGAAAGAATTATGGATCAATAAGACACAACGATCAGATGATCAGCTGCTGCACGGTTCAGCTTCATCCAGTCAGATCACAGGGATTGATGGCGCAGATGGACGGTCTTTTTTCTTTGCAGGGCCGGTCATTAAACTGCCTCTGACCTGTGAAACACAGAGGGAGATGTTTAGGGGTAGAGCAGCACCCTTACTGGATCTGGATTCTGGTGTGAAGCTGCTAACAAAGTTAGCTTCTATAATTCAAGGTTCAACTTTACAGCTAAGTGTTAAAGTCTTCTTAGTAGCTAACTAGCATTGGTAGCATGGTAGCGACCTGTCAATCAGCAGGTAAGCCCCGCCCCCTAAAGCATCCCCTGCTTCCTGGTCTGGTGGACTCTAAATGGACCATAATGTACTAAATGAACATCATGCTGGATTGAAGAAGACTTGAAACTAGAGATTGAGACCATAAACTCATGTTTACAATGTTTACTGAGATAATACATCAAGAGAGAAGTAGGACCATTTTCTCATAGACTTCTATACAACCAGAGAGGAGTCGCCCCCTGGTGGCCAGCAGAGAGAAGTAGGACCATTTTCTCATAGACTTCTATACAACCAGAGAGGCGTCGCCCCCTGGTGGCCAGCAGAGAGAAGTAGGACCATTTTCTCATAGACTTCTATACAACCAGAGAGGAGTCGCCCCCTGGTGGCCAGCAGAGAGAATTTGTTTGTACATCAGGACAAAACTGTAGTTTCGTTGTTCAGGAGGCGACATCCGAAACTAGATAAATAAATAACAATATATGTATATATATATACATATATATATATTTACCTCCATAGTTCATCTCCAGACAGTCTTCATTGTTATAATTATCAGGCTGTCCTTGACTCCAGTAGTTGAAGTTAAAACATGAACCGTCATTCCAGAACCAGGACCCCTCCTAGAAGATTAGAATACAACATTAATCCATAGACTGTAGGGGGGGGGGGGGGGGGGGTGTTCTCTAGCTGGCTCTGATTGGATGCCGTTTTCAGTGAGGTTACTTATCCGTTCTGTGCGACGCACCTGTTGTCCATCAGAGCCTCCGAGCCACGTAATCGGGTATGAACGGCTAATCTTCTTGATCAGATTCTGGATCAGCTCGTACTCGTGGAGGCTGTGCACCGATGCCAGGTTTCCACCGCGGAACTGACAGTTTCCCTGTGGGGGGGGGATGGAGAGAGACGTCACATATCTAGCACAGGCAGCCAATCAGAAGACCAACAACACTGCAAACCGTCCCGATCACCTCGGCGTCGCCCCAGCTCAGCAGCGTGGGAACGTAGAGGAAGCAGCGGCCGTTGGCACTCGCCCAACCCACTTTACATACCACCGACCTCTTTACGATGGCGTGCTCCACTGGAAACACTTTTAGAGAAAACGTTTATAAGAGTTCAACGTTTCAGCTGCAACAAAAGACATTCTGTAAAAATCTGAAGAGAACTCACCATTTGGAGGGAGCGGCTCCGTTGTGTCCTCCGGCTCCGGAAGACCTGGAGGTTTGGAAAGGCACTCGGTAACTCAGTAACTCGGTAACTCAGTAACTCACTAACTCAGTAACTCGCCAACTGAGTCCCACGAACGGGTCGATGCCAACGCAAAAAGCCATCTTTTGGTTTTTCTAAAACTAACACCTTTTGTTGCCTAAAACCGACGTTCAGTTTGAACCTAAAGTCTGAAAGTCGTGCTGAAGGACAAGAAAAAAATAAAAGGAAAATTCATGTCCATGTACGCAAATCTTTCATCTGCTTTTGTACGTCGGTGTATCAGGGCCACTCTAGAAAGAAAAGTTGCAAATTTGCCAGTTCATAAACTCCCAAATTTATGATGCTTGGAACCAGCATTTATGCTAGCTAACGTACAGAGGTGAGGGAGGGGGTACATTTTCTGAGAAATAAATTTGCCACTTTTTTCCTTGGAATATTGCCCCCTCTCTCCCTTCCGTGTTTTTTCCCCTACAGTGGCCGTGATACGCTGTCGAACTTTTGTCACTGTAACAATCACACAAAAAAAAAATGTCACAGTAATTCCATCCATCCATCCATTGTCTACCGCTTATCATGTATTCAGGGTCGCGGGGGGGGGCTGGAGCCGATCCCAGCTTTCATTGGGCGAAGGCAGGGTACACCCTGGACAGGACGCCAGTCTATCACAGGGCCTGTCACAGTAATTACAGCTGTCAAATATATGTATACCTCTAAAATACTCAAGCACAAATTCGGTGTACTTGAACGTGTACTTTCCCCTCTTTGCGTTCCCATGATGCCCTGCGTTAACACTCACCGGTGGAGGCGGCGCCGGCGGTGGTGGTCAGAGCCGCAGCAAAGACGAGCAGAGACGCGGTCAGCATCGTGGTTCGGACGAAGATCTTCAACAGGAAACGAAAATGCGAACAAAGCAGAACTGTAGCAGGTTGGTCTTCTTTCAGGGTCGACTGGTGGCTTCAGCCTCCCTGCTGCTCTTTTATTCAGGCAAGTCGTTGTTTGAGGACGGCGCCTGCCGGCCGGACTTGTTGACTTTAACAGCCAATGCAAGTCCAGCACAACAATTCTTGAGAGTTCCTCTACAACAGGATCTAAGATGGTAGTGGATTAGCAGCGAGGCGTCATCTGCAGAAATGGAGACGCTGAAAGAAGATATTAAACAATCACAGGTGACGTTGTGTGGGTTAATAAGGTGTCGTATCGCTACAGGTGTTAGGCGTCGTGGTCAGCGGCTGTCTGACAGGAAGGCTCTCCGATATAAGCCGTTTACTTTTAACTTTTCAATAGAAGCAGTTGATCGGTTTGGGTCATATCTTCAAACTCGAGAACAGTGTGTTAAAGTTAACGAAAAAAAGTCATCTATTTTAAACACAATGTGAATACCCCAAGGTTCAGTACTTGCTCCACCGTTTAGTCTTCTTATAAATGACTTGCCTTTAACTTTCCCCGATAGAAAGCCGTCCGTTGGCATCACTAACAAATACTAAAGATACGTAACTTTGAGAGCTTCACTCATCTTTGTTTTCTTAAATTAATGTTCAAATGTCTACATAGTTGAGCCCCCAGCCTCTTTCTAAGTCCATCCAGACACCTGCCATAACAGAGAGACATCTAGTGGCCGGATGTAATCAATGTTGTCAATAGTACCTTTAACTCTTCCTGATATTTAACTTGTAAGGTGTTATATTTAATAGTATACAGTACTGATTTTGTGGTGTGTATATTGGTGTACTGTGTAATGTAGTTGTCATATCTTATTGTGCTGATTTTCTATATTTATTTTATTACTGTGTAATGTAGTTTTTACATCTTTTTATGCTAATTATGTATATGTATTTTATTGCAGTGTAAAGGAGGTGTAACTGGTAAACTGTGAGAACTCCTGGTCTGGCAACGAGGCAACACATCCATCACTATGAAATTAAAGATGCATCACATGTCACCAGTAAAGTTATAGACACCCAAAGTTAAATATTAAGTCTGTCACGGTTGGTAAAACTACAGATTCACATGAAAGACTGAAAAACAAAAGCATTATAGACCATCATGCATTGCTCTGAGGGAAAGGTGACGGTCGGTAAGAGAGCGGCGTGATGGAGCTGAATCTGTGAAGATGAAACATTTCATGTGAGCAGAGCAACACAGACACACATTTATCAATTTGGGGAAATACTCTTATCACCTCCACGTTGACTTCTATCCCTTCACAATAAAAGCTCTAAACATGTAGCATCACTGCTGACCTGGGGAAACTTAAATTCACTCACAGTGTTTGTTATTATGGACGGTCCAACAGCAGCTTCAAACAGTTTGAAAGACGAACAAAACAAAACTACAAATCTACACAGTTCGGGTCACTCGGTTCAGTTTAGGATAAAAAAAAAAAAAAACATGAAATTCAAACACAAAAACGCAAACAAAAGTACACATTTTGGAACTTTTCTGTGGAAAGGTAAAAGAGGAAAACACCAACAACGCAAGGTAGCCCCGCCCCCTAAAGCATCCCCTGCTTTCTGGTCTGTTGGACTCTAAATGGACCTGTCAATCAGCAGGTAAGCCCCGCCCCCTAAAGCATCCCCTGCTTTCTGGTCTGGTGGACTCTAAATGGACCATAATGTACTAAATGAACATCATGCTGGATTGAAGAAGACTTGAAACTAGAGATTGAGACCATAAACTCATGTTTACAATTCTTGAGAAGTTCCTCTACAACAGGATCTTTCATGGTAGTGGATTAGCAGCGAGGCGTCATCTGCAGAAATGGAGACGCTGAAAGAAGATATTAAAGAATAACAGGTGATGTTGTGTGGGTTAATAAGGCGTCGTATCGCTACAGGTGTTAGGCGTCGTGGTCAGCGGCTGTCTGACAGGAAGGATCACCGATCTAAGCGGTTTACTTTTAACTTTTCAAAAGAAGCAGTTGATTGGTTTGGGTCCAATTCAAGACAATGGCACTAGCCTTCAAGGCCATCAATGGAACGGCACCCATCTACCTTCAAACACTGGTCAAACCTCACGCCTCGAAGCAAGCACTTCGCTCCTCTACTTCAGCTGGCCGGCTGGTACCACCATCGCTGAAATCAAACAAATGTCACTTAGCAACGTCCAGACTCTTCTCTGTTCTGGTCCTCAGTGGTGGAACGAACTCTCGACTAATGTCAGGACAGCAGAGTCATTTGCCATCTTCCGAAAAAGGCTCAAGACTCACCTGTTCAGACTTCACCTCGACTCTACATAGCATGACCCACTAACAACCCCCCCCCCCCCCCCCCCAAAAAAAAAAATAGCACTTCCATGTTCTTACCTATAGCACTGTTGAACCCCTCGGAAGGATTTTTATCGATGGTCAGCAGTGGTCAAGAAAGCCTCGTTTTGTGAGTACAGACCCTATGTGTACTACTGCAGAAGTTTGGTAACATTCCATGCATTATTTGTGGGGTAATTCACCAGATATACCCCCTGTACCATAGTGCTACTAAGCCATTTGGCTGATAGCGGCTATCTTGACCAATGCTGACCATCGCTAAAAATGCTTCCGAGGGGGTGTTTGGCTGGATGTCATGGTGGAAATTACCTAGGGTGCATTTCACTCCGAACCATCGCTTTAAGGTACGTTTGCTGAACAGCTACTACATTACTCACTCAGACGAGGATCCAACAGTTGTTCTATTTTTTAGCTCTTACTTTATCGGCAATGATATGTTGTGGTTTCTTTCTTTTGACAAATGTTCTAAGTCGCTTTGGACAAAAGCGTCTGCTAAATGCCTTAAATGTAAATGTCGAATCTTCAAACTCGAGAACAGTGTGTTGAAGTTAACGAAGAAAAGTCATCTATTTTAAACACAATGTGAATACCCCAAGGTTCAGTACTTGCTCCACCATTTAGTCTTCTTATAAATGACTTGCCTTTAACTTTCCCCGATAGAAAGCCGTCCGTTGGCATCACTAACAAATACTAAAGATACGTAACTTTGAGATCTTCACTCATCTTTGTTTTCTTAAATTAATGTTCAAATGTCTACATAGTTGAGCCCCCAGCCTCTTTCCAAGTCCATCCAGACACCTGCCATAACAGAGCGACATCTAGTGACCGGATGTAATCAATGTTGTTAATAGTACCTTTAACTCTTCCTGATATTTAACTTGTAAGGTGTTATATTTAATAGTATACAGTACTGATTTTGTGGTGTGTATATTGGTGTACTGTGTAATGTAGTTTTTATATATTATTAAGCTGATTATGTATATGTATTTTATTACAGTTTAAAGGAGGTGTAACTGGTAAACTGTGAGAATGAACCGATGTGAAACGATGCGTGAACCAGACTCCTGGTCTGGCAACGAGGCAACACATCCATCACTATGAAATTAAAGATGCATCACATGTCACCTGTAAAGTTATAGACACCCAAAGTTAAATATTAAGTCTGTCACGGTTGTTAAAACTACCGATTCACATGAAAGACAACAACAGCATTGCACTTTCCAACAAGATTCAATTCAATTCAATTTTATTTATAGTGTCAAATCACAACAGAAGTCATCTCAGGACACTTAACACATTGAGCAGGACTAGAATACGCTCAAAATTTCAAGAGTCAACACAATTTCAAATTCCCAACATCACCCAGGGGCAAGCGTTACAGCGACAGTGGCGAGAAAAAACTGCCTTAATAGGCTTTTAGGCAGAAATCTCGTGCAGCCCAGGCCCTTGGGTTCCAACTGCATTTGGTGTTGGTAGTATGGTAGTAGTAGCATTAACAGTAGCGGTGGTATTAACAGTAGCAATAGTATCAACAGTAGTAGTCCATGGCGTCGCTGCTCCCAAAAGTAAATTGTATGTAAAAAAAAAAGTATATTTAAATGTATTTACATAAAAATAGTTAGATTGCATTACATTATTATTCTGTAATAAAAATAATAATTTAGCAGCTCAAATTAATGAAAGAATTCAATCTTTGTTCTAACCTGAATTCACTTCCTCCAATTTTACTTATTCTTTTGGAAAACTACTTACTTGCATGTACTTATGCATTATCCATCAAATATTCAGAAACTCTATCATCTGATACTACCATACTAATTATATGTCAAAATGAAGTGACTTAAAACTGCCCTAGACGAGCATCGACCCACATCACCCTCTCCAGATGTGCGTAAAAGACATTGTGCGCAACAAAGGGCGCGTTAATGGACACCTGTGGCGCAATGCCGCATCATCAGGGGAGACGCGCCGCTGTTCTCTCCATCAGCAGCGGAGACCAAACCACCTGCACACTGAAAACACGTCTTCACTGTTAGCAGGCGAAAAGCAGTCCGCTTCCACACTTTGACGCAGACGCATTTTGGGGACTTTACGCACCGTTGGAGACGATGGAGCCGCTGAAACTGGTCCTGGTAGCTTTGCTGCTCGTGACAAATGTTTTCTGTCAAGAACCGGACGATGACAACTGGAGAGAAGACATCGAAGAGGTAAGACTTCTGAAGTCTTAAATAACTTATCATAATTCTCTTTTCTGGTTAGAAGGTTTATTTGAACAATTTATTTTTATACAGATGATCTCATCTAATATTTCACTTATTTCTTTGCATCTATTTCTTCTCGTATAAGTATAAATGGCCAAACTCTGAAGTAATTGGAGATATATTAATGAGAATGACCAGAAAACCAGCACCACGTCACTACCTCGGATTCCTGGGGAGGAAAGACTCCGGTAGGGAAGATTCCGGTATTTATTTATTTAAAGTGCTGCATTCAGGTCTGATTTAATTTCTTTCCTCCAAAAGCAAAAACGCAGACAGCACGTAAACGTAAGTTTTTTGTTGTTGTTGTTTTGCTTGGTTACATCAAATCAATCAATTCCTACATAGATTTAAAAATATGATGTGGCAATATAGCATTTTAACTTGTGTTTTAATTCCCAGGGCATCCATTTAAAACCTTTGTGGGTCTGATGGGCAAAAGGAGCTTAGAGGATATAGGCGGAATTCCTGCCTGGTGACTGCCGATGTCATCCCTGCAGGAGCCCAATGAGCCGGGCAGAAGATCAAACATCTGCATTTGTTTTATTTTGTAATAATACGTTTTGTTTGGGTCAGTTTGTAATCGTTTCATTCGAAAATGTCAGCCAAACAGCGCCATCTACTGTTTAAATTTAAAAAGCTGTAAAACAGACTGTTTTAATGATTCATTTACCATTTCCAAATGATGGGAAGCCCACAACCGCCACTGTAATGACAATTAAAAAAACCTCACATTGGCTGTATTGGGCTTCCGTACAAGCTTAAGTACCATGTAAAAAAAATATGTAAAACGTCCAGTTTTCACAATAAACCCGTCTCACTCCTCGATGTCATCACAGGTTTATTAAGTGACTTTGTACAATACAAATGAAAAATAAAATTAAAAATACAGAGATGGAGTACGTAGCCAAAGCAAACTGCGGTGTTGACTCTTCATTTCCCACAGATCGTTGCCGCAGAGTGACTCAAATATTGTTTTTCCTTAAAGCGTCGATGGATCACTGTTAAAGTGTGAAAGTGTGTTTTTTTGTTAAAACAGTGGACGCCTCTCTCAAGTCTCTGAGGATTTTCTAAACATACAAAAGAGGTTATTACTCCGGTTGGCTCGGTATATATATATATAAAAATAAACTAAAGTGAAATATAACACTTATGACATTATAAATGGTGGTCCAAGGCTAGTGGGAGGAGCTAAACACAGAGGAAAAAAAGAAAGCGTTACATTTCAGAGGAAAAAAAAAAAGCCATCTTTTTTAATCTATAAAAAAGGCCCAAGGTGCATTTTATTGTCTTTCTTGGTTTCAGGTTTTCCTGTTGACGCCGTTTCATATTGTCAAACTGATAAAAAGAGGGTTAAAGGTTCACTGAATACACTCGAAACCAAAACAAAGGATTAATTAATGCCTTGCCCTCTTCTTACTTTAATACACGAAGGAAAATCAGGTTAATGTTCAGAAACTGTTTCTTTCATTTTTCTTGTAAACAGAGAAAATTCACCAGAACTTGATTGTACAACAGTCAGACATGATTCATGGTTAATTTTTTTTTTCGTTTCTTTTTTCTTTTTTTTGCTTTCTTTGCTCTCCATAAAACTTTACACATCAGTCATTTAAAAGCAACATTGGGGTAAAAAAAAGAAGAAAAAAAAAAGAGAGCAGCAGGTCGGGGGCGGGGAAAGTATTCAGTTATAACAACAACAATAATAATAATAATAATAACATCAATAATAATAATAATAATTAAAATAATAATATGGGTTTGGCCGTTCGGAAGTGGAGTTATTTCTTTTCTATACTTAGATAATGAGTCCCGAGGCATGGGGGGAAGGGGGGTTCTGGTGGTGGCGGTTCTGACTGTACATTCAGACCCACATCACCTCCTCACATACCCATAAAAAAACCCAGTACCCCCTCTAGTGGCTGGGTGCAGGAGCGCAGCTGTGCTGGCAGACAGAGCAGGGACAGGAGACAAGGAGGGAGAAAGGGGGGGAAGGGGAAGGAGAGAGAAAGGAGGAAGGAGGAGGAGGTGGGTGGTGTCAGTGCCACACACTGGTGTCCTGACCGGCAACGTTGGCAAACAATAATAACTCGAGTTGGGGTGGTCCTGCCGACCGTCTTTTAAAAGATCTTGCCTTTCTTTTTGTTTTTCTCCAGAGTCCTGCAGGAGAGAAGACACAGTACAATCAGTGACTTTATTAGAAACAATATTCCAGATATGAAAAGGCCTGATGCTTTTACATGATGCAGCACCCTCAAACATGACGATGTGTACTAGATGTGCCTGCCATTCTCTCTGCTGGCCACCAGGGGGCGACTCCTCTCTGGTTGTATAGAAGTCTATGAGAAAATGGTCCTACTTCTCTCTTGATGTATTATCTCAGTAAACATTGTAAACATGAGTTTATGGTCTCAATCTCTAGTTTCAAGTCTTCTTCAATCCAGCATGATGTTCATTTAGTACATTATGGTCCATTTAGAGTCCACCAGACCAGAAAGCAGGGGATGCTTTAGGGGGCGGGGCTACCTCTCAACTGACCTTTCATTTGACCCTGGCGGCCGTTAAAGAGAATGCAAGTTCAAGGCGTTTCCTGCCTGGTGAAAGCCTACTTGGTAATAAACACATTTCTGATCCTGCAGAAGTGTCAGATGGCCACAAGGTGGCACTGCTCCTGCACACCATTCCCCCTTCAGTGTCTCCCTCCCAGTACACGACATGTGAGTTAAATGGTGAGGAGCGTACCTGGAGGCCTCCAGCTTCTGCTGCTCCAGGCGCTGCAGGGCCTCCCAGTTCGCCCGCTCCTCCTCGAACACGCGTCTCTTCTCCTCCAGCTCCCGGTGCTGAGCCTCCAGGTTCTTCTTCATCTGCTCGTGACGCCGCTGAAGCTGCAGAGACGAAGAGACGGAGAGATGGAGGACAGAGCAGGACGTCAGCAGGTGCAGAGCTTTTTACATGAACACAATATTCTCGGAGAGACACACTGTTAAACAGATAGCGGCATCAAAGAGAAACCAAAGAGTTGGCTTGGTTGGCTTAACAACAAATTACATTTTTTCAGTCGACTATATTTCAGCACAACTGGCCATTTGTGAGACCTGTCAAAAATCACATCGAGTACATTTTAAAGTCTAATACTGAAATGATTTGATTTTAGAATTTTGATACTTTTCAAGGACCCGTGTTGACCCTGTTAACGGTGTTGAATAGGTGAAATTAACGTGTATTAGTTAATTTCATCAGTGTGAGATTAGCATTCACAATGTTTCTTCTACAAAAATCAAACATTATTGATAGATCTACAATTAGATATTCAATTAATAAAATTAGCGCTGCTTTTGCACACTTCATGTAGCATTGTAGTATAAGAGCAACCTCTCGTATCAACAGTGAAGACATGACGGGGTAATATATAAAGTTTGGTAAATCAACGTGCCTGATTTCAACTAATTTATAATAGCACATTTTCCCCAGAAGTGTATATTTTAAGATATAGCTTTATTGATTTCCTGATAAGCTTTATAATGTAGAAGTTGGAGTCCATTTTTATTGGAGATGGAAATGAAAAAAAAAGTCATGTTACACACGTTTCCCTTCAGAATAAAACACAGGTGTGAAAGAGGAAACCTGCAAACATCATAAACACATAAAAGCTCACACTTTTAACCACCGAAACATGTCGGCACAAGAGGAAGGAGCTCAGACGGCTGAGTCATTCAGCCAGGTGTGTGTGTGTGTGTGTGTGTGTGTGTGTGTGTGTGTGTGTGTGTTACCTCTGCTTCAGAGTCTTTGAGCTTCTGCACTTTTTCCTTGACTTTCATCTCAAACACCTGCTCCATCTCCATCTCCATCTTCTTCATCTTGGTCACATGCTCTCGCCGTTCCTCCTCCATCTGGGCCAGAGGACTCCTGCACATGGACACGCACACACACACACACACACACACACACACGCACACACAGATTCCAGATCAGATCTACAGAGCATCGCAGACATCCGCTGAATCATCAGTATGCCGATACAGTCGGCCGTTATCAGTCGTCTCCATCTCTCTGATGCAGCCGCAGTCACGTCTCTCTGGTCTTTATTCTATTTATTTTAGCTTCATGGAACTATTTTATTTATTTTTTTATTTGTTTGTTCAACTTCATAATTAAGCTGCTGATAGCTCCATGAACTTTTTGTGTTCAGGTCATGTTGAAGAGATTCTGTGAATTAAACAGAAGCTTTAAGGAATTTAAGGAGTTTGTGTTATTCTAAATTCTTTGGACGCCCTTTGACCCATTTTTTTTTTAAACCGCAGACAAATATTGGTTATCACTCTCTATAAATTAGTAATAATTGGTATCGGCTCTGAAAAAAGCCATATTGGTTGAATTTTTCCCCTCAAACAGAATTTTTTACCAGCTCCTCTTGAATGCAGCGGTGATGGGACGATAAGATTTTAAACGCAGATTGTGATACAAACACTTAATATAGGTTGATCACAGTGAATTTACACTACTGGAATAAACCTGAATATCGTCACTAGAGTAGCGGCCGTTAACTCGCTTTTATGGTAGAGGAAAGAAAAATAGAGCCTTATATAAAAAAAAATAGCCCTCCCAAAATGATCGGAAAAAACAGACTTTGCCATATTATAAATATATATAGTAAATAAAATAATTAAAGCATATTCGATGATTAGCGTGCCGTGACGTTTTCATACTTTTAAAAATAGGAGCATGTTGTACTTTAGGATTAGATTGAACAGGTCAAGTAAAATACACTGTTTTCTCTACGAGAAGGCAGACGGACAACAAACAGACTGAAATCTGTCCAGAAGTCGGTCGTCTACACTCAGAGTATGTCGTGACAACATTTCCCCAAAGAAAGACATCGTGTCGGGTGCAGGAGGGAATAAACAGAGCGAGGCGTAAAGTCTGAGGAATGACGGGATCCAACCAGGCAGGAACAGGAAACCAAACCGACCACGAGGCTTTTCTGAGGCAGAAGGAGGAACCCAAGCTGCAGCGAGGAACCTGGAAACGCTGAGCGTTAGTGCAGGTGGCGGGTTAAATATTAGCAAAGCTCATCAGGATGTTTCACTGCAGCGTTAGTGGACAGACACCGGTCATGAAACGCGTGGAGAGGTTACCTGCCGTTAAAACCACCCAATTTGACGTTAATTTGAATTATTTTAAACTCAGAGAGACAAAGTTGAAAACTCTACAATCTTAAAGCTGCAAGGTAGAATTTTAAAAATCCAAAAGTACATATATAAAGTGCATTTACAGTATATTTCTACATACTTTCCAGATGGCTTGAGGACTCTTTTTTCTTTATTTTTTTAATGTGAACACCTCGTTTCACAATCTTTGTTTGGTTATTTCAGTTGAGAGTTCCTCTATTTATTATTCCTTCCTCTGTACTTTTCTCACTGCTCTGTTGATGCATCCAAGCTGGTAATAAGCGATGGCACGTCATGTTACACGTTCCTTTTTAAACGTGACTTTAGTGATTCGATGCGATGACCAGATCACAACTTCTGTGTGACCTGCCTGACCGGAGATAGTTTGTTGTCTAAGGAGCAGCTTTACGACGGTGGATAAAACTGATAAAAACAATATTTTTTAGCTCACTCTTCCTTTCTATACTAATTTATAGGCTATTATTCCATCAACCTGCCCTGAAGGGACTACAGGTGGAAAATAGCAACCTGGCATAATGCATCTTTTCTTGAAAGTTGTTTAAAACAACCGTTTCCTATCATTTCTTCATGACAGTCTGCTGTTATTTTCTTTTGGAAAGCTTTAATTTTGAAAAGCTGCATGAATCTGGACATATTGTGTTTTCATCGTCAGCAGCAACACGACTTAAGACAGCTGTGCTCCAGCCCCGTTTTCTCCCCGTTTGCTCTCCTCTGGAGAGGAACTCCCATGTGGGGAGGCAACATGACGCGAGACACCTTTGATGGATTGTCCAGGTTGTGCCCACATGTGTTTCCACGGCGCACTCAACTCAATGCAAACCAGGCCACCGCGGTATGTGGTCTCTGGATCCCAAAATGGGAGACTTGACAGACTGGTACAGACTATTGAAAAGACTTGTGTTACCAGTGTTAAACTCTCCTGTCTTTGTTGTATATTTAGTCCTGAATATTTAATTAATTTATCCAACATCTAGTAAAAAATGTGGTGCATGTTCACCCTGACGACATATATAAAAAAATAGATCTCTGAACCACTCCATACATCTCATATACAGGTATCTGTCAGTACTCCAAGCAGGATGGAACAGCAGATAGGAAACACCAGTAAGGAAAGAATTAAAGGTTTTGTTGCTGGGAAGAAAAATGAAGGCATCACATTCATGGTTGTCAAACTACATTCAGAAAAAGGGGGCAATTCACTGTTTTTCTCCAGCTGTTCCTGGAAATATCTACCGACAGGGGGGGAGTTGGGGAAAGGGAGGGGGGACACCCAAATACAGCCAAAAAGGGGGAGAGAGTGGAGAGAAAGTATAATCAGGGTCTCAAAAATGATAGAAAAAAATACCACTTACATTCCTTCAACTGTGTCAAGTCTAAAAAACAAAAACACATACAACCAAAACACACACACACGCACAGAGACACACGCACACACACATCATGCAATAATGAGGTCATGCACTAAATCAAAACTACAGTCTCTTAAGACGTTTTCTGTGATTTCAGCTACTTTTCTTTCACTGCAAACGGAAAAAATGGAAAGCTTGGAAAAAAAATAACAATGTCGGCTTTGTAAGCTGGGTGTCATTAAATTAGTAGAGTTGGCCAAGTGTTGAGCTGTGTGTGTGTGTGTGTGTGTGTGTGTGTGTGTGTGTGTGTGTTAGCGTCAGCAGTGTGAGGTCTCTTTCAGCTGTAGAGCTTAGCGAGTTAGCCACTTGCTTGTGTCTACATGAATGATGAAAGCAGCATGGTGCTTTGGAATTAATAACTTATGGAAATCAGATTTTATGCAAAGTGGTGCAGTGAGAGGCTGCAACCAAAGCAAGTTTGTCAGGCATCACAAATATACGGACAGAGTGATGAATGAACTCCCCCGGACTAAGACTTTTCCTGTATGCCTAAAAAAAAACAAAGAAGTAAAATAGTGACGAAATCCTTCTGCAATCACTTTTCTACATTTAAGTGTGCAACGGATCTGGACAGCCAACAGATACATCAAATATGATATTAAGAATTAACATTTCTGACTGCGGTCAACACGAGAAAACATTTGGAGAGCGTTTTTGAGAAATTCTGAGGCGCCTTTTGAGGAAACTGAATTTAACGCTTTTGCAGTCGACACATTCAGCTGTCAAACACTGGGCCAATTCAAAAGACCACGGAACTGAATCTGTCAAACACACGACATGAAACGAGCAGCTAATCCCGACGCACTGCAACATCTGCTTAAATCGATCCCATGCAGCACACTGTAATAACATCTTTAATACGACCGTTAAAGCCTCCAGATAAAACACTGGTTTAAAGAGAAAACCTGCAGCAGATATTTAGCACCAAGTGGTTGCCAATACGTTTCTAAACTCACAACTAAGACACGGAACCTGTCCGTCCTGCTTCACGTACAACTCCTGCCCGTAGTGAATATCGTCCAGGACTTACTTGGTGGACAGTTGACCTTTAGCCCTGTTGTTGTCCACGCCGTTGTAGGTGACAGCAGCCAGCTTCCTGCTGCGGTAGTTTTCATAGTGGACGTTGTTCGTCACGTCCTTCAGGTCCTGCATGTGAGTTCTGGGGAGGCGGACGACAAAGGGTTCCAAATATTCAAAATGCTGAGTTAAACAAGAACTGAATCCTTGTAAACAGAAATATATCTTCTATGATGTGTTCCTCTTTATTCAGTACCTGATGAGCATGTCCCTGAGGATGGTGAAGTCGCAGTGGTCACTGTTTTCAACTGGAAGGAAAAACAAGAAGTCAGTCAGCTAATTATCAGAATAAAAAACAAACGTGACCTTGTTTCTGCCCACAGCCTGTAAGAGTTAAATAGAAGAAGTGGATGTAGTTATTCTCACGGTGGTAATATTTATGATGATAACCATCCATACCTTCTGCAACCCCCCAGGGGTATTGTCTCCCTCTGACCCTCTTGCTGTTCACTTCGATGATGGTGTTGCTTCCAACGACAGCCAGCGGCAACTTGTCCTAGTGAAACAGAAGAAACGGCATTAATACAAGGGTAGGAATAAGGGTTTTTAACAAACCTGTACACGTACAGTATGTAACATGACGTGTCAGGCGACAGTACCTTTATCTTCTTCACCAGCCTGTTCTCTTCTTCATCATCCGTCTCGGGGAACTCGTAGATCTTGATTTTGTGCTCTTGGATTTCACGCATAATCTAGCAGCAAAAGACACGTATATTTTAGTTTGACAGTTTCTACTGATAGAAGTCAATTAGAGTTATTGATGTTGGAAAAAGTTGGCTTGAAACCCAGAATTGTTGACGGATAATATCATTTTATACAATTAAAGCAATATAAATGCAGATTTTTCTCAAAAGGAAAACCAACTAGATGTTCAGTCTTATTTTCTGCAACAGTTTTTTTATCCGATGGGTCGTTTAATCTGTGGAATAATTGGTAGAATGTTTATTAATTTGTATTACTAAAATAAACGATATCTCTTCTTGCTCTGCTGCTGGGAAACGTTGATTTTTGAGTCACGTCCCACAAAAAAACAAAACAAATATGTGACACCGGATGAAACGTTTTCTTTGCCGTAGTTTCAAGACGTATTATGATACAGATCAGTTTTCATTTAAGGTTCTACTGCTTAGAAGAAGACGATGTGTACCAACTCTGGGCGTAATAAAGCCCAGCGTTTGCCTTTTTCTGCAGTAGTATGCAGCTGTGGAAACCACTGACCTGTTTCTTGAACTGTTGGCATTCCTCTGGGGTGAGAGTGTCTGCTTTGGCGATCAGCGGGATGACATTGACTTTCTCATGCAACCGTTTCATGAACTCGATGTCCAAGGGCTTCAGTCTGCACGGAGATAAAACACAGCGTTGTAGTTCAACCGGATACGACAAGCGGCGTCGAATCATTTTAAAAATCACCCTCTACCTTCAACTTAGTACTGATATCTCAAACTTATGCACATGTAAGTAGAGATAATAATGAATTCAACGGGTACTCCTCGTCATTTTGGACTACCGTATGTTGGATATTTTGGGGCTTCAACACAATAAGTAGAGCTTTACCAAATATAGAAAAGCATCCACGCTGGTGTTTGTAATGTCAAAGAAAACGGCCTGCTAGTCGTGAGAAAGCTTCGCCGTTTTGAGCCGGATAAATAACTTTTGACCCTTCTGATTTATTGAGTTACAGCTTTGCCCTGCTGTGTACTTTGTGATGTATAAATATTCATCCTCATTGGCTTCTTGGAGGGCACAGTGGAATTGGAAATACCCCTCCGAGGCGAGATCTGCCTCCAAGCAGAATCCGATGCTGTTGGTTTTGAGAGTGGGATGTTTGTCACGTCGCCAAGCAGCCATGCGGGTCCATTTACAGCACAGCGCTGCCGCTGGTGCTGAGCCTGAATGGCAACAGCTGACGGCAACTGTTGCTATCTGAACAACTACAGATTCTCAATTTATCAGATGAAATATGTAAAGACGATCCTACGAGCATCATTAACAGCTGGATGTAAGTGATGCTGTGGCATTCACAATGGGTTTGTTCCACTTTTATAATAACCAATGATGACAGCTGGTCTATGAAGCACGTACTGTACATATCAGCACCCTTTGTGCTAGCATACATCCCAAAATAATTTATTTAAGACAAGTGATTTGAATATAAAAATCACATGAAAGTGAAGAGAAAATAGACTCGTAGCTGCAAATAACTAATTAAAATACAGATGTGGGTTAATGAGTCACCATCCTCTAACCTCTAAGACAACCAGTCACCAGCCGGGAGTTCAATGTTCAGATTGTCTCTCAAGTGTTGGAGGTCATTGTGCTGCAGTGTGAGAGCAGTCAGCTGGTGTTACGAGGAGATGTGTGTGTGTGTGTGTGTGTGTGTGTGTGTGTGTGTGTGTGTGTGTGTGTGTGTGGTTGTGTGTGTGTGTGTGAGGACATACGCTGCCCATCCTCAAGGCTTAAGCACGGCTTGCGTGGGTACAGAGGACAGGCTTGTACAAACACAATGTCTCACAGAGGACGGACAGACCGAGGAAGGCGAGAGAGAGGACAGAGGGTCGTCGTTGTTTACAGTAAGTCACGGTCACCAGCTCCGAGGAGACGCGAGCACACGGTGGACATTTGCACACACACACATACATAAAACACACACACACACACACGTCGGCTAGCTCCACTCAGCAGACACAACCAAAACATTGAACCACCCTCCAGAAAACAGCATCAGCTCCTTATGTATGTTTCTTTTTTAAAAAAGGTCAGGAGCGGAAAACATGATAATTTTTCCTCAACAAAAGTACTTGGAAGAGGACTGCTAGGGCGCCCCGGACTCTGTATACCGGGATTAATCACAAAGGCTCAGCAGACTCTGTTGTGAAGACCGGTCCTCACTACAGGCTGCAGGATTGTGATGTGACAATGGCACTTCTTGTCAGACGACATGTCATGTTTTTATTGTGACAAATGTTTGATATCAGAGTGAAATTATACATAAACTTCTCTTTAGAACTATTATATTTTGCCTGTCTCTGCTTTACTTATTTGCCTGGTCTCTATTTTAATTCTCCCCTACGTAATGTCCCATCTGTCCATCCTGTTTCACGTCATCATACGGAAAATAGATACTCCGGAAATGCTGTTTCAGCGTTCAGACACTTCTGCTTAATTATTAAAAAATGTCCCAATAGAAAAGAAGCTTTATAACTGTAACTGAACTAAACTCTTTTATCGGATGCTTTAGAGAATTTGAATTTAACAGCTACCAGTTAATGTGACCACCCACATTAACTGGTAAACTAGATTCTCGTCTTCTTCACAGATTCCTCAAAAATGAACCCAGGAAGCCACTTGTTCATTCATTCCTAGTCTCCCTTTCAAATCTGGGTTTTCTTGCCCTTTGCACTGATTCCCACCACAGATCCTTTGGCCCTTCAGCATTGAATCATTGGGATTGTTAGTCCGTGAAATGACACCAACATGAGCTCGTCCATCATTCCTACTTTTAGATATGATGTCTACTATGTCTTGATTCTTCTCTCACATGCAGCTGAAGAGACTGTGGTGCACATCTAGCGGTTTTCTGATCCCATTTTTCAGATTAAAAGCATTTGCCACTGATTGCAACCAAAAGGTAAGGAATTGCTTGCCAATTTCTCAAAATAGCTGCCAGTAGGAACCCTTACCTTTGAGCCCAGTACAGGCAAGATTACATAATGGCATCACTTCAACCAAAACCCAGCCAAAAAAAAACATGCTTTTTTTCCAGGACAGGAAATAACCCCAGAAGTTTCTCATTTTCTCTCTTCCTACACTCTCTGCTCTTCAACCGAATAGCGCATCACAAAAAAAGACGCCTACACGTTTTTAGAAAGGAAGATAAGACGAGTGCATCCGAGCTGCCAACGAACTGCAGAAGAAGATCTGGTGGCCTCGTGAATAATGAACGGTTAAAATTCCACAGCCTTCTCTTTATGAAGCTTTTGGCGATCGTGATAGTCAGCTGGGCATTTAGCCAGCGTCGTTTATTCCCCCCTTCACACAAGTTTTAACCCTTTTGATGCAAGACAAGCGCTCTTTTATCATGTCTCGCTAACAGCCTGGGGAATCCGCTATGGGAAATAGAGTAACTGCACGACAGCAGCTACATGTCATCGTCCACCGAGCTGCTGCAGGAGCAGTGGGGAGGTGCCAATGCCAAACCAGGAAGAGGAAGAGCTTTTATGACTGCCCTTCCTGGATTTTTTAAGACCATGCAAGGATATAAACCAGCGAGCCTCACTACCAGTCACAAACCTGCTTCTCTGACCTTTGGGGCACTGCTGACCTTTCATTTCCCTCCCAACACTATTCTCCACTCATTTCCTCTCACTGTTCCCCCCTTCCACTTCCAACTGTTTTCTTTCTCCAGCCCTATTCATTCCTTTCTTCCATCCCCCCCTCGTGATGAAGTGACAATTCAAAGTATTCACAGTAAAAAGGTAGTAAATGAGTTATGAATTTGTCTGTCCGGACTCACCCATGTCCCGACGGGGCGATGAAGTAAAGGCAGCAGTGGATTCGGCTGTCGGGCATCTGTCGTCTGTTCACCCGGGACTCTGAGTTCAGGTAGTCTTCAAACTTGCTGTCTATGTGGTCGATGATTGGCTGCCAGCTGCATGATATACAAACGACAGCTTTTGTTTAACACGAGGGTAAGGGCATGAGAAACACATCCCCACAAAAGACCCAGAAGTAAACCCCCTGAATTAGGAAAGGCAAAGAATAGCTTTGACTATTTAAGGATTATAAACTGAGGAATATCATCTGTGCTGAACTGAAGCTTACCAGTTGCTGTTGTCAACGGCATCTCCGAACCCCGGGGTGTCGACTATTGTGAGCAGCAGCTGGACGCCGCCTTCCTTTATTAAAACTTTGGACTGCTCCACCTGGCACAAGAGAAAGAAGGAAGGGCGTACTGTGTTCACCGCCATAAACCAAACCATTCATATAATCACAATAAAAATGAACACAATATGAAATCATTATCACTGTGAGCAAATAGCATCACAGGTCACATTTCACCCCCAAAAAAACACAAAAAAAAAACACTTGACGCTAGCAGCGTGTAGCAACACGTCGTGTCACACTGTGCTATTAACCAACTATGCTGAGAAGCCAGAAATACACACAAGGGTCTGGAGACAGCAGCGCTGCGAGGCAGGCAGATAAAAGTGCAGCACTCGAGGACAACGTTGTGTAATTAAAGGAATTCATGGCAGCTGACGGCAAGGACGATGTTTGAATCATCGTTAGAAACTGAGGTTTCACTTCCCGTCTTTTAAAATATAAATATTAAAAGCCTTTACTCACCAAACCCCATCATTCCCGTCTTCTTACTATATTCAAATAAGAAGCTGATATAACAATGATGCTAATTTTAAACCTGATGGGCGACTATTTTTGTGTCCTTTGTTGATCTTTTTTCATAATTCTTTCGGTTTTTAACCGATCGGGTTCTCTGGCAGTGTAATACCATAAATTACTTTTTTTATTAACACTGCAGCCACGCATGTTCTCATTACAATACGATGTTTACTACTGGCGTGGTTGCTCCTGTGCTAAAGTATGTCATTAACACAGATGTGCTATGAGACACTGAACAAACCCTGCCGTGGCCACATGTTCAAATAAAAAAACGCCCCAGTGATGGTTTGCGTGGCTGCCAAAGCTGCTGGTGGCCCAGAGAATCTTACCGGCCACAACCACAGTGTGCAACAACAACAACAACATAAAAAAATATAGTTATTTCACCTGTAGGTGTAAGTTTTTAACACTTTTGTTCAACATCTGAGCTAAAACATCATATTTATTTGACAAAATGTACCTGTACAGTCTTTTTGATTCGATGTGACGGTCCAGGATACTCTGCTGAATACAGGTCTGTGAGGAACAGCGAGTTGATTAACGTGGATTTGCCCAACCCTGACTCACCTGGGGGAAAAAAAGGAAGATAAATCAGTATTTCAGGAACAGAGTGACCTGTACTCTTCATGTTAAAAATAGAAAGTGGGCAAGGCTGTAAAGTATTTAATTACTTGTAACAAATATATATTTGACACAAAGATCCCTGTTGACTTTCTGAAGACAATCAAAGGCTGTGTGTGTCTGTCTGGGGATGAGACTGACATTTACCCAAGACATTAATCCATTTGAGTTTACAGTTAAAGGGCTAAAGGAAACAACGCAGACAATGGCCCTTGTTATGTGCAGATGACTGGCTGTGTGGTCTCGGAGGCTTCTCAAGCTTTGTGTGTGCCCAGTTTCCAAGCTCCCAATGAAAAGAATCATTAGTGGAAACGACCACTGACACTGCCTGCCTTGGCCGATGGCCACGAGTCAATATTTAACCAACCACCATTTACACCAGCGTTACAGTCGAAGCCAGAGGGGAGATGCTTGGAGCTGGGACTGTGGCATTTCTCCGTCGTTTAACTGGGTGTTATGGGTTTACGCTCGTTAAATCTACAGCGATATGAGGTGATAATTGGACGTGTGAAATGAGCTGCTCTGCACGCTGAAAAATTAACAGCTTTTTGGTTCATGGGTACCATGATGCAATGGCCAGTCAGTGCTGATAATCCCAGGCCCATGTCTCTCCTTCCCATCCTTTCATCCTCTTTCCCTCCATACTGGCGGCACATTGCGTTGCACGACAGGGACATGTGGACTCGCAGCTCATCGGAGCCAAGAAAAGCTGAATGTTGTGCGTGCGCCCATGCAAGAGGGCGATACCATAAAACAATGGCAAGCATTTAGCGACCAGCAAAGCCCAGAGAGGACCTCCTCCACTTTCTTTGTTGCTAGATGCCATTTCATATGCATCCCTTCTGAAGTTAGAGCCAGGGGCGCTTTGCCGACGCAATCGAGTATTAAAAACTACGTCGATTTGCATAACTTGAATTTGCAAGAATGGCTGTGCCCGGTCGAAGCTGCAGCCAATAAGACCTCGTCCACGATGCTCTAAAGAGAGCCGACAATGTGGTGCTGTTCACTCAGCAGTACAACCGCAATGCACAAACACTCATAAAGCTGGCAGCGGCAGTAAGACAGCACCATGTGCCTCTTAGCTTTTGTCCCCAACAATTATTAATTTATACGCTGATAATGAATTAAATCCATTTAACTTTTATGTTGAGTACTTCAGTAAAAATACTGAAAACGGTTTGCTATGACATAAAGTGATTTGATTCATCGGTGTCACAGAAATGCTTTACAACATGAGTTTAAGTTTAAGATATTTTATTTTTCATGGACAGTGCACATTAATCAACATCACCGCAAATGTTAGACAAAGGCTAATTATCAACTGTTGTCCCCTGGACCATTATTTTTCTAATATGGTGTGTATTTATTTGTTTTTAAGAGAAACCGATTGAATAAAATAATTACATTTTAATCAGACTAGCCTTTAATATTTATTTTAGGTAAATTGTTAAATTCGTCAGAAAACAAAAACAATGATCTCAATCTCAATTATTCCCAAAATTAAGCCATTTTAGCAAACACACTGAAGCATTCACCAGACCCAGCGGACCACTTCGTCACCATCCAGAAGTTTTGACAAAAGGTCAGGTAATAACGATAAAAAGGCAGGCCCACTAACACGTCACTGAAGTGTATTGGCAGCGCTGTAGGAGCCTGCAGAAACGAAGTGTTGTCGAACGCAATGGGAGATGCGCTATTCTTAGAGGCATGCTGGGTAAATTCTGTCGGTCCCACCACAGGAAATGGTTTTGACCCGAGGAAACATTTTCCCTCCAAACAGGGACTGATCAGCCGAGGAGGATCTTGGCTCCGTGTCAACCACCACATCCAGACATTTTAAAAGAATGTCTCCATTTTTTGATTCGCCGAGTGCAGCTCTTGATAAATCCATCCCCCCAACGTTTCTGTTCTGGCAGACGGTGTCAAGGACCTGACAACGAGATGAATTCCAACAACGGCATGGCAACAATGCATTGCTCCCCTCCTCTGACTAAGCAAAGCTGGGGGCATGGCATTTGTGTAAAAATATGACTGTGTGACACGCCATCTGTCTTTTTTTAAAAAACAAACCACAGCGAACGACTTTTTAAAAAAAAACGGCAACCGCAATAAATACAATGAAATGATTCACACAGAAACAAAAGCAAACAGAGGGCTGAGCGGCGCATGTTCTTACCCACGACCATCAGGGTGAACTCAAAGCCCCTCTTGACAGACTTCCTGTACACTTGGTTGGGGAGGCTTGCAAAGCCAACATATCCTTCCAGATTCTTTTGCTGCTGTAGGACAGTAAAGAAAATATACACACGTTAAATCCACACAGACATTTAATCTTGCACCACCGCTTTAACTGTAAAGTTTTTTTCTTTTTTAAAAAAAAAAAAAGAAGATTTAATTGCCCTATTCCCACGCTGCCAAAACTAAATTATACTCCCAGTCTTCTAACCACCTGAACCCTGATGTTACTCTTCTGCAGATTCAAAGTTAGACACACATTTTCACCAACACTGTTTGTTACTTTGCATCTGCTTATTTCCGTTTTCATTGACGATATATAACATGTACATAGAATTAAATATTCAAATCCAAGATTTTGCAGATCTGAACGACACTGGTTGTTTGTATTGAATAATATAAAAAATTCTGTCCAGTTATTTAAAATATAGATACTTACTGTTTGTACTGCTGTTTTGTGTAGATCAATGTAATGTGGACCCCATTAGCAGGAAAGGCCAGCGTTTTCCAGGGTCGGAAAGCAAAGGGAGAGAGCACCAAAAAAAAGGACAAGCAACACAGAATCAATCTCACGCCATTTTTTTTTTTACAAACAAACCATTCTGTCTCCAGAATCAGTTTCACAAGCTGAGAGAAGCCTGACGCAAATGATTCATTGTCTTGGCCCGTGTAAAAAACACAAGACAGTTGGCGAGCGTTGTACATATTCCATCTCTCTACTAGCTTTAATGTCAGTAGCGGCACAAAGCGAGCCCCCATTCACATTCACGTTTGCAGCTTTTTTTCTTTTTGCCTGTGGCGAGGAGAGGATTTCTGCAGCCCACGTTTTACTGTGTGATACTATGACTTAATATGCAAATTTGCCTACAGGGTGAGAAGCATCCTACTGCATCAGTTCGAAGATTACATTGCATTTTGCAGTATGTTGACAAGCAAAACCACCATCAGTCATCTTTCATCACAGTTGTTTTTTGTAATCTAAAAGAATAAGGGAAATTGTCATTTTTTAAATTTATTACAGCTGTCCATTTCCTTTTCTGGTAGATGTCTGACATGTCTGCTAAAGGAAGTGGTGACAGGCTATTTTACCAAGAGATTTGAAAAGTGTTTGACGGAAATAACAGGTTACATTATGCTCACTTAAAGGAGGTCACACAGCCTGAAGCTTAAACTTAAAAAGTCAAACATGAACTCTCCCTCTCTCCGAGGTACTAGATCCACTCTAATCCAGATTAGATGGCAGCCTGGTCCTCCTTATGCCTAACAGGCGACGCATCTTCGGCTTTCCTTTGCCTAACCTAGAGTTTCCAATCGTGGCAGTTTAAGCGAATTATTGATCACACATACACACTAATGCATCCCCCACCCAGGACACACACAAACGACAGAAAAGTGGTCGTCCTCCTCCGCTACGGAGGCATTTTGAAAAGGATTGAGAATTTACTGCCCACTACAGTGACTGTATTCTGCATTATCGGGACTATTTGACGTTATCTCCTATAAATTATAAGCCTAACACCCAACACACCGAGCCTCTACAGCTCATCTGTAGTAGTAAGTAGTAGTAGCTTTTACGCGAGCTGTTTTAAATCCAACATACGACACCAAGTTAGCTAGTTAGACTAATTGCTAGTAAATGAATACAAGCGTTAAAATACAAATCTGTTACAAACGCCACATTAAGGTGTGTTAACGTGGCTGGTTGTGGTCGCTATTTAACGCTCAGATAAGCGTTTAACGCTACTGAAACACAGCTAAAGAGCTCAAGGCAGGAAATGACTCTCCCGTTAGGTTATGCAGCCTGCTAGCGAAGCTAACTAACGTTAGCTAGCTAGCTAGCTAGCTAGCAACCCCATCCAACCGGAGGCGGACGGACTGGGCGTTGGTTGCTCAGACAACTGCAAGGAGATAAATAGCGGCACGGATAATTTTTTTAAAGCGATTACAATCCAACACTAACAATCACAGTTGGAGTTTACAACGCGAGGTTTTCTTAATACATCGTTACAGTTTCTGACCGCAGCTCTCTCTCACCCATAGCGCCGACGCTCCCTGCCGCCTCAGAAACCGATCATTCACAAGCCGACATTCCCCTTCTCGCCTGCTTTTGCGCCGAGCTACGCAGCGTGAGGCACGCAGCTCCGCGCGTGCTCATCGAACCCAACGCTGAAAGGTTGACGTAAGTGCTACGTGAATCACAAAGGGAGGAACAACCCCAGCCTCGCGAGAACGTGTATTTTCCTTTCAGTCTTAATGTGTTTCTCGCGATAGCTGGCGAAATTTTCTTTTTTAACATGCTAAACTAATTACAACTCCTATTTCTGTCACTACGATCATACAGTTTGATTAAAATATGATTTAATATGACGATTATATATATGATAAAATAATAATAACAATAATAATAATACTGATATAAAATGTTATAAAGACATTTTATTTTTGCTTTACTTTATGAATTGTAGCTATAACACTGCATTCATTGTAAACCAATCGATTATACATGGTAGATTTTACAAATATTAATGCAATAATATTTATAACAAGTGAATTACTTCCAGTTCCACTTCATATTTATGAATTTGAAAAATATATTAAGACTTAAAAAGTAATAAAACCGTCATCCTGTAAGAAAGAATGACATCCTTTTTTCATACTATAATTTCATGCTATTAAAGTAATTTTTTTACAGTTGTATCAATGTATTTATCTATTTAACTTCACACGTTTTTCTACCAATATGTTGGGCAGACATTTTTCTAAATAAAAGGTTGAAGAAAAAGAGTCCATTAGTTATTTGCTGATGTGTTGCCATTTTACATTATTAGTGACAGTTCATTTTATAATACGTGTGATTGTGTGTGTGTGTGTGTGTGTGTGTGTGTGTGTGTGTGTGTGTGTGTGTGTGTGTGTGTGTGTGTGTGTGTGTGTGTGTGTGTGTGTCAAGTTGTCTAACGACATTCCGCTGACGGAATAGCGTCTGTTGTATCCATGTCAACCAGGGCTCTCTTCTACTGCTCACTCGGATTGGTTAGAAACGCAGTGAAACTGAATACTGTTTTTACTTATTTGCTAAAGCAAGCGGAGTATAAAGTTTCAAGAATAAAATAGTATGTCGCCCATACATCCGACCGAGGATATTTAAAGAAGAGAAAGCCTTATTCAGAAATTTAAAATTAACTGTCTACTGCTGGGTATTCTGCTGGAGGAATGGTAAGAGACGTTTGACTTTGTGTTTTTAAACTGCCAACCAAGGACAGCTCAGTTCAACCTCTTCCTAAAGCCAAACGTAAATAGAATAGCTAACCCTGTTGTAAAGTCAAGTTAGCCTTCTAGTATAGATTAGCTAGCCTTCTAGTATAGTTTAGCTAGCCTTCTAGTATAGTCAAGTTAGCCTTCTAGTATAGTTTAGCTAGCCTTCTAGTATAGTCAAGTTAGCCTTCTAGTATAGTCAAGTTAGCCTTCTAGTATAGTTTAGCTAGCCTTCTAGTATAGTCAAGTTAGCCTTCTAGTATAGTCAAGTTAGCCTTCTAGTATAGTCAAGTTCGCCTTCTAGTATAGATTAGCTAGCCTTCTAGTATAGTCTAGTTAGCCTTCTAGTATAGTCAAGTTAGCCTTCTAGTATAGATTAGCTAGCCTTCTAGTATAGTCTAGCTAGCCTTCTAGTATAGTCTAGTTAGCCTTCTAGTATAGATTAGCTAGCCTTCTAGTATAGTCAAGTTAGCCTTCTAGTATAGATTAGCTAGCCTTCTAGTATAGATTAGCTAGCCTTCTAGTATAGTCAAGTTAGCCTTCTAGTATAGATTAGCTAGCCTTCTAGTATAGTCAAGTTAGCCTTCTAGTACAGTCAAGTTAGCCTTCTAGTATAGATTAGCTAGCCTTCTAGTATAGTCAAGTTAGCCTTCTAGTATAGATTAGCTAGCCTTCTAGTATAGTCAAGTTAGCCTTCTAGTATAGATTAGCTAGCCTTCTAGTATAGATTAGCTAGCCTTCTAGTATAGTCAAGTTAGCCTTCTAGTATAGATTAGCTAGCCTTCTAGTATAGATTAGCTAGCCTTCTAGTATAGTCAAGTTAGCCTTCTAGTATAGATTAGCTAGCCTTCTAGTATAGATTAGCTAGCCTTCTAGTATAGTCAAGTTAGCCTTCTAGTATAGTCAAGTTAGCCTTCTAGTATAGTCTTGCTAGCTATTGTTATTGTATTATAATTAGTCATTACTGTCTTCATTCACTCATTTGAATTAATGTATATACTGCAGGGTAGCTTTACCTATATTATTATAAGGTAACTGTATTAATTTATTTGTATTTTGTATTAATGATCTAAATCTGTCAAGATGGTGTTGAAGATAAATGACATGCATTTGAAAATATAAGTTCCTCATAATTTTACTTCAGTAGTGGATTTGGGTAAATGTACTTAGTTACTTGCCACCTCTGTCTAAATGTTACTCTGTGCACCTGAAAAATGCCTGAAGTTGAACCGCAGGTGACTCCTGGAAACAGAGGGAATCGTTGAAAATGTCCAATCCAGTTAAAAAAGTGAGACCAGGAGAAAAATTGCCCCTGAAATCCAGAGGATTCCAGAGCAAGTAAGCAGAGCTATCCTCACAGTCATCTGAAGTCAGTTGCATAATTCACAATTAATTCCCCCCCATATGACCAGAACAAATCACATGATAAAGCCTGTTTTCTAGGGCATCTCATGATCTCAGGACGCTTCAGTCCCTGCTTGCCAAAAGCATTCCCAGACAAGAGGTGAGCAACAACAAGCGACGCCACGCTGAGGCTAGTGTGTCTAGACGCTTTTGATAACGTTTACACACCGGCTCATATTTCTTCATGTCTGTGTGTATATTGTAGTATGAGACTGTCTGTGTTGCAGGTGGCAGCGTTGAGTCACAGCAAAGCGTGCAGCAGATCTCAAGGCCCGCATCCTCCAAAAGACATCAACAGACAGACCAGTGAGAGTGACATCACCAGTGAAGCCTCTCAACTGGAAAAATTCAGGTTTTAATTCAATTTCCTTTCATTTTTTTTTACCCACATAATCCTAAACCACAAAACATGCAGCAAATAAGCCATCGTTCCCTTTCGTAAGGGGGGATTTTGGGGGAATTTTCATACACTGGTCTATTTTGCTTCCATAATAACGACGAGTGGGAAGAAAACATATTTAAACATAACATTTCAGAAAACATGTTACACAAAAAATAATTATCTTAATGAAGTAATAAATGGGAAGTTTCATGCTGATATCTATGACTTTTTTCTTTTATTACCATATTCACCTTTCTGTAATTTTACACTTCACTATTTTCTCTAAATGAGACAGAAATTTAGTAGCACTTACATCCACCAGACTTTCCAGTTTCATTTCTATCTATATTCTGAAGATGTATACAACATTTAATTAATACAACATGAAAATAATTCTGGAAATGTATGTAACAATTGTTAAAACTATCAATAGAAGACAAAAGTTAAATGTTGTATAAACACAAGCAGAACTTTACCTGAGTAAAAGGAAATTTGGCAACATTTAAATTCAAATAAGTGAACTCAATGAATAAGATTATGAATCTGGATGAACATATAATTCCAGCTTTCTGTTCTTGATTCAGACACATTCTGACAGAATCCAGTCACAAACTTTACCCACAATGCAACCTGAATTATACTTAATACTTTTTGAAGATGTTTAGAGGAGCCTGTCACACTCAATAGTCTTGATCAACAGAAGTAGGGAAATTTGTTATTGTTAAATGAGATTCCTTTCAAGAAGCAAATATAATCTGTAATTATATATAATCTCTTTTAAATCACTTCTTTAAACCTATTTTTACTTTTTTTTAAACTTTTTTTTTTACCATAGTGTCTTGCTTTATTTTGGCCTTCTGTTATAATATTACTTTTCTTTTTTTGCTTTGTATTCTTTTGTCTGTCAAAGCACGTTGCAGCTCTGTTTTTAAAGGTGCTATATAAATAAAATTATTATAATGTACATTTTTTCAGCATCACATACAAAGACCAAAGATGTTTCAGCGGCCACCCGCTACACAAACTCTTCTCGGACATTCTTGCATCGTTGGTTAAGAACAGACTCTGCAGGTAAAATATAATATAAATAAAATACTGCAGCGTTTCTTCTCTTTCTTTACTGACCATGTTTCCTCCCTCGACAGTGAATGGATTGATCACGCACTGCCCGAGTCTGTCCTCAGAGTTCTGATCTGCATACGATTATTGATCAGAGATCCTCATCATCAGGTACAACCTGAAAAACAAATCATTTTAAGCATTCATTTTGATTTGTATGAATATCTTCATTGTATAAAAACATTAATGCCCCTTTGTCACTGTTTTCTGTTAGAAAATCCTCCATCAGCTCCGAGGCATCCATTCACTTTCCAGGGTAAACGCTCCCCAAGATGTTTCTCACACGCCTAAAAAACAGGCTGCGTTTTCTGATCCATCCTCCATATTTCCATTTTCTCTTTCAGTACATGGAGCATGTCACTTCCACGTACATAACTTGTGGAGAACAGGCGTTTTCTGTGCAGAAGCTGGTCACGATGACCTGTGAGTATATCTGGAGGCAACTTGAGTCACTGATGATATGAGTCTTGTGTTTGTCCTCATCAAAGCCACCGCTGCCGATTCTTCTGCAGACATGTTTCAGAAGCTGTCTGCCCTCGAGGATCAAAGGTTCTGGGTCATCGAGAGCGGCGCTCACAGGGTGAGTGATAAGATAACATGACGTTTGTGATATATTCATGACCGAGATAAACTTCTGCCGGAGCAGAACGTTATTTTCTGTAGGTGCACTGGAACTCACTACATGTTTTATGTTAAATGAGTTGGCTCTACAGGGCCTTCATTTATATTTTTATTCTAATTTAATTGGGATTGAAGAAGGCTTTTGCTTTTCACTGTCTAGTTATGACATTTTTGTTATTATTTTCTTCGGCACTGCGACTTAAAGTTGAGTAGAATCTATCCTCCATATGGTGACATATTTCCCAGTGAAACAGGAGGCGGGAGGAATTTGATTTGATGGTTGAAAAGATTACTTCACCACCTTCTTTCTCTAGCTCTGATCCATGGATGGATGTCATGACATTATTGGTTGATGTTGATGTATTGTATTGTATTATTAATACCGGATAGTGAGTGTGATAGATAGACATTGCAGCTTCCAGGGTGCAAATATTTACACTCGGATGTCAAATGGAGCATCGAAAACCCTCATGAAGAGTGACTGCACATATTTTACACTCTCTATGTGAAACATTTGACCATATTAAGTCATGCTTTTCTTTGGTGGTCAGCGAGTGTCTCTGCTCTCAGTTTATCATCTCAAATTCTTCCACGTTGAAATGTGCTGCGTTGGAAAAAGTTAAGTCTTTCATGAAGTTAACCCTCTCTAGACCCTGGTGAGGCTCCTCTCCTCAACAGACAGCAGTGTGTTGCTGGGAGCCCTGCTGGCACTCACCACCTTGGCTGAGAGGTAAGGAAATAATACATTAAAAGCACTAAATACATTTATGATTTCATTTGTTTTGAGACCCCCCCCCCCCCCTCCTGCAGCCCAGAATGCAAGCAGGAGATTGGCGAGCTACCCATAGTGGAGAAACTGCTGGTGATATTGCAGGAATATGACCTACTGTCAAAGAGGTTAGGAATCACTTCTTTGTTGGATGTTTCTGTAACCATCAGATGAAACAGTGTCTACATTGTTAGTCCTGATAAATGCCAAAAGGAAGTTGATGTGTATCTCTTCAGACGGCAGCGGGGTGAACAGGCTGTTTCTGGGTGGGTTTGTCTTACTTTAATATCCTTTAGGCTCTGCGCAGGCACCTCCTGTCACCAATATCACTGACGCTTGGTAGATTGGTTCCAATGGTGATCTTGGGGGTTGGGTTGTTGAGTCCTCCTGTCCTGGACTGTACACATCCCATGCCAGTTTATAAATGTTTCCAGTCTTGATGCCTTCTGTTACTCTGTAAAAGTTAACAAGAACTTCTCGAGTTTCCTTAAGTAATACAGCGATTTATAAGCTTCTTTCACCAGGATGGACGTGTGTTAATGTGTTATTATGACCATGTAAGGTGTGTTGGTGATGCTGATTCCCAGGAACTTCAAACTGTTCACTAAAACATGCAAAGCTAGACTACACCGTGCTTGTTTCATCCAGGATGAGTGCGGAGCTGCTGAGGCTCCTGTCCCCCGTGTCCCAGGTCAGGGACCAGGTGAGGGATCTGGAGGGTCTGCCGGTGCTGCTGAGCCTGCTGCACGGCCAGCACCCGAAGCTGCTGTGGAGCCTCGCCTGGGTCCTAGTCCAGCTCTGCGAGGATCCCGACACCAGGATGGAGATCCGGAGCTGGGGCGGTGTGCAGCAGCTTCTCCGGCTGCTCAACAGGTTTGTTGAGTGACTGAGCGATTAAAGCATGTTTGATATTACATCATATGTGTTTTTAGAAACAGTTAAAACAGCTTTTCTGTTTACCGACTTTAAATATGTTTCAACCAAAACATTTTGCTTTTGTTAACGTTTACCCATCTGAACGTTTCTTTCCCTGAAAAGAGTAACCAACGTCACACGGTTATAAAGCTGTTTTTAGGCAAAAACGAAATCACAATCGCTGTTATTTATACTCTGTTAACTGTCACAGCGACAGGCAGTACGTCTCTGAGCGCTCGTCCATGGAGACGATCTCCAGCGCCGGACGCATTCAGACGGAGCACCTCAGGGAGGAGGAGGTGGACGCCGCTGTGGCCCTGCAGTCAGGTCAGGGAGGAGACAAACTACAAGTGTTTTCTCGAGAGTTAGAAGTGAGATTCTGTTGCTGTAAATAAAGTAGAAAAGCCTGTGTGGAGTCTTTTCCGTTGCTCAGAATGTAAACAGCTTCCAGAATCCAGACCTAGTGAGACTCGACCTTACAATGTTTATGATTTTGGAAGAAATGGTTGGAACAATTTTTCTCATTTGGTAAAAACGGCCCATAAGAATCTGCAGAGAAACATTGAATTTTACAGTCTAAAGGGATTCGGTCTTTGTTCTTGCTGGGGTTTGGGGGGCGAGTTACGTTCACAGCAGTTCATTGGATTTCTGTATGTATGAGCATTTAATCTTAAATTAAGTGATTTCCTCCTTTAATCCCTTTTCCAGCCTGCTGCACCGTTCTGACTGAACTTAGTCTGGATGACACGTCTGCTCACCACATTGTGCAGGTAAGGAAGAGGAAGGAATAAGTCCACATTTATACCAATATGTGAACTCTTCTATAACACTCTGTCAATTCATTCTGACACTCTTAGGAAAATGGGATCTATATAATCGCAAAGTTGATTTTACCACAAAACTCTGGGGCAAAGGTCACATCGTTACAGGTACACGGCTTCATATATATCTATTAAACCACACTGTGATGTAAACACTGGAATTAAAAGTGTATTTGTACATCTCTCCGGCAGCGCTATGTGTTTCGGACCCTCCGGTTTCTCTTCAGCGTGGAAAGAAACAGACCTCTGTTTAAGAGGTGATGCTGCGACAGATTTATTTCAGAGGGAAAATAACCAAAGTTTATTTCATGTGTAAATAGTTTTGGCTACTGTTGGAATAAAAATGTTCTCTCCATCTCAAATGTGATCTCTTATCCTTTTCAGACTCTTTCCCACAGACCTCTTTGAGTTGTTTATTGACGTTGGACATTATGTGCGGGACCTGGCGGCCTACGAGGGACTGCAAACCAAAGTTTCACTCTACGCCGTAAGGGATCGGCTTGGAGATGGATTCATGCCGTTTGTTCAGCTGGTTTTTGGTTTTTGTGAAGTAAAAAAAAAAAAAGGAGAATTCTTCATCTTGCAAATGCAATGGGAGTCGTGTGTGTTTTGTAACGCAGGAGGAGGAACTGGACAGTCTGAGGGAGAGCATCGAGGACGCGGACCAGAACCGGCCTCCCCTTAAAGTCATCAACGGTTACGCCATACTGAGCCACCTGGGCACCGGCGCCTTTGGAAGCGTCTTTAAGGTATGACAAACACTGCTGGTTTGGATTTTGCTTCTATGTGACAAAGTGTGTTTTGCTTAAAATCATTTTACTCACAGGTCCGAAAGCAGAGCGGCCAGAACCTCCTGGCTCTGAAGGAGGTGAACCTCCACAACCCGGCGTTCGGCAAAGACAAGAAGTCCAGAGACAGCAACGTGGAGAAAATCATCTCGGAGCTCACCATCATCAAAGAACAGGCAAAAAAAAGGTTTTACATTTACATCATTAAGAATCAATCTAACAACACGCCGTCTGAACCCCAAAGTGTTCTCTTCTAGATGACTCACCCCAACATTGTTAAATACATCAAGACGTTTTTGGAAGGTGAGGGTTCATTTGATTGTTTTCAATGTAAGGAAATAAAATAAAAAGGAATAATACGAAGCGTCATCGTGGTGTTGACGTTAGGAGACAAGCTGTACGTGGTGATGGAGCTGATCGAGGGAATGCCGCTGGCCGAACATTTCAACTCTCTGAGCGAGAAGCAGCAGAAATTCACCGAAGACAAACTGTGGAATATTTTCATACAGGTACAACTCTTAAACTTCATCTTCTACCAACTACTTGGTAAAGTATCGATCCAATGAATATGTGTATATATATATATACATATATTACACTAAATACCCATCAATAACCCCAGTGTTGTGGGAATGACTGGAAGTCCAACCGAATTTTGACTCGCACCTCATTTACACTTGATTTTCATTGAAATAAATGTCTGTTAAGTCAATGAGGCAACCCGACTGAGTGATGTATTACTCTCTTGTATACAGTCAAAACACAGTACTGCAGTACTTTTCCAACTGGTAGTATGAAAGCAAACCTCTGGGAAAGAGATCAAGATCAAGTCTAAGTAAACAGTTCTAGGATTTCTGTCTTTTGTGTGATAAATATTGTATCAACATCCACTTTTATACGACTGAAAGTGTTTTTGAACACGACTCGGGTGTTGATGAAGGGCTTCAGCTCATCAGAGGGGAATGTGGCAGCACATCAGACAAAAGGAAAAAGCCAGGACCCACTGCAGCACTACAGCGTTTCCCGTAGACGTATTCCCTGCAGAGCTGAAGATCAATCAGAAGAGAATGTTTTCATTCTCCCAGTCGAGGAATTCCTGGCCCGGCCCGTTCCTGCGCTCATGGCCAAAACACTTTTGGATAAAAGCCTGAAATGTAAATAATTTCCACTGGCGAAGAAGAGACGTTTTGAATGGAAACGTGAAGTCTCTTTTAACGACTTAATAAGCGGCTGATGTGTCTCCTCCGTGTAACCTCAGATGTGTCTGGCACTGAGGTACCTGCACAAGGAGAAGAGAATAGTTCACCGCGACCTCTCGCCAAACAACATCATGCTGGGGGAAAACGACAGAGTCACCATCAGTGAGTGCCCACAGTTTCACTCTCCCCGTCTTCATCTTCTTACAACTTTACAACTTTACAACTAACATCAACCCGTGTCTTTCTTCTGGTTGAAGCGGACTTCGGCCTCGCCAAGCAGAAACAGGAGAACAGCAAGCTGACGTCGGTGGTCGGCACCATCCTGTACTCCTGGTGAGGAAACTACCGTTTCTCTTCTTCTCAATGACCGATTCTAGAAAAAGATCTGTTGAAAAGGGTTTTAGGCTGTTTTTCAGGAATGCGGCCATATATGAAATGTAAATGTCATCGATTGTGGTCAAACGATCTATATCAAAACCTGTGCAAATAAAAATTAATTTAGGTTCACCTCAATCTAGACGGATCTAGAGTCAGTGCTGTTACTTTGGTCTGAATCAGAGATAAACATGCCCCATTCACTCGGATGATGGAAATAAAAAGAGCTATAAAAAAAATAAATGTGGCATTATTAAATCAAATTCCCCCAAATTAAAATGTGGAATTATTAAATAAAAGTCCCATGAAAAATAAACTGATCATGAAATAAAAGTCCCATTGAAATCAATGAATGGAGCATGATTAAAGAAAAAATAGAAAGTGCAGTTGTGTGTGTGTGTGTGTGTGTGTTTGTGTGTGTGTGTGTGTGTGTGTGTGTTGTAATATGTTTATGAGCATCAATTTGAGTGGTAAACCCTGACAGTTAGGACATATTTGGGAGTTAAGGACACGTTTTCCTGTTCTCCATTTGTCAACTAACTGTTGTTTTAGTGTTGGTTCATGCTGAGTTCAGGTACAGATGCTCTATGAGGTAACACGTACAAACATGTGTGTGTGTGTGTGTGTGTGTGTGTGTGTTAGTCCAGAGGTGGTGAAGAACGAGCCGTATGGAGAGAAAGCTGACGTCTGGGCTTTGGGCTGCATCCTCTACCAGATGGCCACTTTACAGCCTCCGTTCTACAGCGGTAACATGTTGTCACTGGCCAGCAAGGTTACATGAACGCACACACACACACACACACACACACACACACACACACACCTTAAAAGGTTTTCCTCTCGGCCAGCCGTCATTGTTCTCTGCTTCTCTTGGTGTGCCGGCAGATCGTCAATGGCGCCTACGAGCCGGTTGAAGAAGGAGCTTTCTCAGAGAGAGTCACGGACATGATCAGATGGTGAGACTTTTATTTTGAAATTATGCATATTTCATGTGTCAAAGTTCATGAGTTGTACAGAAGCTAAGTCCCGCCCCTTCCTGTGTTCCCCATGGGACCTTATTTCGGGAAAAGAATGTGTACAGAAGTCAACGGGGAGGGACGAATCATGTGATCCTGTTTGAACTGTAGCATGAATTACACATCTAAGATATACTACTATAGAAGTATAACTACTACTACTCCTGTACTACTACACAAGCCAAGCTAACGGCCTTGTAAGTGATGTACATATAGTATTGTACGCGTATTTATTGTTATAGTGACTCAACACTAAAGTCAGTGTTTCATACCGTCCTCTGTCCCGTCAGGTGTTTGAGTCCAGACGCAGACCGGCGGCCGGACATCGTGGCCGTCAGCGCCAGGATCTCCGACCTCGTGATGAGGCTGATGGACGGCCTCTACACTTCCCAGAATGCACTGGAGAGAAGAGCAGACAGAGACAGGAAACGGGCGCAGAAGTACTTCCTGGAGAGGCACAAAGGCCGGACGGACCGCAGTCACACAAACCCGTCTCAGGTGAACCGGATTCTTAAAAATCATAGGACTTTTGCATTGTCGGCAGGTAAATTGATTAAAAGATCTATGAACTAAGATCTTCTCTAAATGAGTGGAACATTTGTGATTACTACCACTAGTGTTAATTCTACTACTATACTTCTACCAACACCATACGCAGCTGGAACCCAAGGGCCTGCTCTACATGAGATTTCTGCCTAAAAGCCTGTAGGCAGCTGTAACGCTCCTGAGTGATGCTGGAACTAAAAATGTATTAACTCTGAAAATCATGAGGGTATTCTAGTCCTGCTCAAAGTGTCCTGAGATAACCTCTGTTGTGATATAACACTATAAATATAATTGAATTGAATTAAAGATGTAATAACTTGATATTTTTAGTTTTTCGCTCTACTTTTTGCAGGAAGAATCCTCAATGAAAACTGAATCTGTGAAATCAGCCGGCAGTTCAAACATCAGTGAAGGTGACTCTGTTTCAGGCTGCTCACAATTTAACTGAACCCGACTGGGAAACATTTGGAATAAAAAAAAAAGATGAAATGTTATTTATTATGTGTGTGCTTTCAGATGGCGAAGCTGAACCCTGCAATACCGACGTCGACTCCACGGGCTTCACAGGAAAACACCAAAGTTAGTTGTTGGTTCATGCAACAAAAGAATGCAGTTTTTCCACAATATATACGTCAACTTGTAAACGAAGGGGAGGCAAGCTGATCTTTTAAAGTTAGAAGTTGTTTGAAGTTTTCCAGATCGGTTGATTCACTGTATTTTATTTGGTGTTGGCTTGTTTTGGTTTGATGAAAGGATTAAAGTCGGCTGCCTGTGTTACACCAGACAAAATTCAATCCTGGTGAGTAAAAAATCTCACATTACCTCCTTCATCGACTAGAAAGACACTTTTTCTGCAATGATTTAAATTCACTCTGGTGCGTTCATCAATGCTTAAGTTTCTGCAGTCCAGATACCATCTACGCCGGCTCTCCTGACCTCTGATAGGCTGAATACTATAAGAGGAAACAACCGTCGTTATCTCCAGATAACGAGATAATAACCTTGTTATCTCAAGATAATGACATTTGTTCTTAACAATTATCTGTAGGTCAACGGAGGCCGACACCTAGATTTTTAAAAAAAAGTTTCTTAATATCTGAAACAATTTATTGATCTTTGCGGTTTCTGTTTTCTCCTGGTCTCAGTGAGGATTCTGCTGCTGCAAAGATTCAACCGAGACCAGGTACATTTCCACCAAACAAAGAGCAGAAAGCCTCTGATGAAACGTGTCCATCCTGTTTCCTTAGTGTGTGTGTGTGTGTGTGTGTGTGTGTGTGTGTTGCTCACCCCAGTCTCAGCAGGGATCTGTGTGTCCCAGATGAAGGTTCGGCAGATCGATGATCCCATTCAGAGGCTCCTCGTTCAGCTGCACAAAGTTATATACATCACTCAGGTACAGTCGTGCAACTATTCACTATTATATCTCATCAAACATGATGCTGCAGGCCCGTCTGATATTAATATTTTATATTTAACCCCCCTCCCCTCCTTCTCCAGCTTCCACCAGCTCCTCATCACAACGTCAAACGACGGCTCATTGAAAGATTTAAACGGTCTCTGTTCCACGTTGGGAGCGATCCATTCAAGCTGAAGGTGGAGCTCAGCAAGGTTGGTACGGTCCACTTCCTGACAGTCCTAAACCGATCGATTGATCTCTCTCTATTTATCTTTCACTAGATCGATATGTATCCATCACTCCAAAGATATGTATTGATATATATGATATATGATGATATATATTTATATATGTATGTCACATAAGACAGACATAAGACATTTCAAACAACTAAAATTAAGATTGTTTGTTATTGTTTTAAATTAAAAAATGTAAATGTTCTACGATATAAAATACCTCGCTCATGCATTTTGAAGCTTTTGAGTCTTCCAAAAAACAAGGTTGTTAATAATTAATGAAATTACTGAACGACTCAGAGGTGCCAACGTGGCGTCATGTGACCGCGCTCCATTCCGTTTAACGTTAGATTTTTATTTCGGACGATTGCATTTACATCTAAAAACTAACAAACTTGAAAGTGGTGTTCGTTTGTGAAGATTGTCCTGATAATCTAGAAAAAAAGGCCTTTTGGCTTTTTTTTTTTATGCAAAGTGAGCATCTCCTTCCCGTTTCCCTGCAGCTCCTCCAAGCCTCTCCAGAGCTGCTGGAGCCGGACTCAGCCGGTTCAGACTGGTGGCCTCCGGTCCACCACTTCACCGGAGACTCCCACGCCGCCGCCGACCACACAGGTGAGAGTTCGCTTCTCACAGCTTCACCCGACATCAGACACACAACGCTGCAGGCTCTCGGGCACATCGTCCGCTTTCACAGCCTCAAAAAAAAAACAGCCTCACTGATGTAATCTGGTGACCTCTGACCTCAAAACGTTGCACGTTCACAGCTGATTCTCTCTCTCTGCCTCCCGACAGACGACGTGAATCTCAGAGACGGAGTCACCTACCGACAGATGCAGGTCGGTTTCTCTCAAAAAACAATTCAACTGTATTAATTGTTATTAACTAAAACTTTTCCCTAATTTAATCAAACACTAATGAACATTTTCTGCAACATAAACAGAATTTCAATGTTTGTTTTCAGGGGATCGTCGAGGATCTGCTGGAGGAGATCGGCTACTACGACGCGACGCGCAGCAGGTGACCTTTGACCTTTCTAACAAACACACTCGTCATTAAGAGCCAAAAAAAAAAAACCGGTGATTCATGTTCGTCATGAAGCGTTTTTATTTTAATGGCAGCGATCGGTTCCTTTGAGAACTTTCTCACTGTAGTTTATCGTGAATTTTCTGTTATGTAATGTAACTGAAATTATTTCAATTTTCTTCAGTTAAAGAGTTCTCTAACTCTTTATAATAATGTACATTACATCATAGGACTGCCTTACAACGAAAGTGGGTTTATAGTAAAACTCTATAAACTACAAATATAGGAAGAAAAATACAAAATCACTGAAATAATTCACTAAATACAGAAAGTGATCGGCTGTGGTTGAAAATGTGTTTCTTCAAAATATGAGGTTGAGTGATTTCAGGAGTTTTTGCTGCCAGTTTTAGTTTTCAGCACATTTTGATGATTATCAAAAGAATATCGTGAATTGGAATTATTTTTGGCCGAGATAATCGTGACATGAAATTCTCATATCGTCTCGTGTCTATTCTTATAATCCTTTATGTTCGTTTTAGGATCTCCAAGAAGAGAAATGAAGGAAGAAAACAACTTTAATCCAGCGTCGGAACGTCAGTAGAAATGTAATTAACCTCAATTTAAAATCCTCTATACGTCATTTATAATAATTTAAACTGTGAAAATGCTGAGTATTTGTCCGTCCTTATATTTAAAACACGATTCGTCATTATTTTCTAAATTAATTTATAACTCGTTTGATGCCAGAAAACTGTTCATCAAACAATCCAGAGATGCTTGAATGCTGCAGATTATTTATTTTTCCGTCCATCGTTATTCGACTCATCTCAGGTGTTAATTATTTGATGCATCTATAATTCATAGTCTGCATGTGCTTTTAATGAAAGAAGCTTTTTCTGTATTTATTGTCCGAGTTCAGCTCGTCGTATCACAGTGAACTAGTCTGTAGCCTCGGACGCTGCCCGGAGCCTTTTATCTGCTGTTTATTCAGGTTTATGTGGGTCGAGCACTTTAAATTCTCCGGACCGGTTCGCTGCAGGACTCGACATCGCAGCTTGTGTTTCAAATGGCCGCGAGCCAAACTTCCTCAAGAGCTGATAAGAAACCCAAAAGCACACATTTTAAAACGTATCACAGAGTAGCAGCTTTACAAGCAGCTTATTAAATTAAAATGCGCTCAGAGATAGTTATCATTTCAAATATGATTAACATCTTTTTTTTATATTCACTGCATGTTTTTATTGAAGCGTAGCAGCTCGTTGAAGCTGAAGGAACTTTCTAATGCACTTTGAACCAAAAGGGGATTTCTCAGTAAAAATGAACAAAATAATATATTTAATAAAGATTTATCCTGTTTTTATCATTTATTAATTCAATATAAAAGTGTTTTCCTTATTTAGCTGAAAGATGAAATGTCAGCAGGTTTGATGTTGAGTTTATTTCAACGTACTTATACAACCAGAAAGTCAGAATATACTCAAACTATCAAAAGTACATGAAAAATGTCCCTTATTTAAAGTATTTTCCAACATAAATATGTACAGAAATGAAGAATAATTTGTGTGAAATGTTGCACCTTAGACAGAATTTAAATCTGAGAAGTTTAAAGGAGGAATGTCTCTTCAGAACCACGATATTAATCTTTAACAACGCAGCACATCACAGGTAACTTCAGCTGTCAGATACATTCAGAGTGAACATTTACTGTATTTACATCTGGAGTGTAGAAGTACAAAGAAGTATAAAGTGGAAGTACAAGTACATTCTGCAGGTAGTGAGGGAGGGTCAACAACAAGGGGAACAACTACTTCCAGTTAAAATATAAAAGCTTACTGGCATCGGTGGCAAGTCCAGACAAGAGCAATGAGACTGAGAATCCATGGCAGGCAGAGTTCAGAGGGTCCAGGGTTCAGGGTTCAGGGTCCAGGGTTCAGGGTCCAGGGTTCAGGGTCCAGGTCACAGATTTACAGGTTCAGGTGGCTGGAAAGCAGCTGGCATTTGTTCTGACAGGACGATTGGGAAACGAGACGATTAGCAGGAGGAAGTTGGGGGGTCATGTGACCAGGATGAGGACTGAAGTCCGAGGACAGTGTCCCCCCCCCCCCCCCAAAGACCTTAAACCCTGAACCCTCAGGGACCTACCTGGCGTTACCGATATGAAAGTTTCCCAGGCTCTTGTTGAAATTGTCAAACAATTTTTTGTCAAAACGGCTTCAATAAAACAAATTTAAAATAAATGTCTGATGAATAAACCAGATGTGTGAAATATACTTCTTTAATCTTTATCGTTAAGATTTCTGTGTTCATTTAACGAGCCAGTTTCCCCTCCTGGTAACCTCCTCATTTAACACTATGATTTGTGGGTAAGACTTTGCCTGAGGGAATTACCCACAAATCATGGCGTTGTGACGTTAATTACCAGGAGAAGCCTGGAGGCATAAAGAAAAAAAAAACATAAACAAAGAGGACGGCTTATTACATTTAGGCAGAAACATCTGAAGTAATCCGCTGACGCAGCAGCATCGAAACGAGCTTCTTATTCTATAAATCTGGAATTTAATCACAGAAACTGCAGTTTCCTTAAGGGACCACTAGGGGGCAGTATGAACCCTGAGATCTCCACAACATCAGACATGGAACTGCTGTGTCACCTCAGAAATGGAAACATGAATCAGCTAAATTTAATCCAATTTCACAACAACTCTCTCTCTCTCTCTCTCACACACTCTCTCACACACTCTCTCACACACTCTCACACTCTCTCACACTCTCTCTCTCTCACACACACACACACTCTCTCTCTCTCACACACACTCTCTCACACACACTCTCTCTCTCTCTCACTCACTCACTCACTCACTCACTCACTCACTCACACACTCTCTCACACACACACACACACACACACACACACACACACACACACACACACACACACACACACACACACACACACACACACACACACACACACACACACACACACACACACACACACACACACACACACACACACACACACACACACACACACACACACACACACACACACACAGTCAAATTGGTAAAAACATGGAAAAACTCAAACTATGGCACATTTGGAGTAGGCACGCGAGTTCTTACAGTAAACAGGCTGCTTGCTTTTTTTTTTATTTACACCAGATATTTTATACATTTTGACGACTTCCTTCTCTTTAACGGAATCTACGACGTTTCAGGCACAAATGTCAATCAAGTTTCTGATTTTATATATTTAATTAATTAGCATTTGACACTTTTCCCATAATAATGCTTGCTTTTAGTTTGAATTAGTCTTATTTCTACTGTAACGCGCGGCTCATCTGTAATAAGACGATATATAAAAACAGACACATTTCTCATTTTGTTAAAAGGAAAAACAAAAGTTTGTAGAAAACAAAACACTGAATCCTTTTCATTATTAACACTGAAACTTGAACATGTCGAACCTTCCAAATATGCCATTAGCGTTAGCTTACTCAGTGTACGTATATCTCATACTGCAAAACAATCTCCCGCAAAATAAAGATCTCTAAACGCAGCGGTTTCATTTCAGGATCCACTCTCGTGTTTCTGCGCGGTAAAAATATAAAGCTGGAGCCAGCGACCGGTTAGCTTTAGCTTAGCACAAAGACTGGAGACGGGGGGAACTGTTAGCGTGGCTCTCTAAAGATCACAAATAAACATCGTCTTGTTTGGTCTGTTTATTTTAACCATACAAAACTTAGTATAAAAACAACGATTTGTGGATTTACGCGGTGGGCGGGTCGACGAGGGCGTTTACGTGAAGGAGCTATTTCCTGATCGGACGCCGTGACTTCCTGGAGTCACTGTGGGGTTCAAACCAGCAGGTTTTTTTTAGGCTGCATCCTTTGCTGCTCCTGTCTCCTAGCAACCAGCTGTGGTTGAGAAAGAGCGTAGAAAGAGGTAACTTAACGTTATATGATCACAGAGATCACAGAGAGTCTTTGAGATGAGCCTCCGGAGCCTTCTGAACCGGCTCGCCGTTTACCCGCCGCGTTTTAATTTCAGTGTCCGAACCGTGAAACGAGCATTGTTCACAAATGAAAACATGCCACAGTGGAACACTACTTTCTGAAAAACAATCCCCACAATGCAATGTGTCGTATTTGAGGGTTAAAAAAAAAAAAAAAAAAAGATAATTTTGAGTGATATTGCCATAGCGATACTAGATAATTTCTACATCTCATTTTCATAGAAAAACATACGATATAAAACAGGCCGAGAAATCTCGGCGGCAGAACACGTAACTTTAAGTCAAGCTGAATCGATATCTTTACGTTTGATGATGCAACGTTGGGAGGAAGTTGATTTGATGTAAAAGCTGCTTATTGATGGATGGATCCAACCAAAGAGCCTCCGATGACGTAACATGACGATATTCGGAGGCACTTTTTCAGAATAGAAACACGGAGATCTCCGTCTCTGGGAAATGATGACGACACTGAAACATACCAGGTTTCTAACACACAGCTTAATCCAAATGGGTGAAATATTCCTTTAACAAACATGGCACCTCCTGCGATTTTTTTGTATATTTGCTAAAATTTTGAGTTTTTTTTTTTTTTTTTTAAATCACATTTTTCCAGAAAACGACCACCGTGCAACGAATCACGTCGCTGATTTGAAGGATTTCGTTCAGTTCATTCTGTGTGAACTCGTACGTTTGTTACCAACATTCACCTTATAAAACTTTCCCTTTTTGTGCAGAAAAATCTTTTTTTCTTGTTTTCTCCAAATATGATCAGTTAGTCCAGTAGTTTTTTTTTTTACAGTGTAGAACCAGTAAAAGTAACTTTGCTACTCTGAAAGCTAAAAGTGTTGATATTTAATGAGGTAACGAATGAATCCATGCAGACATAAATACAGTAGAAACCTGTGTGACTCCCAGCGGTGACGAGGGGTTAAAAAATGAAACCTGTGATACAAATTAAATTACTGCATCGTTCTTTTTTCCCCACTGAGAAGCAGAAAGCTTCGTTCATCGGCGTGGTCGTCGGTGTAATCTCTTCTTCGAGCGCGGCGACGTCTTCGCCGAGCGGTCGGTGGAACTGAGGTAAGACGCTAGCGACCGTCTGCACTGCAGCTTTAGTTGACGTTGAGTGAGCGTTGATCTCTGGGAGGGAAGACACGTGTTCTCGGAGCGACTTCAGAGGAGGAAGTCGGAGGAGGAGTTCATGTGCTGAGGAGACGCCGCGTTCGAGCGCTGGCCGGCGGCGTTCGCCTCCACGCCGCTCTCCTCCACGCTGCTCTCCTCAGACTGTTTCTCCAGGTCCTGCAGGTCCTCCAGCATCTCCTCGATCAGGGGGGGCATGGAGCCTGGGATCTCCAGCTTCAGGGTCACCACCCGCTCGGCCCCTGTGGACATGGACACGCTTGTAAACCCGCGGGAACCCAAAATAAAGTATTTATCTGTGATTTAATATCAATAACCAGATGAAAAGGATGCTGAAATAACTCCATAATGATGGTGATCAGTAAAAAGTGCTGAGTCATGCTTTGTTAGATCTGTCTTAAACCACAAGATAACTACTGTTAAAACGCTGGTTTTCTGAATGGAGTCTGGTTGATGGGTGCTAGGCTATGCTAACATTGTAGCTGCTCCATCAACACTCCAAATAAGGTAATCTAGACATAAATACAGCAGAGACCTTGTTGTTTGGACCACAGACAGTCTCTGGTTCCTCCACATAGTCTGGTCTGGTCTCTGGACTAATGTGAGCTACTATCTTAGACCCCTGAGGGTACCACAGACCGTCTCTGGTTTCTGACCTTTGGCGCTGATGCTGCGCAGGTCCGTGATTTTCATCAGGGCTTTGGGGAACATGAGGGGCATGCTGGGCCGCCGTTTGCGGGAGTAAATCTTCAGCGCCTCCAGCAGCGGCTCCTGCAGGACCTCCACCTTCGACGGCTCCTCCAGGTCCTGCCGGTCTGTTCGGTTGAACATTCAGCACGTTAAAAACGGGAACAGCTGATATAAACTACAACTATAAACACGAGGTTTGAGCTGCAGTACCTCCGGAGACCAGACAGATGGCGCTGAGGAGGCCGCTCTCCGTGTCGTCCATCTGCAGCGGGAGCAGCTGGCCGGCGAACGTGAAGACCTGGTCCGTCAGCGGACCGAAGCCGGCGTTGTGGATTTGAGTGCGGGTCAGGGTCAGGCCGTCGGAGAAGGTCATGGTGTCCTGGTCCGGAGTGTAGCGGGTGCAAATCCTCAGGATCTGATTGGAGGAAGAAGAGCGCGAGGAAGGACGATTGTCAGGTCGGGAGGCATCATGAGGAAAGCTCTGAAGTTTGTTTAAATAACCGTCACAGGTTTGATTCCAGCTTTGGGACTTTTCTTGCACATCATACATCTCTCTCATTTCTACACTCATCTGTCCAATAAAAGATAAAAAACAAACCTAAGACAAGCTGGACGTCGTGTTTGTACCCGAGTGTTCTTCTGCATCTCATTATCTTGGACATTTTATTTTTGCCAGAATTCTAAGCAAATTAAATCAGGAACAGAACAGCAGGTGGTGCTAGGCTCCGCCCACCAGATGCTGTTTTTCTGAAGCCAATAATGAGAATAAATTATTCTTTAAAATCAGTATTGTGTTATATAAGAATATATAAGAACAAAGCTTATTAATTCAAGGTCAACTTAACAGCTAAGTGTTAAAGTCAACTGCATTGGTAGCATGGTGGGACCTGTCAATCAGCAGGTAAGCCCCGCCCCCTAAAGCATCCCCTGCTTTCTGGTCTGGTGGACTCTAAATGGACCATAATGTACTAAATGAACATCATGCTGGATTGAAGAAGACTTGAAACTAGAGATTGAGACCATAAACTCATGTTTACAATGTTTACTGAGATAATACATCAAGAGAGAAGTAGGACCATTTTCTCATAGACTTCTATACAACCAGAGAGGAGTCGCCCCCTGGTGGCCAGCAGAGAGAAGTAGGACCATTTTCTCATAGACTTCTATACAACCAGAGAGGAGTCGCCCCCTGGTGGCCAGCAGAGAGAATGACAGGAGGATGCTAGTTGAACTTGCTGAAGTAGAGAGTAGAGACGTACCAGGATGTCCAGGCAGGCGGTTTTGAGCAGGGTGATCTGGTCGGCGATGGTCAGGCCGGTGAAACCCGGCACTCGCTTGGCGAACTCCACCACCTTGATGATGCACTTGGTGGCGAGCTCGCTGAACTTGTCCCACAGCCCGAGGTCCAGCTGGATCCTGTGGTCCGAGCTGGAGTTCTGGACGGCAGAGAGAGAAAAAAAAAGACCCAAGATCATGTTTAGGGAGAGATGCAGGGTTCAGAGAGCCGCGTTAAAAAGACACCATGCGATTAGAAATAAATAAGATAATGATATGCAGACATTTCAAATCCATCTGCACTAAATCACCACAAAATCATAACTTTGAATATAAAACCAGCCACAATGATTTCTGACCTCTTTGTGTCATTTGTCAAGTTAAATATTCATCGTCTCTCATTAAGTTTGTCTCATCTGTGACACAATAAAAATATTTGTTTCATAAAAAATGTGATTCCAGTATGTTTTAGTGTCGTTTTAAGAGTTTTATGGAGATAATATTTTGGCTTGTAATATTTGTAAAAATGAAAGTTTCATACCACAAAAGACAGCTCTCTTAAAACAACAAAATCACCTCCAAACATTATAAGAAATCTTTCAATTAACATTTTTTCCAAGCTCAGTGAAACAAATAATAATAATAACTTGAATTTATATTTCATGAAACACAAGGACGCTTCCTCTGCGACTTCTCAAGTATTTTGGACAGAAAACATGATGACCTCAACACTAATAGTACTTCATCTTTTTTTTTAAAGGTTATAAATTAAAATGCATTAATATTTCCACAGTCGTTAAAAGTCTCCTGATTGATCTCAAACCAGGAAATTCTCCAGGAATCTCTTTCCCTCCGCTGACTCATCAAATAACGAGCCTGTGATGTAATAATGACGGTCGTGTACAAACAGAGAGAGGCGACACACCCAGCCTCACCGCAGCAGCCGGGTTATTACCGCCGGGCAACACCGGGAGGTTTAATTGTGTTCTCAGCCGGTCGACCGTGTTTGTTGATGCACGTTTGTCCTCGTTGGCTGGAACATTGTGTTCTCTCCGTGTGTTCTTTCTATTGTTGTCGCAAAAACAAATCCAACTCCTGCCCTAGTTTCCCGTTCTGATCTGGACCAAGTCACGGTTTCACCGGCAATTATGGAATCTTTTTGTCCCGGACCGATGGATCAGGTGCAGCTGCTATTTATGTAGATTTGCTTCTAAACAGAAATAATGGAGCCGTTTACCCAACTTTGGTGAGAAAGCAGGTCGACAGTAGACGCCACATAGAAGTGACATCATCTTAAAGCCGAGGACCTGGTTGACATGAATAAACTGTTACAGTATATGATGAATGTATGCAACGCCTCATAAGCAATACTTGGGTCGATACTGTTTACAGGTTTCCACTGAGTCACATGTCAGATTCAGACTTTGTCCTAAAAACGCTGAATTTCCACGAGAAGAAACAACAAGATCGAGATCAAAACAGCTGCAAAAAAAGAAAAAAAAAGCAATTTGGAGAAAATGGCCGATTGTCATTTGGTCTGAAAAGAGACGTAGTGATGTTTAAAGAATGAGATGTTTTTGGATAATTTAGCAAATGTCTTGTATATTTCACGTTCAGTTTAAAACCCACCATGAAAACAACGGTTTTAATTTAATCCTTCATCTACTCTCCATAAAACGTCTGGACCGAGAGGACAGATTTGATCTGTGGATTATCCGTATACTATTAATCTGCCAGTCGGCGCCGTGCTGTGACTCACTGTGGTGTATTTTCCCAGCTGGCAGAGCGATGGGAAGGTTTCCCGGTGAGCTCTGCAGATCTTCTCCACGATGAGACCGAGCTCGGCCGTCAGCTCGTACGTCTCCATGATGGTCATCTTCACCGCCTGCTTCTTCCCCTTCCTGCTGTTCCGGTCGTTTCTCACTGCTGAGGGAGAGGACGGCCAGCGTTACCACACGCTTCCAGGATAAACGACTAAAAGAGGACGCTTTTTGACTTAATTCTGTCTGAAGTGTGTTTTCACACCGACATGAATGAGCTTCACAACTCTTTTCAATACCAGATACGTGTCTATTGTTTGGAGTGAAAGCAACAAGAATCAATACGTTTTGTAGAAGCAACGACGTTCAGTGCATTTTGCAAAACACATGTTTATAAATATATACATAATGTAGATACTGTAAATAGTGTACACTGTACATCCTACATCGATGGATTACTGACAGAGGCTTCTTTACCTTTCCTGACAAAATGCCACTCAAAGAGACAAAACGACCACAAAGAAACATAACCACAAAAAGAAACAACGACAAAGACACTTATACAGCTACATTGAGACACCAAACGACCACCAGGAGACACAAAATGACCACAAAGAGACACAAAATGACCACAAAGAGACACAAACGACCACAAAGAGAACAGCCAACCGGAGAACATTGAGATAAAACACATCCTCGTTGTTCTCCGTGAAACAGAAGCGATGTAACGAGGCCTCGGTGTGTTTCCCTCCTTTCATAAAGTGTTCAATTAATTTCCTTTGATGTCGGTCAACAATGAACTCAAACGTCTCGTCATTCCCAATCAGACGGTTTACATGACGAACAAGGAAGGAAACCCAATAAAGTCATTTATAGAAACATAGTTATTATAGAACTAATAGTGGAAGAAACATCGTCTTTGAACGATGATCGACGTATAGTCGTGACTTTAGCGACATTTTAAGAAACATCTGGCCAAAACGCCGACCTGTCAGTGTCATCTTCGATGACTCACTAAGTGGAAACAATACAGGCGTTGCTGCCGTCTTTGGCCCCGGGGCCCAACATGTCCTAAACCACCCATGCGTGGGATGTACTGTATATATATATATACGGTTTATGTCCTCAGTCCATGATGAGGTCTCTCTTAAAAGGGGAACGTCTTGTACCGACTCATCCTCAAACACAAACCCATTCAGAGGCCTGAAGCTCAGATACAGTTTCCACACATAAAAAAAAAAGAAAAAAGCTTTTATCCTCACAATGAGTCACAGTCATTATGGTTTATATTCTCTTCCATTAAAAGTGACGACAATTCAATTAACTTTGACTCTCTTTTACAACAAGAGTGACAACAAGTTTACACAAGTTGTATTTAATTGCTTTTCCTAACGGAGCCTGCAGACTACAGGAAGTACACACTAAAGTACACACTGAAGTACACACTGAAGTACACACACCTCAGCAGCCAGGGAGCCTGTAATTACCATCAGCAATACAACGGATGTGAATGGAAATTCAACGGTATTTCATAAAGAAAAAGCCTCAAAATAAAATGATGAATAGCAGCGAGACTCTTCCCTTCTTCTCGGGAGAAAATAGTTTGCGCTGTAATCTGATGGCGTTAAGCTGCGTGGATTAACCTCCGCTCCACGAGAAGCAGCCGAACCAGGTTAGTCTTTTATAATCGGTAAAAAAAAACGGTGTCACCACGTTTCACTGAGGCCCACTGACTCTCTCACACACACACACACACACACACACACACACACGATTATGCAACACTGCCAGCTCTTCCCCATCTCTGGGTGCCCTACATCCACGCGTCATTGTGTAAACACTCCCAAAGTGAGCTCGTGTTACACGCCGGCTGCCTCCGGAGGGCCGGCGGGCGGTTACATACCATCCACCTGTCTGCGCCATGTGATGCATTTACGTAACGTGCATGTTTCTGAGCGCCGAACGGCAACAATGAGAACATGTGGAGGGGCGGATCGGCCACCGCGGCCCTCCTGTACATAACGCACGCCACTATCTAGGTCGAGTTCACCAGGATTTACACATTGCAAGGTTATTCATGAAAAAAGGGATCAGAACAACATCGACCACCTTGTTTACATTAACCTCCACCATGTTTAACACAAGTTGCTTTATCTGTTTACGTTTTGTCCAGATTCAATTAACGTTACAGAATTTATCTGAAAATGTTTGTCCAGGTTCATTAAAACTCATCTTGTCATTAAAATCCTCCTTCTAGCTCAAATTCCAGTTAGTAAGGAACTATTTCTTTACCGTTTGGGCTGGTTCACCACAGCTGGAAGAACCCAGAATGAACCGTTTATCTGTGATTTAATATCAATAAAGATGGTGATCAGTAAAAAGTGTGAAGTCATGCTTTGTTTGGTCTGTCTGTAAGACCACAAGATAACTACTTTTAAAACGCTTGTTTTCTGAATGGAGTCTGGTTGATGGGTGCTAGGCTATGCTAACATTGTAGCTGCTCCATCAACACTCCATATAAGGTCATCTAGACACAAATACAACAGACCTTGTTGTTTGGACCACAGACAGTCTCTGGTTTCTCCACATAGTCTGGTCTGGTCTCTGGACTAATGTGAGCTACTATCTAGATCTCTGGGGGACCACAGACAGTATCTGGTTTCTCTACATAGTCTGGTCTGGTCTCTGGACTAATGTGAGCTACTATCTAGACCTCTGGGGGACCACAGACAGTCTCTGGTTTCTCTACATAGTCTGGTCTGGTCTCTGGACTAATGGGAGCTACTATCTAGACCTCTGGGGGACCACAGACTCGTCTGGTCCAGTTTTTCTCACCATACCTTTTAGTTTTACAAGATTAAATTTAAACATGTCACAATGTTAGAACTTCCATTTTTACTGAACAGAGCCTGAACCGAACATCAATGGCATCTTCTGCTATCTGTTAGCATGAACTAGCTCTCCTCACTGAGTTGGAGCTCACAGTTCAGCTTCATCAGGGATATAATATCTGTGTCCCCTAGCTTATTTTATTTGTTTAGACAGATTTTAGAAAGTAAATCAAACAGAAACTATGAAACTTGGCGGTGAGCGGTTGGCGGGGGGAGTACGCACTTGGATGGTATCTCAAAATTTAGGTGAGCGGACACTTAAAGCTGAAACAAAAAAAAATGTGCCTTTATAAAGTTAAAGGTGCTAAATTCCACACAGTGTATCTGTGTTGGAGAGATTGACTCTACAGGCTCTCAACATGACGACAGCTAGCGGCCAATGGTGCACGATCAACGCAACGGTTACAACGCACACAGAGGGAGCCTGACTCGATATTCTGAGCTCAGCTTTCTCCGTGATTTCCACTTTATCGTGATGTAACAGGAAGTCATTTGTGGCGAATTCTGCCGAGTCAGCGAGGATCGGACACTTACACTCCTTGGACATTCCCGCGGCGAAGCACCTCTGCAGGCGGCAGTACTGACAACGGTTCCTGGTGATCTTGTTGATGATGCAGTTCCTGTCGCGGTGGCAGGTGTACACCATGTTCTTCTGCACGCTGCGGCGGAAGAAGCCCTGCAGCGGCAACATGGGGGGGTAGAGAGACCACATTCAGGGTTCAAGTCAAAGTTCAAGACCCAAACAGGAACCACGTTGACAAAGTAAACGGGTAAATTCACTTTTATTGTGAGGTAAGGTCTTTATGGTAAGGTTGGTGCTACGTTTCTCTAAATATCCATAGTTTATTGAAAGTGTATTTAAATCATGGAGCTGGAGGAACCCAAAATAAAGTATTGATCTGTGATTAAATATCAATAACCAGATGAAAAGGATGCTGAAATAACTCCATAACGATGGTGATCAGTGAAAAGTGTGAAGTCATGCTTTGTTAGGTCTGTCTGCAAGACCACAAGATAACTACTTTTAAAACGCTGAATGGAGTCTGGTTGATGGGTGCTAGGCTATGCTAACATTGTAGCTGCTCCTTCAACACTCCAAATAAGGTAATCTAGACATAAATACAGCAGAGACCTTGTTGTTTGGAACACAGACAGTCTCTGGTTTCTCCACATAGTCTGGTCTGGTCTCTGGGCTAATGTGAGCTACTATCTAGACCACTAGGGGACCAGACAGTCTCTGGTTTCACTGGACTCTGGACTAATGTGGGGCGTTGGGAGTGGACGGTACCTTGCAGCCCTCGCAGGCGCTGACGCCGTAGTGGTAGCCCGAGGACTTGTCCTGACACACGAAGCAGGGCTTGTAGGTGCGAGGAGGCGGCGGCGGGGAGGCGGGGCTGGCAAACAGGTCGTCTGAGCTGGAGCTGGAGCTCTGGCTTTCAACGGCTGCAAAAACACACAACGGTTAGAAACAAACAGAAACATACAGAATGTCAAAGATTATGCATTATTGATTTCACAACAGCAGCATGAAAGTATGAAAATATAATGAATATCTTTGGGTTTTGGTAAATAAAACAAGCAATTTTAATTAGTATTCTTGCGCTGTGTGAGATTATTATTATGATTATTATTATATTTAAAAAAATTTTTTTAACTGTTTTGTATTTTATCTTGTAGGCTGTCACCTTTGATTCAAAATTAAAATTTTCATTCATGTGGGAAAAACAATTCTAAATCAAAATGTACCGCCTATATATATATATATATATATATATATAAAATTCACTAAACAGATAATAAACACACATTTTGAAATGTTATTGAAGGCTCTTTTTTTGAAGGCCGTTGATGGCACACTGTGAAAGCGTTAAAGTTCTGAGAAGAAAACAAAAAAACGCTGTGGTGACGACCTGTCAATCAGCAGGTAAGCCCCGCCCCCTAAAGCATCCCCTGCTTTCTGGTCTGTTGGACTCTAAATGGACCATAATGTACTAAATGAACATCATGCTGGATTGAAGAAGACTTGAAACTAGAGATTGAGACCATAAACTCATGTTTACAATGTTTACTGAGATAATACATCAAGAGAGAAGTAGGACCATTTTCTCATAGACTTCTATACAACCAGAGAGGAGTCGCCCCCTGGTGGCCAGCAGAGAGAAGTAGGACCATTTTCTCATAGACTTCTATACAACCAGAGAGGAGTCGCCCCCTGGTGGCCAGCAGAGAGAAGTAGGACCATTTTCTCATAGACTTCTATAAAACCAGAGAGGAGTCGCCCCCTGGTGGCCAGCAGAGAGAAGTAGGACCATTTTCTCATAGACTTCTATACAACCAGAGAGGAGTCGCCCCCTGGTGGCCAGCAGAGAGAAGTAGGACCATTTTCTCATAGACTTCTATAAAACCAGAGAGGAGTCGCCCCCTGGTGGCCAGCAGAGAGAATGACAGTTTAAGGCACTTCGGCTTTGACTCAGAACTGGAAGATGCCGTCTGGCCTTTATCAGACTCTAAAAACTGCAACATTTATTCACATATATTAAAAATGTGGGGATAAATATCTGCACATGAACTTCAGGAACTAAGAAACCAAAAAACTCCAGAGTGAAACTCAAACTGACTGATGAATAGGAGAATGTTGACATGGGACGATATGATATCTTGGCAAAAATGAATACAATTCCCGATATGATCCTGATAATCTCTCAAATGTGCTTAAAATGGCACCGAAGCACAATGGAATAACTTTACCTTTTGATAAGAAACAAATATGTGTATTGCGTCACATATAAGACACACCTTTTTTTGGTGAAAAACAATCTAATAATCTTAAATATGATGGTCAAAAGGTGTTTCTGCATCAATAACGGATGAATATATATATTTGTACCCTGTATTTTTTAAATGAGCCCCCCCGGTCCACAGAAAGCTGAACTCATCAGTCAAATACTGGTGAGTTCTTTGAAACGTATTGTATGTAGAACTCTATAATATACACACAGCTGCACCTTTTGTAGGAAAAGCTTTTAACCCCATTTTTCTCTCCAGCTGAATGTATGACTCCTCCACGGCCCGCCCTCCCACGTGAACAACCGCCCGCTCAGCCTCGCCGCCGGCTTTCTAACCGCCGCCGCCATCGCTGACAGGAAACCAAGAAAATCCTTATTTTTTTAATTCAAAAGGAGGGGAGAAAAAAAAAGAGAAAAATTGCTCATCTGCATCCCCTCGAACCCGTGGCCTCCGAGTGAACCTGGGTCAGCCGGGGACAAGCAGCACTCCGCCAACACCAAACAATGCAGGAGCATGCCACAAGCCCAGCTGACTGATGAGAGGGAGGGAGACGAGCAGAGAGACCCCCCCCCCCCACCTTGTTCCAATTAGGGGGAAGTCAAGAAAATACATTTGAAATCTTTTGGAGCCTGAACCTGCAAACGTAGAAGCTCGTTATTTTTGAGGGTACCTTTTTTGATCAACGGTTGATCGTTGAAAAGCCCTTTTTATGTACATTTTTACTGGTTTGTTTTTATTATTATTATTTTTTTTTCTTCTTGAATCAATCAGTTTTTCAGTCCTCACGGAGTATTTGCAAATGAACACTTTTGAAATCGGGTTCCAGAGTGAAATCTTTTGAATACGCAACTCCGGCGTCCCCGTGTTAACTAGCTAAAAACCGGTCCCCATGTTGACACGGTGATGTCACGGCACGCTAGTTCCGTTTTGCAGTCAGATAGCTATGCGTATGCGTGAGTAAGACGATGACTTTAACGACAAGCTGAGTTTGTGTCGTTATCTCCGAGACATTAATTAACAATCCTCCGACATCGTGTAGATTTTCAGCGGAGACGTAGTTATTGATTAGACCATCTATCGGAGAGCTTCGCCGCCACCTACTGGCCTGGCATGCTCACTGCAGCATTTAAGGTTCGTCTAAACGCGGAACTTTTTAAGCGAGACATTCCGACATAGTGTTAACATTAAAAACATATAATTGTAATATAATATAATTGAAAAAAACAGCTTCTATCTCTTTCTGGTTCTTCAATAAATCAAACAATGTTCATTTTAGATATAAAAACATAAAATAATTGTGTTCTTCCGCTTGTAAAGATCCTTCTCACGTCGTCGTACTTCTACTCAGAGTTAAAAGGAAGCGAGAACTTTCTTCCACCGCTGGCGGCGTTGACCGTCCAGTGAACCCGCCGTGACCCCACCGTGACCCCGAACTGCCCCCCCCCCCCCCAGTCCCAAAATCCCAGACCACCACTCCGCCGGTTCAAAACAAAGCTCCTGTGGGAGGAAACTGGGAAACGAAACGCATCACGAGGTTCACGTTTACTTCACGAACGGCGAAGAAAACAATAAACAAACAGTTTTAAGTGTTTGTCGACGGACAGCGTGTCAACAGTTACTCCTCTGACGACACGTTTCATATTATTACTGCTGTGATTTACTCTATTGTCACTTGTTCCATGTCTGGGCCCAAGTCAGTTAAGGTTAATAAAACACTACATTAAAGCCATTTATTTTATATGAAGCTTCAAGTAAATTAGAGGAAAAATATTTAAAATCAAAGCAGCTGAATTATGATTATCAACTGTTGTATAGATATAGGATATGGACAGATATAATTATGAGGCCTTGAAATGATAAAGCGCCACTTTAAACTCCTCACACGGTTTTTGCGTGGATTTAATATAATTTTCTTGTTTTTATTATGCTCTCTTAAAGTTTTCCAGACTTTTTTTATTATAAGTTTTCCTTTAATCCGTTTCATGTCCGTCTTTATTTATCAATCATCCCACACTTTATGTCTGGTTGTTTATATTGTATATATTATAGTCGCTGTTTGTTTATTGACTTTAATGTATGCATCTGATTCACCAAGACAATTTCCTCTTTGGTGTAAAATCCTTCTTGGTAATAAATCTGTTTCTGATTCAGGGTCATTTGTTTATTCTATTTTATTTTGTTTTGTTAATTCATTTCCATCACTTTTATTTGTTGGTCTCAACTTGTTGTAGCTTGTACATCATCTACAAAACATTACACAAAATCACTTTGATTCACTGATTGATCCATAGAAAACCCCATTTGGAGTATTTGGAATACTCCAAATGGATCTGTTCATATTTTAGGATTTTTGTATTGCATGATTTGGATTTACACCTTATTGTTAATATATATTTGCATTGGTTCCTGCTTTGCACTGCAGCTGCTTGCACAACAGTTATACTGGAGCTGAATGACACCTGTACAGGTAAACACCAAAACTACAGTCACTCACATCACATGGAAATCACTTCATGAATGCATGGTCACACACTGTTGACCTGCAGGTTAAAGCCTTTTTATTTCGACTTTAATTTGATATTATAAGTATGTTGAGTGTCTAAACATGGAGGATGTCGAGCACAGATTTCTAGTTTTGCTGTTTTTTCTCCAGAAAACTACATTTGTACGTAATTTGACATTTTTGATTTTTATAAAAATCACTTTTTGCACCTACATTGAGAGCACCGGTGCTGCTGCCAGTCCGCCTCGATCAGCTCGGGGAAGAAGGCTGCCAAGTCCCGGTCCTGGTCCTGGTCCTGCAGCGTGCACGCGGGGCTGGACGTGGAGGCGTACAAGTCCATGATCTCTCCGGGACCGAAGGCTTGAAATTCCAGGTAGTCGAACATGATGATGTGGATCCGGTCTCGGCGTCGTCCGTGTGGAGAATGTTTGTTGTTGTCCGCATGTGCGATCCCTTCACCAGCACGGCTGTTTTGTTGCTTTTTTTACGCAAATAAAAAAACCGGGGTGTTTTAACGGGGGAACATGCCCCCGTGTTGCGTTCAGGGGACCGTGTGAGACTCTACGCTTCCCACCGACGCTCACAAAGCGTTTGCATGTTGCAACCGGCTGCTTTGCATAACAAAGTTAGTCTTCTTCTTCTTCTTCTTCTCCTCTTATCGCGGCCGCTTTATTGACTAATGTCTCAACTCAACCTGCTCCATGCGCGTTATGTCAGAGAGCGCGCGCGAGCGATGGCGTTACCTAATGTATGCGCGTGAACTCCCCGTGAACCTCCTCCTCCTCCTCCGCTGCTGACCTCCATATGACCCAGCCCGCCGCGTGACGTCACCGGCACTCGTTCAGAGAAGAAGTACCCTTAAAGTTAAAGTTCCCTCAAAGTACAAAAAAAAAAAAAAAAAACTCTCATGTACAAAGACGTTTTTGTTTTTACTTTTTCTAAAAAACATTTCATTTAATGTTTCTCTCTAAAAAAAAAAACAATTCCACGTAAATACTGCCCGAAATGTGCTGACTACATTACCCATAATGCAGTTCGGGAGTGGACGCGGGATTGTTGGAAGTGTGTGTGTGCGTGTGTGTGTGTGCGTGTGTGTAATCAGTGGTGGAATGTAGCTAAGTACTTGACTAAAAGTACTGCACTTCAGTACATTTTGTAGGATCTGGTACTCTTGAGTATTTCCTTGTGTATAAATACACAACACTGACAGTCTCAGATCAATACAAAATACAAAAAGATACATTTAATGTTGTATTATTGATTACGCTAGTTAAAATTAGCCCCAACTTTAACAAATTATCTAGTTATAGTATATTTATATGTATTGATCTAAAAAATGGCCCATTCCACGTAATGAGTACCCTGTAGGCCTACTTTTAATTTACCGTTAGTCTCGTATTGTGAAGTCATGGTTTAATCCGTTACGTATCTTGTGTGTGGTTTGATAATTAGAATAATTAAGGTTAATTATAGAGCACTTATGAACAATTACAACGTGGTTTACGAAGCAGACAACAAGATCAAATTATTGAATACAAAGGCGTACATTTCCATGTATTTACAAAGAAATATAAATAAATCTGGACGCGGTCGACAAACATCAGGTCGCCTCCAGATCACAAAAAATCCCAATAACGATATTTAAATTACGTCATTTATGAAAGTACTCCTCCCAAAAATCACACAAGTGCAGTTTTAGCATCATGAAGCTGGAGAGCATTCAGCCTTTAAGCTGCAGATTGATGGTTTGGCCATAAAGGGACATTTTTCCTGTTTTAAATGAAGGACATCAAAGCAAAGCAGGTTAAAACGGTAATGCATTGGCATTTCGTGATCGAAACGCCTTTACACAAAAATCAATACTTTTTAGGCTTCGTTTCTCTTCATTCACGTCCACTTAAGTTCTCCATCCTTGACTTTAAGTGAGAAATATCTGCAGCTCAGAGGAGCCATAATTAAATCTACTCAGAGATAAAGTAGGTCAGCTTCGACATGGGTGGTGGGACGGGGAGGGATCTGTTCCACATTTAAAAACGGCATTCATCGGCTGGAAATGAGCGAAAACCTACAAAAACGGAAGAGAAATCCAGATTTTTGTGTTAAGTCTAAATAGAGGTGATCTCCTTCAATGCCACTGCTAACCCGCCGGGTGTGGAGGCAGCACAGATCCAATGTTAAAGGAGGCTAATTACTCCCAGTATCTCCCACACTCCGGGGAGGCGAGGTCATCCAGAGGACAGGCATGTGAAACATTCCTGCAGAGTGCTGCTGCTGCTGCTGCTGGACCTCCCTCCTCCCTCCTCCCTCCCTCCTCCTCCATCCGTCCTCCCCCGGCTCCTCGTCCTCTTCCCTCTGTCCCATTTAGCATCGGTCACAGTTTCTTTTTTCATCCCCCCCCCCACCTCCATCTTGATCGCTCTTTTCAACATTCAAATCTTTTTCATTCTGTGGTAGGAGTGCATCCATTCAGCCATTCATCAGTCATTTTTTTGGGGGTCTCAGGAAGGTTCGGATATGCTGATTCGTTCTGATTAAACGACGACTCTCTGAGGTCGTACTGAGGCTAATGCTCTACTGATGTCAGCGTGCTAATGCCTTTTATCCCGCTTAGATCACATCCCCGTTTATATATATATTATAATGTTCACGATATATATCCCGAAAACATGCCCAAAAGAGAAATCTATTACTTTGTATTGTAAACTTGTAAAACTTTAGTGCTTCAGATCCCGGGACAATCCATCAAACAAGGAAAAAAAAAACCTTTAATAGGAGGGGGAAAAGCAAGAAACCGATGATACCATGACATCCATCCATCTGCAGCTTTCAGTGGCACAGAGCAGGAAGTGGTGAGTTAATATTTTATAAAATCCCTCCCAACGTTAACATCACGCCTGTTTGTCCTGTTTCTCTCAGAAATACGTCACCAGACATAGAAACTCTGGAAAGCAGCTACAATTAAACTATTAGTAAACTCCGTTTGGATTAAAAGCACGAGTTGCAGATGTTCGAGGTATCGTTGCATTCGGTCTGGCTGTTCAAAATTCAAAATTCAGATGAAAATAACCCAGATCTTCAGGCAATCTTCTGCATCCATGGGGGCCCTAAAGCAAAGCGTTAGCGTTTCCTTTAGCTCCGCCTCCCAGATGAAAATAACTGTGTAGCTATGAGGGCATTTTACAACTTTTAGGACCTAATGATGTAAATAAGCTCTATGTAAATGTTTGTAATGGGAAGTTGATTTACCTAAAGAATCATATACAGTCTATTTCCCAATGTGGAAAAGTCTTTTGTGGTTTTATCAGTTGTGATTGAAGGGTCAGAGTGCAAACTTTGATCTGCTGGTGGCGCTCGATGGGTATTCAGACGCGATTCATCCAACGAGGACCACGAATGGTAACAAATTCTGGTTTAAAATGTTATTAAACATTTTTTTTAAATATAAAAATACTCAATATAAATCACTTAATATATAACATTAAATGTAAAATAAAAAGTATAATTCACTATTAGAGTTTCTCTGTTATAATTTAGGTTTTTGTTCAGTCCTCCAAATGTACAAAAACCAATAAAACACTAAACCACATCTTGGGTTCGTTAAAGCTGTAAAATCCGTCTCATCTGCTCCTCGTTTTTGTTGCATTTTGTCCAAATATGGCGTCGCACCAAATGGTTAGCAGCAGCAACAGAATGACCGACTTACCTAACAGACCCTTTTTTCTCCTTTTGATTCTTTACAACCAGTTGTAAACCTTCACTTGGAGCCGGGCACCATTGAGGGTTATTTATTAGTGCAATATATCTCTTTATGTCCACTGTGACACAAACAGCAGTGAGACGACGCGGACCGGACAGGTTTTAAAGAGGAGTCAAATTCCTCTTTGAAGTTTTCTAAAAGAAAAGGATTGGATCTGGCTTATAAAACAACTGAAAATCAAGACCAACGCTTGTTGATTGATGAAGAGTTGCCAATATTAATTTTTATTTGAAAGTTTTTATTTATTACTTTTGTTCGTCCCATCCACCTCGTTTTGGTCTTGATAGCAACGTCGTCGCTCTCCTGGCGTACTTCCTCCGATCTTTTTCTCGATAAAGTAAATCTGAGATTTATATATTTTCTCACCTCTGTGGCACCAGGAGGAAAAGTCAGTGTTGCAGCTATAATCACTCCACTGGTGGTGTGAATTCTCAGCCACACGGTACTCGTTGCCATGGTGATTTGGCCGTCCGCTTTACCAGTTCAATCCTGACGGAGCTGTTCCTCCTGTCGGACCTCCTCCGTGGTGGCTCGGTACAAACCAGTCCACCCACCATTATAACCACAACGTTGTGTCATCTTTTTCCATCATCTGAGTTCTAAAGAAAATCCCTGAGAGGTCTCGTGGTAAAAGTATATTAGGCTATATACATATAAACATCAAACAGTTATAGATGTTGCTATTGTTATTTGTACACAAATGCAAATAGTTATTACTATGACGACATATTAGGGCCACTGTAGGGAAAAAAATGCAAATTTGTAACTTTATTAGAGGTCACAGAGGAAGTAAACACGTTGCTTGACCGGATGTTTGCCGTTGCTATGACAACAAGCAAAAGCTACCACTAACATCTTAGCTCAACCGCTCCCCGATCAATAAAAGTCCCCAAAGATGTCAATTTGGCCTCATAAATAAAAGCAACAATAAGCATAATTAGAAACATAGATGCGTACACTCATGGAAAGTTAGCTAGCATAGATGTCGGCTGTTAGCATCGTAATAAAGTAGCACATCTGCAACCCCCGGCTCCGTTTATTTATGAGAAAAAAATAACTAGTTTGAGAAGAACTTTCAATATCTTCTTTCGAGGGATCGCCACCACATGGCTCTACTCATGAAGACGGCTAAGCCAATGGCTAGCAGCTAACAGTGCTAACAGCACAAACAGTGCTAAATGGTAACTGGTCCTCATTTATATAGTGCTTTTATCCAAAGCGCTTTACAGTAATGACTGACATTCATCCTTTCATAGACACATTCACACACCGATGGCAGTGTCAACCACGCAGGGCGACAGCCAGCTCGTCAGGAGCAATTAGAGTGAGGTGTCTTGCTCAGGGACACCAGGCACCCAGCTAGGAGGAGCCAGGGATCGAACCGGCAATCAGCCAACCCGCTCTACCTCCTGAGCCAATGCCCCCCCACGGAGGAGCTTGGATCACAACGCACACGAATGGATTTTATTTAATTTGTCAAAATCCCTCAATTATATAATTGCATAATATAAAGATTAACAATAGCAGATCATAATGAAGTACATCGACTTTAATAAGTAATAACAAATCCCATATCATTATGCCACTACTACGACTTTGTTTAGTTAAAATGCACAGATGTAAACAAAAAACAGACAGTTTTCACCGTTGGCGTTACCAACCGTATGTTAGCTGTAATTAACCAACTCGCACTCAATAGACGCTACATAATTCTAACACGCTTTGGCCACGCTAGCAGTGTGGTGCTACGATTGGTCGGTCACTTTGGACAAGGCAGAAATACAAAATATTGGACGTATTGCCGTAAAATTTGGTGAAGACATTTATTTTCCCTAAGGATTCATCCATCCATCCATCCATTTTCTACCGCTTATCCTGTATTTAGGGTCACGGGGGGGCTGGAGCCGATCCCAGCTGTCATTGGGCGAAGGCAGGGTACACCCTGGACAGGACGCCAGTCTATCACAGGGCCAACATGTAGAGACAAACAACCATTCACACTCACATTCACACCTACGGGCAATTTAGAGTCACCAATTAACCTATCCCCATCCTGCATGTCTTTGGACTGTGGGAGGAAGCCGGAGAACCCGGAGAGAACCCACGCTTACACGGGGAGAACATGCAAACTCCACACAGAAGGAACCCGGGCCGACCCGGGAATCGAACCCAGGACCCTCTTGCTGTGAGGCGAGAGTGCTACCCACTACACCACCGTGCAGCCCCCTAAGGATTCATATTTTTTCTAAATAAGTACAAATTTAATTTATATTATATTTGATTTATATGTTAAACTAACAAATCCCCAACTAGTTTTAAATTTGCTTGATGTTTTGTATTTATTTATACGCGCGGTGGAAGAAGTACTCATTTAGTAAAAGTAGTCATTATTACAACGTACAACCTTACATGTGCATGGAGCGTATCTAAGTTAGCTAGCTAGCAACAAAAGGGCTACTTCAATGAGTGGTTTAGTGGAAAACTAAATGAAACCTATGACATTCTTGACTAGCAAAAATTATGTTTAAAAAATGTGTTTTTCATGGTACAACTCAAACAGGATGAAGTATTTGTTTTCTCCATTGACTATACATATTTTAATTTGAATGTCCCATAGGGAACACAGGAAGGGGCGGGACTTAGCCTCTAAACATGTGGAAGGCAGTCAGGTTTTGTGACTTTCTGTTTGTCCTGTTTTCTGGGCTGAATCCTCCAACGCAGATTGAAGTCAGTAAATCCCCGACTGGTCAGCGCTGCCGTCAGCTGAAGAGAAAAAAAACAGTCCTTTTCCTCTATTTTCTTTTCCATTTTAGACTCTGTAGATCAGAGGACTTCAACGTTTTCAGGCCAAGGCCTACAGAGACCCAGTGGTGGGACCCCTGATTACATATCAAATAAAACTGTGTTCCTTATAAAACAATAATAATGTGTGGTGCAGCCTATAGTACCATGTATAACAGTACTTTGTAATGGTGTGTGTTTACAATGCTAAGCCATTAAAATAATAATTGTTGACAGATTCATATTATAATTCTATTTTTCGCATTTCTACATCACAATTTCTCAACATAATAATAAACAAACAGGAAGATTTATATTTGATTAATATTAAAAAAGCAAGAGTTGTACCTGCTTGAGCAGCTGGGTGTTAGTTGCCGGATCTGTCATGTCAGAGTCGGCCTCAATCTTCATCCTCACCACAGTCATCTTCACTTTTGGATCTGGACGACCCAATGAACATATAAATCACTTTTATTTGTAAGTATGTATGTGCATAAATTTAACACTTGTTATTGTATTTTACTCTATTTTATCATATGATAATTTATTTTTTATATCTAATCTTTTTTTTTTTATAAATGTGTTTTTTTTTGTAAATTTTTGTAAATCTTTTCAATTTTATTTATTTATTTATTTTCTCAGGTCCAATGTCAGGGAATTCTCTGTTTTGTTTAAAACAATCAAAAGTTAAAAAAATAAAAGGACACTGTGAATGAGAATATATTAGAAAATTAAAAATCACCATAATGGCAGATGAACGGCCGCTCCAACCAACAGGCGTCGTCGATCCATTCGTGTAGCGCATTCTCGGCCGTACAGTCTTTGTGGGCGAAGCCAAGATAGTTGGGCTCGCCGTGTCTCCAGTTTCTGAATGAGCTGCTACTATTATCGGACCAAGTCCACGGCAGTCGGTACAGACCGATCCAGACGGTGTATCCTGGACTCGCCTCGTGGACATTTGCGTTGTCTTCCTCGGTCTCGATCATGGGTAAGTCCATGTGGTGTTCTCTGCAGTGGTCGCGGGCGTCGGCCCACGTTTTTAAAGTTGAGATGAACACGTAGGTTTTCTCAGTTTCAGTTTCTGCAATAGACAGACATGAAGCCAGTGTAACAAATTCATTACATTATTTGAAAAAAGCATTTTTTAGGTCACCCGGGGAAACAAAGGAAAAGATTTAAGTAGCTCTCTTGCTGTTGCTATGCTACAACGTTGTATTAGGGCCACTGTAGGTAAAAAAAAATGGAGCCGAAAAAAGGTGGGCAATATTCAGTGAGAAAAAGTCTAAAATTTACGAGTTTATAGAGGGGCAAATTTGTGAGTTTATTACATTGCTAACAACCGGCATTTATGCTAGCTAACTTTTCCATGAATGTTAAGCTAGCAGTAGCTTTCACTTGTTGTCATAGCAACGGCAAACATCCGGTGTCAGCGGAATCAAGAAACTTGTTTATATTGGCTATTACAAACTTTTTTGCAATTTTTCTCAGAATATTTCCCACCTCTTTGGGCTCTGTTTTTTTTCTTTTCTACAGTGGCCCTAATACACTGTCGTACTATGCTATTGGATTAGGAGGAGGGAGAAAATGTACAAAGTGGAGTTTTTTTGGTTAGCTTAGCATAAAGACTGGAAACTGAAGAGCAGCTTCATCCCTCAGTGTGGAGCATAAAGAGCCTATAACTTGCATTTCATTGTGCAAAACCTTTATCATGTCGTCAAATGTTTAAGTACTGAAACACATATAAACACATATAATTATTTTTCATTAAAATTGTCTCATATTGACATTATGCCCCTTCCTTTAATTACATATTTTCTTACCAGTATAACAAACAAAATATTTCAAAGTATCACAGGACATGTCGTTCCATTTTCCATTGGTCGTCACCGTGCAGTACTCTGAAGGCATATTATTTGGTTCGCCGCTATTCCAGGCTTCATAACCGGTTGCGCTCACTTCACCAGTTGCCGACCATCTCCAGGAGTTTTCGCCAAGCAGGGTTCCCTTCCAGAAGTCTGGGTTATCCCTGAGCCCGATCCATGCCAACTCCAAAGGTTCCAACGTAGTTCTGTTCAACCTGCTTATGTCTTTCACGCTTCGAATGGTCGCCAGGTCCGTGTATTGCACTCTGCAGTGGCGACGAGCCTCGCCCCATGTCATTCGCTGGTTAACATAGTGGAACTGACGATGGACATGGAACAGAGAGGACGGGACGCAAAGCCCTGGGAATAGATGATAAGAGGTGAAATATATATATATATATATATATTATAGTGTATATGCGTAGACTGGTATACATAAATATACAGTCGCCAAAAGAAAGCACTTATCTGTAAAATTATGTAAATAAGACTGTGAGGTTACCAAAGAAGAGGAGAATCAGAACCATATTACGATCCATTTATGATTTAACTGCAAACAAAGAGAACATAGGTATACAAATAGATATGGTTATTGAAAAAAATGTTTAGCTTTTTATATTATAGGCTGCTCGAGTCAGTTTAAAAAAAAAAAGATTTCTAAAATAAAATCTTTAACAATCTTTCCGTACAAAGATATTGGTGGTGTACTTGCATCAATTTAAGCTGATGGCCCCATCATCGTTGTTTTTTTTGTTTTTTGTGATTTGAAAGTCAAAAGACAATCTGGAAGTGTCGGCTCAACCGTGACTACATTTGTTTAGTGTCATATTTACCCTAAAAATGGACACTTTCTAAACTGAATTTAGTCTATTTTTTTTTACCAAACCATTTTCTGTAAATGTTCATCAAATCAGTCCAGTGGAGATACGAGGTGATACGACTGACAGAAGCATCAATAGGTCATATCACATAACCAAGTGACGTTGAAGATAAATATGATTTGATCACAAACAGGCTTTAAAAAAAAAATTATATTAATTATATTACATTACATGTCATAGATTAAAAAACATTCAGGTTCAACATATACATTCATTATTTACAGATGAAATAATACTAAAAAGTTATGAATAAGAGCAGTTGTTAATAAAGAGGGAATTTCTGGTGGAAAACATGTCAAAGATTCAAATTGAAACTTTTTGTTACTAACTTGTAACTAACTTTTTGGATAAGCATTACAAGTAATCACTTTTTCCAACCTCCTAACAGAAGAAAGAACACGCTAATCTCGGATCAGGATATAATTTCCTGCCTTGCGGACCTTATTGTAAACTTGGAATGGTGCTGTATTTCCCTGGAAGTATAAAGGCATACTCACAATGATTGTTGAGAGCAGAAGTCTTTGCAATAAATCCTCCAAACATACAGAAGAATCCCAAATTGTCAAATGCCCGTTGATACATACTGTAAGGTATGTCTTGCTAATATTTTCATATGCAAAGCATGACCTTGGCAAAGGTGACCTTTTGTGTGCAGACCATGATGTGACCATGAGGTAATACCTTATCATAGTTTGCTTAAAAAAGTGTCTTTTAATGCAATAGATTTGCTTAATCATCAGTTAATCTGCTGATTATTTTCTTTCTTCAACGTTTTGTAAATAAAATAAACAGAAAATAGACTCTCTATAATTCCCCAGAGTCTGACCAACAGTCCGTAACCCAAAGATATTCAAGTCTCGTGGTTGTCACGTAGTTTGTGTCTCGCTTAACATTTTTTAAATAATATAATCAAGTATGAGTTGCACAAAGAGTTCCTCAAAGAAGTTGGTTTTATTTTCCCTATGCTTCATCTGGATACCGTTATCAACCACTATAATGTCAAATATACCACCAATATGCAGATGACACACAGTTTTATATCTCCATTTCACCAGATTACCTCTGATCTTTGTATACTCTTGATATTTGGATGAAATATTTACATTATCAAAAACATATTTAAAATATCAAAAACAGATTCTACACTTCATTTTTGTATTACTTCTGTTTATCAGCCTCTCACATAAAATATAGATGCATTGAACGTATTATTTTCTACCAGGATAACTTGACATGAATAACAGCTATTCAGTTAAATCTTTGCAGCCTTAATAGGAGAAACCAAACACCAAAAAGGTTTTATTGGCCTTTGGTCAGAAAATAATTGATGTGCTTAAAGGGAAATGGAAACGCCAAAGTTGCTGGATTAGTTCTGATGTAGCAAACAATTAACTCACATGACTTTTTCTGCTGTTGGTGTCTTCCGTATGTATTTATTGTCTTGGAGTAGCAACACTAGCTGACATGAAAGAATATTTTAAGCAAATTCCTGGATACCTCTCTCCATATTTACTAGTGGATCAAGACTACTACTACAATCTATCTTCCGGGTAGCCTAGTTTATTCTTTTTTTCCTGAAATTTCAAATGTTTGCTTAATATTAGCTCGACAATTGAATGTAAAGACGATTTATAACAACACACAGGTAAGGTCACTTTGTTTCGTGGAAAACACATATCAGACACAAATTATTATTTGAAGCAGAGTATCTTTATATAGTTTAAAACACACAATAATTAATAAAAAATAATTAACAAAGCTGGGGATAATTGAAATAAAGTAAGAAACTTTATTCACTAGATATATAAGTACAGGAGTCATTACGATAAAAGAGACAGAAAACGTTTTAAAAAGGCAGTTGCTAACTGAAAAATGGCTAAATGAGACTATTAAAACGTCATTGTGCCGACTAGTCTGCCTTTTCAGCCTTGTTGTGTATACGTGTGACTAACATTAGCTTTTTACTTTCACCGAATGTGTTCGTGCATTGAAAATGATGAGTTTTAATTTAGGATTACTCTTAAGATTACTCTTCTGAACAATGTAGGTATCATAAATTTGTGTTTGCAGCAGAGCAATAATCCAAAATCTAATTACAAAAAACCCATTGGCTTTTTAATCCAGGGAACCGGTGCCACGCTAACCTCCTACGTCATTGCTGCAGCACTGTATCGCTCACATGGTCATACCACCGAGTACGAGTCAAAAATCATCATATTTAAAATTTTTTTTTTTTTTTTTATCAGTTTGCAGATCTAAATATATTATGGAGGTAAACTGCAGTGAGGTTCTGCGTGGTTCTCTTCCTCCTGTTTTCTGGGCTGAATCTTCCATCGCAGCTTGAAGTCGGTCCATCCGCGACTCGTTAGCGCTGCATCCAGCTGAAGAGGAATACAAAACAAAGAGTAAATTCTAGTTTGCAGTAACTTTCTTCATCCACTGTCATATTGGCGTATTAAAATAACAAAAAACAAAAAAACAGAGCCGAGAGAGGGAAGTAATATTCAGAGAAAAAAAAGTGGCACATTTGCGAGTTCATTATGATGCTAACAACCTGCATCTATGCTAGCTAACGTCCCATGAATGTACATGTTTGTTTCTAATGAATCATCCCAACGTGTTACAATGCCTCGTTAAGGTCCTTAACGAATTAAGGGTGATGATGTTGATGCTTATTGTTGGTTTTATTTATATGAGGCCAAATTATCATCTTATGGGTGTTTATTGATCGGGGCGGGTTTGGCTAAGATGCTAGTGGTAACTTTCACTTGTTGTCATAGCAACTTGTTTATATCGTATATATATCTATAAAGTGGCACCTTAATGAGGCGTTGTCACACGTTGTGATGTATTAATTTGAAAAATGCGTACATTCATGGAAAGTTAGCTAGCATAGATGCTAGTTGTTAGCATCATAATAAATTCACAAATATTGTGCCCCTATCTCAGCTCCATTTTTTTTCTACAGTGGCTCTGATACGCCATCATATGTTACATCTTCAAGAGAAAAAAAAGAGCCCTACCTGCTTGAGGATCTGGGTGTTCGTTGCCGGCGCTGTTAGGTCAGCCTCGGTCTCGATTGTCATCCTCAGCATGGTCTTCAATTTTGAAACTGAACAGTACAATAAACATGCGGTCACAAAATAAAGAGTTCCGATTGATTAAATCATCATCATTTAATCATTATATTGATTTTTTTTGTTGTTGTTGAACGAACACCTTGATGGCAGATGAAAGGGTAGAGGACGTCACAGTTACTGTCATCCCATTCGTGATGAACGTTCTCGGCGATGCAGAACTGGTTACCCCTGTAGTGATTCGGGCTGCCGCTCCGCCAGTATACGAAGGAGCTTTGCGACTTGTCGGACCAAGTCCACCGCACTCGGTACAGACCGATCCAAACTGTATAGCTGCCCGGATATACAGCATGGATTACAAGATGGACCTTGTTGTTATCGTCACTGTTGTCGATCATAGCTAAGTCCGTGTGGTGTTCTCTGCAATAGTTACGGGCGTCTGGCCACGTTTTCCCAATTCTGATCAGCACAAATGTTTTCTCATTCAGGTCCGTAACTGCAATAGACAAAAACGAAGCTGGTGATTCATTAAATTAATCATGTTGCTGTATCACAAATTATCATAGTTAGGGCTTTAGGTTCTAAGAAATTATATTTCTTTACATATATATATATATATAAAAGGGTAGAGTTTTTTTTTAATTAAAAAAACTGTAAAATCTTTTCTTACCAGTGTAACAAACAAAATGGAACATGTTTGATTCACATGTCCATTCACCCCATTTCCCACCAGTCATCATCATCACACAGTTTTCATTTCCTGGATCGCCGTTTGGTTGCCCTGGAACCCAGTTGTGGTAACCAGTTTTGCTCGTTTCACCGGTCGCCGACCATCGCCAGGAGTTGGCTTCTTTGCCCATGCTTTCCTTCCAAGACTTTGGGTCATCATGCAAACCGATCCATGCCCAGGAATATGAGAAGGAAGGTTGCAGCCGAATTATATCATCCATGCTTTCGAAGGTCGCCAAGTCGGTGTAATTCACTCTGCAGTATTGCTGAGCATCGGCCCAGGTCAGTTTCCGGTTGACGTAGTGATACGTACGCAGTGGGAGGAGAGAGCTGGAGCTGAGGCTGAAACCTGTGGGTCGTGAGAGAGGTCATGTTTAGTTTTTAGTCATATAGGCAGCGCTTTCACACCTTCCCCGAACCACGGTTCTGTTCATTTGCAGAATGAAAACACGTTTTTTTAATGGTCCGGACTTTCTGTTTACTCATGTTTACAATGTTTACTGAGATAAAACATCAAGAGAAGTAGGACCATTTTTTCATAGACTTCTATACAATCAGAGAGGAGTCACCCCCTGGTGGCAAGCAGAGAGAATGACAGTTCAAGGCACTTCAGATTGGCTTCACTTCTCAGCTGCCTAGTGGGTGTTTGTGTGAACTGAAAACCACAACATGTGATTTCATCCATGAAATGATGTAAGTGACTTGACTTTACCAAAGCAGAGGAGAATCAGAGTCAAACTCCCCATTTTCACTGCAAACGAGAAGAAAGTAGGTTAATATTGGACAAAACAACAAACTTTCAAATATCCGTGTGAACACTGCAACGTTAACGGGAGAAAGAGGGAAAACAGGTAAAATGAAAAATCGCAAGTACACTTGTAAAAAGTTGTATGTAGAGGCGTCCGATATATATGAGATATATTAATGATATACTTTGTATTCCTTGGATCATTTTCCTATATTTTGTGCTAATCATGATTTTGGTGATTTAGAATTTTCATATTTAGTTGGGACCTGTTGAAATGAAGTCATTGAAATGTTGCTAAAATGACATCCATGTTTCAATAAGTTGTCTAAATAAAGCAAAGTCACATCCTCCCAACAACTTTTTGAACTGAAAATTTGGATTTGGATTCTTTCTAATAAAATACAACTTGAGATCCCAATTATTTTATCAAAATAAACAATGTAAAAGCAACTCTGAGAGCAACTTTGATTTTTAAAACTCACCCTCTCCCTGCTCTTAAACAAACAGATAATTATCCCCCGGCAGTCTTTTGTCAAAGTGCAGCAGGAGAAATAAAAGTAAACTCACACGTTTAAAATCCGGCTGTCAGATGTTATTATGTTGAGATATGAGGTCTTTATGGTTCATCCAAAAATACAGGGGAAGACAACATCTCCCCTCCCCTTCACTAATATAGTGCTGGACTACATTTTCCTATGCAAAGCATGACTTTGGTGAAGGTCATCCTTTCATAAGTTGATACGTTGCCGTTTTGGCACACGAGAGCTTTCTAACAGAAATCTCCTTCCGTTCAGGCAACAAAGCTTATTTAATACGTCACACTACCTCCGACGCCGATGTTTCCCGTCACGCTCACGGAGACACCGTTGTGGTGTTACGACACAGAAGTTCAGCATAAATGCTGTGATCTCGGCAAATTGAGTGGTCTTCTTTCTGTGATTATGGCGAGATAATCTGTGTAAAAAAGGACCAGTTCTTCCACACCAAAATCAGTCCTTTATGGTCACATTAAAGGGACTTAGGGCAGGATTTGTGAAAAAATAAACATTCACTTTAAGTCTTTTAATGCTAATGGGTGATGAAGCGTTCAAAACCAAAAAGAATGAGACCACACACATATCTCCCCATTGCCTTGAACAGGCTGTGTGCTGCATGATGTACTGCAATTCGTGGTCCGAATTTCCCGCGCAGTCCGGCGGACGTGACGTCAAATGACGCTGAATGCGTCATTTGACGTCACGCTGAACGCGTACTCGACGGCTTGGAGACCAGAAGAAGACAAGCGCGGTGGACTCAAGTACTGTATGTGTAGTAATGGACTCTGCTTCGGCCGGAAAACGACCCACCACCACACAAAGTCCACTAAAAAGTAATACCAAGAAGAAAACGAAGGTTTTATCAGCGGCAATTCGTCATCCTAAAGTTACACTAAAATAAACACTTGTTTACTTACTTCGTCGCTTGACATGATGCTGTTCGCAGATGTATGCTACCAACGTAGTTCCGCGGAGGCATGTGCGGAGGGCTTGTAGTAAAGAGTCACGTGAACAGCGAGTAAATAAATAACCGTGTCATAGCATCAGCTGCACTGAAGAGTTTGTGCGCGCTACCGCGCCGGCTTGGCAGATGGCTGCAGTTACCCTAACGGCCGTCGTGTCACTGTTGAGTCTTATTTCTTGATCCTGCCCTAAGTCCCTTTAAAACAGGAAAAAGGTCTTCGCCAAATTCTTCCTTCCACAAAGTTGATAAAAACAAACAAAACTTGGATACACTTTCATATTATAATAATTAAGCATTCTGTGAGAAAAACGGAAATTGTGTATTAAGTTTATTAGTCTTTATCGTAGTGTTTATTTTCAGAAGTCAGATTTGACCTCTGGGGTCCAAGGGTGGTCATTCAAGATGACTGCCAATCTACTCAAGTAGAAGTACACTTCTTAAAAAGACTCTGGTAAAAGTAGAAGTACTGCCTCAACTTTTTTACTCAAGTAAAAGTACTGGTTCTGAAATGGCATTATAATAATGAGAAATAAAATACTTAATAATTACTCTTGAATGTTGTTTACAGACGGAGAATGAGGAGAAGGAGATTAACAACCAAATCTCTTCGAAGGGACTTCTTATTCAAACCAGTCAAATTCTATGTAAATAGATCTGTAGTGTCTCTGCTGCTGCATTTGCCTTCGTTTGACCCTCCGATGTCGAGGTGTGGTGGTGTGACATCTGAGAAGGTCAAGTAAGTAGTGTGAGTCTGACAGTGTGTGTGAGAGTGAGTGAGTGTGTGTGTGTGAGTGTGTGTGTGTGTGTGTGTGTGTGTGTGTGTGTGTGTGTGTGTGTGTGTGTGTGTGTGTGTGTGTGTGTGTGTAATTTTACATCTGATTTTCAACAGATTTTATTGTGTCCAACTTCAATTTAATCTCAAGGTTTCAGTCTCAGACAACAAACTCAAATTCACATGAACATGTATTTCACAGGTAATCTCATAGGTTTTACAGGTAGTCTCATAGGTTTCATGTATAATCTCATATTTTTCACAGGTAATCAGATTTCACAGGTAATCTCATAGGTTTCATGTGTAATCTCATATTTTTCACAGGTAATCAGATTTCACATGTAATCTCGTAGGTTTCAAGTGTAATCTCGTAGGTTTCAAGTGTAATCTCATAGGTTTCAAGTGTAATCTCATAGGGTTTAAATGTAATCTCATAGGTTTCAAGTATAATCTCATAGGGTTTAAATGTAATCTCATAGGTTTCAAGTGTAGTCTCATATTTTTCACAGGTAATCAGATTTCACAGGTAATCTCATAGGTTTCATGTGTAATCTCATAGGTTTCACAGGTAATCAGATTTCACAGGTAATCTCGTAGGTTTCAAGTGTAATCTCATAGGGTTTAAATGTAATCTCATAGGTTTCAAGTATAATCTCATAGGGTTTAAATGTAATCTCATAGGTTTCAAGTATAATCTCATAGGGTTTAAATGTAATCTCATAGGTTTCAAGTATAATCTCATGGGGTTTAAATGTAATCTCATAGGTTTCAAGTATAATCTCATAGGGTTTAAATGTAATCTCATAGGTTTAAAGTGTAATCTCATAGGGTTTAAATGTAATCACATAGGCAAGGCAAGGCAAGGCAACTTTATTTGTATAGCACATTTCATACACAAGGCAGACTCAAAGTGATTCACATCATAAAACAAAGTGAGAAGAAAAAAGAAAAGAAAAATAGAAGAATTAAAAGAAAATAATAAAAATTTTAAAAATGCATTACAGAAAGAAAATAGAATAAAAACATATTTGCAATAATTAAAAACAGTGCAGACATTAAAAGATTTAGCAGAAAGCTATGGTGAACATAAAAGTTTTCAGTCTAGTTTTAAAAGTGGTCAGAGTTGGGGCAAGTCTTACATCTTCAGGAAGTTTATTCCAGTCATTTGTTGCATAGTGACTAAATGATGCTCTCCCGTGATTGTTGTTTACTCTGGGAATCACTAACAGATTGGTCTCAGAAGATCTTAGTGGTCTAGAAGGCTTATGTAGTGGGAGCATATCAGTGATATACTTCGGTCCTAGACCATGTAGTGATTTATATGTGAGCAGGAGGATTTTGAAATCAATCCTCTGACATACAGGGAGCCAATGTAAGGATTTAAGAATTGGTGTAATGTGCTCACATTTTTTGGTCTTTGTAAGAACTCTAGCAGCAGCGTTCTGAACAAGCTGTAGCTGCCTGACAGTTTTTTTCGGAAGACCTGCAAGGAGACCATTACAGTAGTCTAGCCTACTAGTAATAAAGGCATGTACACGTTTTTCTAAGTCTTGAGCTGACATGAGCCCTCTAAGTCTTGCTACATTTTTTAGGTGATAGTAGGCTGATTTTGTTACTGATTTAACGTGACTGTCGAAATGTAAATCAGAATCCATAATAACCCCAAGATTTCTGGCTTTGTTTGAGGTTTTCAGGGACAGAGAGTGAAGGTGTTGAATTACTTTAAACCTTTCTTTTTTAGCACCAAAAACAATTATCTCAGTTTTGTCCTCATTTAGTTGTAGGAAGTTTTGGCACATCCAGTCTTTGACTTGCTCAATGCACTGGCACAGAAGATCTATGGGGCGATAGTCGTTTGGTGATAGTGCTACATAGATTTGGGTGTCATCGGCATAGCAATGGTGGTCAATGTTATTATTTTGCATGATTTGTCCTAGTGGGAGCATGTAGATGTTGAATAAAGTTGGCCCCAAGATTGAACCTTGGGGGACTCCACACGTTACATTGGTAGGTTCTGATACTAAGTCGCCAATGGAAACAAAATAGTTCCTATCTTGTAGATATGACTTGAACCAGTTTAAGACTGTGCCTGAGAGCCCCACCCAGTTTTCCAACCTGTCCAAGAGTATGTAGTGGTCGACAGTGTCAAATGCAGCACTGAGGTCTAATAGCATTAATATTGAAACATAGGTTTCAAATGTAATCTCATAGGGTTTAAATGTAATCACATAGGTTTCAAGTGTAATCTCATAGGGTTTAAATGTAATCTCATAGGTTTCAAGTGTAATCTCATTGGGTTTAAATGTAATCTCATAGGTTTCAAGTGTAATCTCATAGGTTTCATTTGTAATCTCATAGGTTTCAAGTGTAATCTCATTGGGTTTAAATGTAATCTCATAGGTTTCAAGTGTAATCTCATAGGGTTCACAGGTTACCCTAGGGGTTTCCCATGGGTATTTAGAAGGGCTTTGCATGTTCATCGTCATAAGAATATTCTAAAACCACATATTTCACATGTGCAAAACACATTATGGGACACATAAACACACAAATGGAAAATAATGAATATTTATGAGGTACATACATCGGTTCTAAATCACCATTTCACAGTAAATCACACGCGATGCGTCAAACACGAAGCCGTCAAACTGAACTTCATCCAAAAAGGGAAATCAGCAGATCTATTCAGTCTGAAAGCTGGTAAACTACGTGAAGTAAAACATTAACATGATTTCAGTCTTTAACTGAAAAGGACACAAACATGAACGTATTTAATATTTAATATATTTTAGAGTGAGTTACTGAGCTACAGTAAACCTTATCTGTGGTGGATCTTCCTGCAGTCACAGCATCAACAAGCATCTGAGTGGAAAGACGGAAGCATTGTTTTGGTATTGGTACTTATTAGGTGTGGGTGTGTGGGTGTGTGGGTGTGTGGGTGTGTGTGTTTGTGAACCTCTTAATTGTCCCTCCTTTTCCTTCTTGTCCGCTTCTGTCTGCTTCTCTGGTGGTTTCTTCCAGGTCAGTTTGAAGTCAGTCAGACCCTGGTTAGCGAAGACTGAATCCAACTACAGAAGGAGAGAGAGATAAGCATAAGTACACACACACACACACACACACACACACACACACACACACACACACACACACACACACACACACACACACACACACACACACAACCTGTCGCAGCAGGTCCGCACTCAAGGCCGGATCTTCCATGTTCGCGTCGGTTTGGATCTTCATCCTCACCACAATTTTCCTTGATTTTTGAACTGCAAGGGGTCACAAACAGGCAGACAAGTTTCAGACAACAACACTAGAGAACACACCCAGGGCAGGAAGTAACCATATTTGCGACTGTGGTGGAGCGACGTGTGGATCTGGATCCATGTGGATTCTGGTGTGAAGCTGCTAACAAAGTTAGCTTCTATAATTCAAAGTCAACTTTACAGCTAAGTGTTAAAGTCATCTTAGTAGCTAACTAGCATTGGTAGCGACCTATCAATCATGAGGTAAGCCCCGCCCCCTAAAGCATCCCCTGCTTTCTGGTCTGGTGGACTCTAAATGGACCATAATGTACTAAATGAACATCATGCTGGATTGAAGAAGACTTGAAACTAGAGATTGAGACCATAAACTCGTGTTTACTGAGATAATACATCAAGAGAGAAGTAGGACCATTTTCTCATAGACTTCTATACAACCAGAGAGGAGTCGCCCCCTGGTGGCCAGCAGAGAGAATGCAGGTTTAAGGCCCCTCAGCCTTTTTGTCCATCTGAAAAAATGCAGTGTCGGAGTGCTTGAAGGATACGTGGGTTGTGAAAAATTGGTGCCATTTACTTTGGTGACAGACAATCAGGACACAGCTCGTTAGTGGGTCGTCTCTGGTGTGATGGTGTAATAATACTGAGGAGGAATGTTTGAGTGGTTCATACTTTTTTTGCAGAAGAAAGGGTACGTGGCGTTGCAGGACTCTTGGGTCCAGGTCCCGTTCATCAGCACCACAGCTGCACACCTAGCCCCACCGGTCTGGTTGTCAGGTTGTCCTTCTTGCCACTTCTCGAACGTAGCCCTTTCTCCGGATTCCGACCAAAACCAGTGTTCATACCTGCGGAGGCCGATCCACACTGTTCTATCGTCAATTTTTTTGGCGACGGCATAAGTATCTTGTTCACTCTTGATCGTGGCCAGAACCATTCTCTGTTCAATGCAGCGATTTTTGGCTGATTCCAAAGTCATCTCAACCGTACCACCAGAGTACGACCGGTCTGTTGAGATCAAGACAATGAAGAAGTGGAAAAAAATGTGTTAAACGCAGGTTTAACTATTTACAAATACTTTGTTACTGTATACTTAAAGTAGGATTTTCTTTTCAGGTCCCTGTACTTTGATTTATTTTTTTCCTTACATGTTAAAACACATCTGTACCTTCTACTCATATTTAATGCATTTGAGGCGAATTATGGATTATTATTTTTTACTCCGCTCCATTTATCCAATTAGTTATACTATAAATCGGATTATTAAAATATTTTGATTGATGAAATTTCCATTATGTTAACTAGTTGAAATGATCTGCAATTTAAAAAGTCACACTATCGGGAAATTAGGCCCATCATTATTTATTTATTCATATATATATATATATATATATATATATATATATATATACAGTGGTGTGAAAAAGTATTTGCCCCCTTCCTGCTTTCTTCTTTTTTTGCATGTTTGTCACACTTAAATGTTTCAGATCATCAAACAAATTTTAATATAAGGCAAGGATAACTCAAGTAAACACAAAGTGCAGTTTTTAAATGAAGTTTTCTTTTATTAATGGGAAAAGAAAATCCAAATGTACATTGCCCTATGTGAAAAAGTATTTGCCCCCTAAACCTAATGAGTTGCACAAAGAGTTCCTCAAAGAAGTTGGTTTTATTTTCCCTATGCTTCATCTGGATACCGTTATCAACCACTATAATGTCAAATATACCACCAATATGCAGATGACACACAGTTGTATATCTCCATTTCACCAGATTACCTCTGATCTTTGTATACTCTTGATATTTGGATGAAATATTTACATTATCAAAAACATATTTACAATATCAAAAACAGATTCTACACTTCATTTTTGTATTACTTCTGTTTATCAGCCTCTCACATAAAATATAGATGCATTGAACGTATTATTTTCTACCAGGATAACTTGACATGAATAACAGCTATTCAGTTAAATCTTTGCAGCCTTAATAGGAGAAACCAAACTATTCACCAAAAAGGTTTTATTGGCCTTTGGTCAGAAAATAATTGATGTGCTTAAAGGGAAATGGAAACGCCAAAGTTGCTGGATTAGTTCTGATGTAGCAAACAATTAACTCACATGACTTTTTCTGCTGTTGGTGTCTTCCCAATGTATTTATTGTCTTGGAGTAGCAACACTAGCTGACATGAAAGAATATTTTAAGCAAATTCCTGGATACCTCTCTCCATATTTACTAGTGGATCAAGACTACTACTACAATCTACGCTTCGGGTAGCCTAGTTTATTCTTTTTTTCCTGAAATTTCAAATGTTTGCTTAATATTAGCTCGACAATTGAATGTAAAGACGACTTATAACAACACACAGGTAAGGTCACTTTTTTTCGTGGAAAACACATATCAGACACAAATTATTATTTGAGGCAGAGTATCTTTACATAGTTTAAAACACAATAATTAATAAAAAATAATTAACAAAGCTGGGGATAATTGAAATAAAGTAAGAAACTTTATTCACTAGATATATAAGTACAGGAGTCATTACGATAAAAGAGACAGAAAACGTTTTAAAAAGGCAGTTGCTAACTGAAAAATGGCTAAATGAGACTATTAAAACGTCATTGTGCCGACTAGTCTGCCTTTTCAGCCTTGTTGTGTATACGTGTGACTAACATTAGCTTTTTACTTTCACCGATTGTGTTCGTGCATTGAAAATGATGAGTTTTAATTTAGGATTACTCTTAAGATTACTCTTCTGAACAATGTAGATATCATAAATTTGTGTTTGCAGCAGAGCAATAATCCAAAATCTAATTACAAAAAACCCATTGGCTTTTTAATCCAGGGAACCGGTGCCACGCTAACCTCCTACGTCATTGCTGCAGCACTGTATCGCTCACATGGTCATACCACCGAGTACGAGTCAAAAATCATCATATTTAAATATATATATTTTTCTATCAGTTTGCAGATCTAAATATATTATGGAGGTAAACTGCAGTGAGGTTCTGCGTGGTTCTCTTCCTCCTGTTTTCTGGGCTGAATCTTCCATCGCAGCTTGAAGTCGGTCCATCCGCGACTCGTTAGCGCTGCATCCAGCTGAAGAGGAATACAAAACAAAGAGTAAATTCTAGTTTGCAGTAACTTTCTTCATCCACTGTCATATTGGCGTATTAAAATAACAAACAAACAAAAAACAGAGCCGAGAGAGGGAAGCAATATTCAGAGGAAAAAAAGTGGCACATTTGCGAGTTTATTACGATGCTAACAACCGGCATCTATGCTAGCTAACGTCCCATGAATGTACATGTTTGTTTCTAATGAATCATCCCAACGTGTTACAACGCCTTGTTAAGGTCCTTAGGGTGATGATGTTGATGCTTATTGTTGGTTTTATTTATATGAGGCCAAATTATCATCTTATGGGTGTTTATTGATCGGGGCGGGTTTGGCTAAGATGCTAGTGGTAACTTTCACTTGTTGTCATAGCGACTTGTTTATATTGGCTATATATATATCTATCTATAAAGTGGTACCTTAATGAGGCGTTGTCACACGTTGTGATGTATTAATTTGAAAAATGCGTACATTCATGGAAAGTTAGCTAGCATAGATGCTAGTTGTTAGCATCATAATAAATTCACAAATATTGTGCCCCTATCTCAGCTCCATTTTTTTTCCTACAGTGGCTCTGATACGCCATCATATGTTACATCTTCAAGAGAAAAAAAAGAGCCCTACCTGCTTGAGGATCTGGGTGTTCATTGCCGGCGCTGTTAGGTCAGCCTCGGTCTCGATTGTCATCCTCAGCATGGTCTTCAATTTTGAAACTGAACAGTACAATAAACATGCGGTCACAAAATAAAGAGTTCCGATTGATTAAATCATCATCATTTAATCATTATATTGATTTTGTTGTTGTTGTTGAACAAACACCTTGATGGCAGATGAAAGGGTAGAGGACGTCACAGTTATCGTCATCCCATTCGTGATGAACGTTCTCGGAGATGCAGAACTGCATACCCCCGTAGTGATTCGGGCTGCCGCTCCGCCAGTATACGAAGGAGCTGTGCGACTTGTCGGACCAAGTCCACCGCACTCGGTACAGACCGATCCAAACTGTATAGCCGCCCGGATGTACAGCATGGATTACAAGATGGACCTTGTTGTTATCGTCACTGTTGTCGATCATAGCTAAGTCCATGTGGTGTTCTCTGCAATAGTTACGGGCGTCCGGCCACGTTTTCCCAATTCTGATCAGCACAAATGTTTTCTCATTCAGGTCCGTAACTGCAATAGACAAAAACGAAGCTGGTGATTCATTAAATTAATCATGTTGCTGTATCACAAATTATCATAGTTAGGGCTTTAGGTTCTAAGAAATTATATTTCTTTACATATAGATATATATAAAAGGGTAGAGTTTTTTTTTAATTAAAAAAACTGTAAAATCTTTTCTTACCAGTGTAACAAACAAAATGGAACATGTTTGATTCACATGTCCATTCACCCCATTTCCCACCAGTCATCATCGTCACACAGTTTTCATTTCCTGGATCGCCGTTTGGTTGCCCTGGAACCCAGTTGTGGTAACCAGTTTTGCTCGTTTCACCGGTCGCCGACCATCGCCAGGAGTTGGCTTCGTTGCCCATGCTTTCCTTCCAAGACTTTGGGTCATCATGCAAACCGATCCATGCCCAGGAATATGAGAAGGAAGGTTGCAGCCGAATTATATCATCCATGCTTTCGAAGGTCGCCAAGTCGGTGTAATTCACTCTGCAGTATTGCTGAGCGTCGGCCCAGGTCAGTTTCCGGTTGACGTAGTGATACGTACGCAGTGGGAGGAGAGAGCTGGAGCTGAGGCTGAAACCTGTGGGTCGTGAGAGAGGTCATGTATAGTTTTTAGTCATTTAGGCAGCGCTTTCACACCTTCCTCGAACCACGGTTCTGTTCATTTGCAGAATGAAAACACGTTTTTTTAATGGTCCGGACTTTCTGTTTACTCATGTTTACAATGTTAACTGAGATAAAACATCAAGAGAAGTAGGACCATTTTTTCATAGACTTCTATACAATCAGAGAGGAGTCACCCCCTGGTGGCAAGCAGAGAGAATGACAGTTCAAGGCACTTCAGATTGGCTTCACTTCTCAGCTGCCTAGTGGGTGTTTGTGTGAACTGAAAACCACAACATGTGATTTCATCCATGAAATGATGTAAGTGACTTGACTTTACCAAAGCAGAGAATCAGAGTCAAACTCCCCATTTTCACTGCAAACAAGAAGAAAGTAGGTTAATATTGGACGAAACAACAAACTTTCAAATATCCGTATGAACACTGCAACGTTAACGGGAGAAAGACGGAAAACAGGTAAAATGAAAAATCGCAAGTACACTTGTAAAAAGTTGTATGTAGAGGCGTCCGATATATATGAGAAATATTAACGATATACTTTGTATTCCTTGGATCGTTTTCCTATATTTTGTGCTGCCTGCTAATCATGATTTTGGTGATTTAGAATTTTCATATTTAGTTGGGACCTGAAATGAAGTCATTGAAATGTTGCTAAAATGACGTCCGTGTTTCAATAAGTTGTCTAAATAAAGCAAAGTCACATCCTCCCAACAACTTTTTGAACTGAAAATTTGGATTTGGATTCTTTCTAATAAAATACAACTTGAGATCCCAATTATTTTATCAAAATAAACAATGTAAAAGCAACTCTGAGAGCAACTTTGATTTTTAAAACTCACCCTCTACCTGCTCTTAAACAAACAGATAATTATCCCCCGGCAGTCTTTTGTCAAAGTGCAGCAGGAGAAATAAAAGTAAACTCACACGTTTAAAATCCGGCTGTCAGATGTTATTATGTTGAGATATGAGGTCTTTATGGTTCATCCAAAAATACAGGGGAAGACAACATCTCCCCTCCCCTTCACTAATATAGTGCTGGACTACATTTTCCTATGCAAAGCATGACTTTGGTAAAGGTCATCCTTTCATAAGTTGATACGTTGCCGTTTTGGCACACGAGAGCTTTCTAACAGAAATCTCCTTCCGTTCAGGCAACAAAGCTTATTTAATACGTCACACTACCTCCGACGCCGATGTTTCCCGTCACGCTCACGGAGACACCGTTGTGGTGTTACGACACAGAAGTTCAGCATAAATGCTGTGATCTCGGCAAATTGAGTGGTCTTCCTTCTGTGATTATGGCGAGATAATCTGTGTAAAAAAGGACCAGTTCTTCCACACCAAAATCAGTCCTTTATGGTCACATTAAAACAGGAAAAAGGTCTTCGCCAAATTCTTCCTTCCACAAAGTTGATAAAAACAAACAAAACTTGGATACACTTTCATATTATAATAATTAAGCATTCTGTGAGAAAAATGAGAAATTGTGTATTAAGTTTATTAGTCTTTATCGTAGTGTTTATTTTCAGAAGTCAGATTTGACCTCTGGGGTCCAAGGGTGGTCATTCAAGATGACTGCCAATGTACTCAAGTAGAAGTACACATACTTGTGTTTAAAAAGACTCTGGTAAAAGTAAAAGTACTGCCTCAACTTTTTTACTCAAGTAAAAATTACTGGTTCTGAAATGACGTTATAATAATGAGAAATAAAATACTTAATAATTACTCTTGAATGTTGTTTACAGACGGAGAATGAGGAGAAGGAAATTAACAACCAAATCTCTTCGAAGGGACTTCTTATTCAAACCAGTCAAATTCTATGTAAATAGATCTGTAGTGTCTCTGCTGCTGCATTTGCCTTCGTTTGACCCTCCGATGTCGAGGTGTGGTGGTGTGACATCTGAGAAGGTCAAGTAAGTAGTGTGAGAGTATTTGTGTGTGTGTGTGTGTGTGTGTGTGTGTGTGTGTGTGTGTGTGTGTGTGTGTGTGTGTGTGTGTGTGTGTGTGTGTGTTTATGAGTGTGTGTGTGTGTGTAATTTTACATCTGATTTTCAACAGATTTTATTGTGTCCAAGTTAATCTCAAGGTTTCAGTCTCAGACAACAAACTCAAATTCACATGAACATGTATTTCACAGGTAATCTCATAGGTTTCATGTTTAATCTCATAGGTTTCACAGGTAATCAGATTTCACAGGTAATCTCATAGGTTTCATGTTTAATCTCATAGGTTTCACAGGTAATCTCATAGGTTTCACAGGAAATCTCATAGGTTTCATGTTTAATCTCATAGGTTTCACAGGTAATCTCGTAGGTTTCACGTGTAATTTCATATTTTTCACAGGTAATCAGATTTCACAGGTAATCTCATAGGTTTCAAGTGTAATCTCATAGGGTTTAAATGTAATCTCATAGATTTCATGTGTAATCTTAGGTTTCACGTGTAATATCGTAGGTTTCAAGCGTAATCTCATAGGGTTCACATGTAATCTCATAGGGTTTAAATGTAATCTCATAGGTTTCAAGTATAATCTCATAGGGTTCACATGTAATCTCATAGGTTTCAAGTGTAATCTCATTGGGTTTAAATGTAATCTCATAGGTTTCATGTGTAATCTCATAGGTTTCAAGTGTAATCTCATAGGGTTCACAGGTTACCCTAGGGGTTTCCCATGGGTATTTAGAAGGGCTTCGCATGTTCATCGTCATAAGAATATTCTAAAACCACATATTTCACATGTGCAAAACACATTATGGGACACATAAACACACAAATGGAAAATAATGAATATTTATGAGGTACATACATCGATTCTAAATCACCATTTCACAGTAAATCACACGCGATGCGTCAAACACGAAGCCGTCAAACTGAACTTCATCCAAAAAGGGAAATCAGCAGATCTATTCAGTCTGAAAGCTAGTAAACTACGTGAAGTAAAACATTAACATGATTTCAGTCTTTAACTGAAAAGGACACAAACATGAACGTATTTAATATTTAATATATTTTAGAGTGAGTTACTGAGCTACAGTAAACCTTCTCTGTGGTGGATCTTCCTGCAGTCACAGCGTCAACAAGCATCTGAGTGGAAAGACGGAAGCATTGTTTTGGTATTGGTACTTATTAGGTGTGGGTGTGTGTGTGTGTGGGTGTGTGTGTTTGTGAACCTCTTAAATGTCCCTCCTTTTCCTTTTTGTCCGCTTCTGTCTGCTTCTCTGGTGGTTTCTTCCAGGTCAGTTTGAAGTCAGTCAGACCCTGATTAGCGAAGACTGAATGCAACTACAGAAGGAGAGAGAGATACGCATAAGTACACACACACACACACACACACACACACACACACACACACACACACACACACACACACACACACACACACACACACACACACACACACAACCTGTCGCAGCAGGTCCGCACTCAAGGCCGGATCTTCCATGTTCGCGTCGGTTTGGATCTTCATCCTCACCACAATTTTCCTTGATTTTTGAACTGCAAGGGGTCACAAACAGGCAGACAAGTTTCAGACAACAACACTAGAGAACACACCCAGGGCAGGAAGTAACCATATTTGCGACTGTGGTGGAGCGACGTGTGGATCTGGATCCATGTGGATTCTGGTGTGAAGCTGCTAACAAAGTTAGCTTCTATAATTCAAAGTCAACTTTACAGCTAAGTGTTAAAGTCATCTTAGTAGCTAACTAGCATTGGTAGCGACCTATCAATCATGGGGTAAGCCCCGCCCCCTAAAGCATCCCCTGCTTTCTGGTCTGGTGGACTCTAAATGGACCATAATGTACTAAATGAACATCATGCTGGATTGAAGAAGACTTGAAACTAGAGATTGAGACCATAAACTCATGTTTACTGAGATAATACATCAAGAGAGAAGTAGGACCATTTTCTCATAGACTTCTATACAACCAGAGAGGAGTCGCCCCCTGGTGGCCAGCAGAGAGAATGCAGGTTTAAGGCACCTCAGGCTTTTTGTCCGTCTGAAAAAATGCAGTGTCGGAGTGCTTGAAGGATACGTGGGTTGTGAAAAATTGGTGGCATTTACTTTGGTGACAGACAATCAGGACACAGCTCGTTAGTGGGTCGTCTCTGGTGTGATGGTGTAATAATACTGAGGAGGAATGTTTGAGTGGTTCATACTTTTTTTGCAGAAGAAAGGGTACGTGGCGTTGCAGGACTCTTGGGTCCAGGTCCCGTTCATCAGCACCACAGCTGCACACCTAGCCCCACCGGTCTGGTTGTCAGGTTGTCCTTCTTGCCAGTTCTCGAACGTGGCCCTTTCTCTGGATTCCGACCAAAACCAGTGTTCATACCTGCGGAGGCCGATCCACACTTTCCTACCGTCAATTTTTTTGGCGACGGCATAACTATCTTGTTTACTCGTGATCATGGCCAGAACCATTCCCTGTTCAATGCAGCGATTTTTGGCTGATTCCCAAGTCATCTTAACCGTACCACCAGAGTACGACCGGGCTGTTGAGATCAAGACAATGAAGAAGTGGAAAAAAATGTGTTAAACGCAGGTTTAACTATTTACAAATACTTTGTTACTGTATACTTAAAGTAGGATTTTCTTTTCAGGTCCCTGTACTTTGATTTATTTTTTTCCTTAAAACACATCTGTACCTTCTACTCACATTTAATGCATTTGAGGCGAATTATGGATTATTATGTTTTACTCCGCTCCATTTATCCAATTAGTTATACTATAAATCGGATTATTAAAATATTTTGATTGATGAAATTTCCATTATGTTAACTAGTTGAAATGATCTGCAATTTAAAAAGTCACACTATCGGGAAATTAGGCCCATCATTATTTATTTATTCATATATATATATATATATATATATATATATATATATATATATACAGTGGTGTGAAAAAGTATTTGCCCCCTTCCTGCTTTCTTCTTTTTTTGCATGTTTGTCACACTTAAATGTTTCAGATCATCAAACAAATTTTAATATAAGGCAAGGATAACTCAAGTAAACACAAAATGCAGTTTTTAAATGAAGTTTTCTTTTATTAATGGGAAAAGAAAATCCAAATGTACATTGCCCTATGTGAAAAAGTATTTGCCCCCTAAACCTAATGAGTTGCACAAAGAGTTCCTCAAAGAAGTTGGTTTTATTTTCCCTATACTTCATCTGGATACCGTTATCAACCACTATAATGTCAAATATACCACCAATATGCAGATGACACACCGTTGTATATCTCCATTTCACCAGATTACCTCTGATCTTTGTATACTCTTGATATTTGGATGAAATATTTACATTATCAAAAACATATTTACAATATCAAAAACAGATTCTACACTTCATTTTTGTATTACTTCTGTTTATCAGCCTCTCACATAAAATATAGATGCATTGAACGTATTATTTTCTACCAGGATAACTTGACATGAATAACAGCTATTCAGTTCAATCTTTGCAGCCTTAATAGGAGAAAACCAAACTATTCACCAAAAAGGTTTTATTGGCCTTTGGTCAGAAAATAATTCATGTGCTTAAAGGGAAATGGAAACGCCTTGCTGGATTAGTTCTGATGTAGCAAACAATTAACTCACATGACTTTTTCTGCTGTTGGTGTCTTCCCAATGTATTTATTGTCGTGGAGTAGCAACACTAGCTGACATGAAAGAATATTTTTAGCAAATTCATGGATACCTCTCTCCATATTTACTAGTGGATCAAGACTACTACTACAATCTACACTTCGGGTAGCCTAGTTTATTCTTTTTTTCCTGAAATTTCAAATGTTTGCTTAATATTAGCTCGACAATTGAATGTAAAGACGACTTATAACAACACACAGGTAAGGTCACTTTTTTTTCGTGGAAAACACATATCAGACACAAATTATTATTTGAGGCAGAGTATCTTTATATAGTTTAAAACACACAATAATTAATAAAAAATAATTAACAAAGCTGGGGATAATTGAAATAAAGTAAGAAACTTTATTCACTAGATATATAAGTACAGGAGTCATTACGATAAAAGAGACAGAAAACGTTTTAAAAAGGCAGTTGCTAACAAATGGCTAAATGAGACTATTAAAATGTCATTGTGCCAACTAGTCTGCCTTTTCAGCCTTGTTGTGTATACGTGTGACTAACATTAGCTTTTTACTTTCACCGATTGTATTCGTGCATTGAAAATGATGAGTTTTAATTTAGGATTACTCTTAAGATTACTCTTCTGAACAATGTAGGTATCATAAATTTGTGTTTGCAGCAGAGCAATAATCCAAAATCTAATTACAAAAAACCCATTGGCTTTTTAATCCAGGGAACCGGTGCCACGCTAACCTCCTACGTCATTGCTGCAGCACTGTATCGCTCACATGGTCATACCACCGAGTACGAGTCAAAAATCATCATATTTAAATATATATATATTTTTTTATCAGTTTGCAGATCTAAATATATTATGGAGGTAAACTGCAGTGAGGTTCTGCGTGGTTCTCTTCCTCCTGTTTTCTGGGCTGAATCTTCCATCGCAGCTTGAAGTCGGTCCATCCGCGACTCGTTAGCACTGCATCCAGCTGAAGAGGAATACAAAACAAAGAGTAAATTCTAGTTTGCAGTAACTTTCTTCATCCACTGTCATATTGGCGTATTAAAATAACAAACAAAAAAAAAACAGAGCCGAGAGAGGGAAGCAATATTCAGAGAAAAAAAAGTGGCACATTTGCGAGTTTATTACGATGCTAACAACCGGCATCTATGCTAGCTAACATCCCATGAATGTACATGTTTGTTTCTAATGAATCATCCCAACGTGTTACAACGCCTTGTTAAGGTCCTTAGGGTGATGATGTTGATGCTTATTGTTGGTTTTATTTATATGAGGCCAAATTATCATCTTATGGGTGTTTATTGATCGGGGCGGGTTTGGCTAAGATGCTAGTGGTAACTTTCACTTGTTGTCATAGCAACTTGTTTTATCGGCTATATGTATCTATAAAGTGGCACCTTAATGAGGCGTTGTCACACGTTGTGATGTATTAATTTGAAAAATGCGTACATTCATGGAAAGTTAGCTAGCATAGATGCTAGTTGTTAGCATCATAATAAATTCACAAATATTGTGCCCCACTCTCAGCTCCATTTTTTTTCTACAGTGGCTCTGATACGCCATCATATGTTACTTCTTCAAGAGAAAAAAAAGAGCCCTACCTGCTTGAGGATCTGGGTGTTCATTGCCGGCGCTGTTAGGTCAGCCTCGGTCTCGATTGTCATCCTCAGCATGTTCTTCAATTTTGAAACTGAACAGTAAACATGCGGTCACAAAATAAAGAGTTCCGATTGATTAAATCATCATCATTTAATCATTATATTGATTTTTTTGTTGTTGTTGAACAAACACCTTGATGGCAGATGAAAGGGTAGAGGACGTCACAGTTATCGTCATCCCATTCGTGATGAACGTTCTCGGAGATGCAGAACTGGTTACCCCCGTAGTGATTCGGGCTGCCGCTCCGCCAGTATACAAAGGAGCTGTGCGACTTGTCGGACCAAGTCCACCGCACTCGGTACAGACCGATCCAAACTGTATAGCCGCCCGGATGTACAGCATGGATTACAAGATGGACCTTGTTGTTATCGTCACTGTTGTCGATCATAGCTAAGTCCGTGTGGTGTTCTCTGCAATAGTTACGGGCGTCCGGCCACGTTTTCCCAATTCTGATCAGCACAAATGTTTTCTCATTCAGGTCCGTAACTGCAATAGACAAAAACGAAGCTGGTGATTCATTAAATTAATCATGTTGCTGTATCACAAATTATCATAGTTAGGGCTTTAGGTTCTAAGAAATTATATTTCTTTACACATATATATATATATATATAAAAGGGTATTTACTGTTTTTTATTAAAAAAACAGTAAAATCTTTTCTTACCAGTGTAACAAACAAAATGGAACATGTTTGGTTCACATGTCCATTCACCCCATTTCCCACCGGTCATCATCGTCACACAGTTTTCATTTCCTGGATCGCCGTTTGGTTGCCCTGGAACCCAGTTGTGGTAACCAGTTTTGCTCGTTTCACCGGTCGCCGACCATCGCCAGGAGTTGGCGTCGTTGCCCATGCTTTCCTTCCAAGACTTTGGGTCATCATGCAAACCGATCCATGCCCAGGAATATGAGAAGGAAGGTTGCAGCCGAATTATATCATCCATGCTTTCGAAGGTCGCCAAGTCGGTGTAATTCACTCTGCAGTATTGCTGAGCGTCGGCCCAGGTCAGTTTCCGGTTGACGTAGTGATACGTACGCAGTGGGAGGAGAGAGCTGGAGCTGAGGCTGAAACCTGTGGGTCGTGAGAGAGGTCATGTTTCGTTTTTAGTCATATAGGCAGCGCTTTCACACCTTCCTCGAACCACGGTTCTGTTCATTTGCAGAATGAAAACACGTTTTTTTAATGGTCCGGACTTTCTGTTTACTCATGTTTACAATGTTTACTGAGATAAAACATCAAGAGAAGTAGGACCATTTTTTCATAGACTTCTATACAATCAGAGAGGAGTCACCCCCTGGTGGCAAGCAGAGAGAATGACAGTTCAAGGCACTTCAGATTGGCTTCACTTCTCAGCTGCCTAGTGGGTGTTTGTGTGAACTGAAAACCACAACATGTGATTTCATCCATGAAATGATGTAAGTGACTTGACTTTACCAAAGCAGAGGAGAATCAGAGTCAAACTCCCCATTTTCACTGCAAACAAGAAGAAAGTAGGTTAATATTGGACAAAACAACAAACTTTCAAATATCCGTGTGAACACTGCAACGTTAACGGGAGAAAGACGGAAAACAGGTAAAATGAAAAATCGCAAGTACACTTGTAAAAAGTTGTATGTAAAGGCGTCCGATATATATGAGATATATTAATGATATACTTTGTATTCCTTGGATCGTTTTCCTATATTTTGTGCTGCCTGCTAATCATGATTTTGGTGATTTAGGATTTTCATATTTAGTTGGGACCTGAAATTAAGTCATTGAAATGTTGCTAAAATGACGTCCATGTTTCAATAAGTTGTCTAAATAAAGCAAAGTTACCTCCTCCCAACAATTTTTTGAACTGAAAATGTCTAATAAAATACAACTTGAGATCCCAATTATTTTATCAAAATAAACAATGTAAAAGCAACCCTGAGAGCAACTTTGATTTTTAAAACTCACCCTCTACCTGCTCTTAAACAAACAGATAATTATCCCCCGGCAGTCTTTTGTCAAAGTGCAGCAGGAGAAATAAAAGTAAACTCACACGTTTAAAATCCGGCTGTCAGATGTTATTATGTTGAGATATGAGGTCTTTATGGTTCATCCAAAAATACAGGGGAAGACAACATCTCCCCTCCCCTTCACTAATATAGTGCTGGACTACATTTTCCTATGCAAAGCATGACTTTGGTAAAGGTCATCCTTTCATAAGTTGATACGTTGCCGTTTTGGCACACGAGAGCTTTCTAACAGAAATCTCCTTCCGTTCAGGCAACAAAGCTTATTTAATACGTCACACTACCTCCGACGCCGATGTTTCCCGTCACGCTCACGGAGACACCGTTGTGGTGTTACGACACAGTAGTTCAGCATAAATGCTGTGATCTCGGCAAATTGAGCGGTCTTCCTTCTGTGATTATGGCGAGATAATCTGTGTAAAAAAGGACCAGTTCTTCCACACCAAAATCAGTCCTTTATGGTCACATTAAAACAGGAAAAAGGTCTTCGCCAAATTCTTCCTTCCACAAAGTTGATAAAAACAAACAAAACTTGGATACACTTTCATATTATAATAATTAAGCATTCTGTGAGAAAAACGGAAATTGTGTATTAAGTTTATTAGTCTTTATCGTAGTGTTTATTTTCAGAAGTCAGATTTGACCTCTGGGGTCCAAGGGTGGTCATTCAAGATGACTGCCAATGTACTCAAGTAGAAGTACACATACTTGTGTTTAAAAAGACTCTGGTAAAAGTAAAAGTACTGCCTCAACTTTTTTACTCAAGTAAAAATTACTGGTTCTGAAATGACGTTATAATAATGAGAAATAAAATACTTAATAATTACTCTTGAATGTTGTTTACAGACGGAGAATGAGGAGAAGGAGATTAACAACCAAATCTCTTCAAAGGGATTTCTTATTCAAACCAGTCAAATTCAATGTAAATAGATCTGTAGTGTCTCTGCTGCTGCATTTGCCTTCGTTTGACCCTCCGATGTCGAGGTGTGGTGGTGTGACATCTGAGAAGGTCAAGTAAGTAGTGTGAGAGTATTGTGTGTGTGTGTGTGTGTGTGTGTGTGTGTGTGTGTGTGTGTGTGTGTGTGTGTGTGTGTGTTTGTGAGTGTGTGTGTGTGTGTAATTTTACATCTGATTTTCAACAGATTTTATTGTGTCCAAGTTAATCTCAAGGTTTCAGTCTCAGACAACAAACTCAAATTCACATGAACATGTATTTCACAGGTAATCTCATAGGTTTCATGTTTAATCTCATAGGTTTCACAGGTAATCAGATTTCACAGGTAATCTCATAGGTTTCATGTTTAATCTCATAGGTTTCACAGGTAATCTCATAGGTTTCACAGGAAATCTCATAGGTTTCATGTTTAATCTCATAGGTTTCACAGGTAATCTCGTAGGTTTCACGTGTAATTTCATATTTTTCACAGGTAATCAGATTTCACAGGTAATCTCATAGGTTTCAAGTGTAATCTCATAGGGTTTAAATGTAATCTCATAGATTTCATGTGTAATCTTAGGTTTCACGTGTAATATCGTAGGTTTCAAGCGTAATCTCATAGGGTTCACATGTAATCTCATAGGGTTTAAATGTAATCTCATAGGTTTCAAGTATAATCTCATAGGGTTCACATGTAATCTCATAGGTTTCAAGTGTAATCTCATTGGGTTTAAATGTAATCTCATAGGTTTCATGTGTAATCTCATAGGTTTCAAGTGTAATCTCATAGGGTTCACAGGTTACCCTAGGGGTTTCCCATGGGTATTTAGAAGGGCTTCGCATGTTCATCGTCATAAGAATATTCTAAAACCACATATTTCACATGTGCAAAACACATTATGGGACACATAAACACACAAATGGAAAATAATGAATATTTATGAGGTACATACATCGATTCTAAATCACCATTTCACAGTAAATCACACGCGATGCGTCAAACACGAAGCCGTCAAACTGAACTTCATCCAAAAAGGGAAATCAGCAGATCTATTCAGTCTGAAAGCTAGTAAACTACGTGAAGTAAAACATTAACATGATTTCAGTCTTTAACTGAAAAGGACACAAACATGAACGTATTTAATATTTAATATATTTTAGAGTGAGTTACTGAGCTACAGTAAACCTTCTCTGTGGTGGATCTTCCTGCAGTCACAGCGTCAACAAGCATCTGAGTGGAAAGACGGAAGCATTGTTTTGGTATTGGTACTTATTAGGTGTGGGTGTGTGTGTGTGTGGGTGTGTGTGTGTGTGTGTGTGAACCTCTTAAATGTCCCTCCTTTTCCTTTTTGTCCGCTTCTGTCTGCTTCTCTGGTGGTTTCTTCCAGGTCAGTTTGAAGTCAGTCAGACCCTGATTAGCGAAGACTGAATGCAACTACAGAAGGAGAGAGAGATACGCATAAGTACACACACACACACACACACACACACACACACACACACACACACACACACACACACACACACACACACACACACACACACACACACACACACACACACACACACACACAACCTGTCGCAGCAGGTCCGCACTCAAGGCCGGATCTTCCATGTTCGCGTCGGTTTGGATCTTCATCCTCACCACAATTTTCCTTGATTTTTGAACTGCAAGGGGTCACAAACAGGCAGACAAGTTTCAGACAACAACACTAGAGAACACACCCAGGGCAGGAAGTAACCATATTTGAGACTGTGGTGGAGCGACGTGTGGATCTGGATCCATGTGGATTCTGGTGTGAAGCTGCTAACAAAGTTAGCTTCTATAATTCAAAGTCAACTTTACAGCTAAGTGTTAAAGTCATCTTAGTAGCTAACTAGCATTGGTAGCGACCTATCAATCATGGGGTAAGCCCCGCCCCCTAAAGCATCCCCTGCTTTCTGGTCTGGTGGACTCTAAATGGACCATAATGTACTAAATGAACATCATGCTGGATTGAAGAAGACTTGAAACTAGAGATTGAGACCATAAACTCATGTTTACTGAGATAATACATCAAGAGAGAAGTAGGACCGTTTTCTCATAGACTTCTATACAACCAGAGAGGAGTCGCCCCCTGGTGGCCAGCAGAGAGAATGCAGGTTTAAGGCACCTCAGCCTTTTGTCCGTCTGAAAAAATGCAGTGTCGGAGTGCTTGAAGGATACGTGGGTTGTGAAAAATTGGTGCCATTTACTTTGGTGACAGACAATCAGGACACAGCTCGTTAGTGGGTCGTCTCTGGTGTGATGGTGTAATAATACTGAGGAGGAATGTTTGAGTGGTTCATACTTTTTTTGCAGAAGAAAGGGTACGTGGCGTTGCAGGACTCTTGGGTCCAGGTCCCGTTCATCAGCACCACAGCTGCACACCTAGCCCCACCGGTCTGGTTGTCAGGTTGTCCTTCTTGCCACTTCTCGAACGTGGCCCTTTCTCCGGATTCCGACCAAAACCAGTGTTCATCCCTGCGGAGGCCGATCCACACTGTTCTATCGTCAATTTTTTTGGCGACGGCATAAGTATCTTGTTCACTCTTGATCATGGCCAGAACCATTCTCTGTTCAAAGCAGCGTCTTTTGGCTGATTCCCAAGTCATCTTACTCAGACCAGCAGAGTATGACCGGGCTGTTGAGATCAAGACAATGAAGAAGTGGAAAAAAATGTGTTAAACGCAGGTTTAACTATTTACAAATACTTTGTTACTGTATACTTAAAGTAGGATTTTCTTTTCAGGTCCCTGTACTTTGATTTATTTTTTTCCTTAAAACACATCTGTACCTTCTACTCACATTTAATGCATTTGAGGCGAATAATGGATTATTATTTTTTACTCCGCTCCATTTATCCAATTAGTTATACTATAAATCGGATTATTAAAATATTTTGATTGATGAAATTTCCATTATGTTAACTAGTTGAAATGATCTGCAATTTAAAAAGTCACACTATCGGGAAATTAGGCCCATCATTATTTATTTATTCATATATATATATATATATATATATACAGTGGTGTGAAAAAGTATTTGCCCCCTTCCTGCTTTCTTCTTTTTTTGCATGTTTGTCACACTTAAATGTTTCAGATCATCAAACAAATTTTAATATAAGGCAAGGATAACTCAAGTAAACACAAAATGCAGTTTTTAAATGAAGTTTTCTTTTATTAATGGGAAAAGAAAATCCAAATGTACATTGCCCTATGTGAAAAAGTATTTGCCCCCTAAACCTAATGAGTTGCACAAAGAGTTCCTCAAAGAAGTTGGTTTTATTTTCCCTATACTTCATCTGGATACCGTTATCAACCACTATAATGTCAAATATACCACCAATATGCAGATGACACACAGTTGTATATCTCCATTTCACCAGATTACCTCTGATCTTTGTATACTCTTGATATTTGGATGAAATATTTACATTATCAAAAACATATTTACAATATCAAAAACAGATTCTACACTTCATTTTTGTATTACTTCCGTTTATCAGCCTCTCACATAAAATATAGATGCATTGAACGTATTATTTTCTACCAGGATATCTTGACATGAATAACAGCTATTCAGTTAAATCTTTGCAGCCTTAATAGGAGACAACCAAACTATTCACCAAAAAGGTTTTATTGGCCTTTGGTCAGAAAATAATTGATGTGCTTAAAGGGAAATGGAAACGCCAAAGTTGCTGGATTAGTTCTGATGTAGCAAACAATTAACTCACATGACTTTTTCTGCTGTTGGTGTCTTCCCAATGTATTTATTGTCTTGGAGTAGCAACACTAGCTGACATGAAAGAATATTTTAAGCAAATTCCTGGATACCTCTCTCCATATTTACTAATGGATCACGACTACTACTACAATCTACACTTCGGGTAGCCTAGTTTATTCTTTTTTTCCTGAAATTTAAAACGTTTGCTTAATATTAGCTCGACAATTGGATGTAAAGACGATTTATAACAACACACAGGTAAGGTCACTTTGTTTCGTGGAAAACACATATCAGACACAAATTATTATTTGAAGCAGAGTATCTTTATATAGTTTAAAACACACAATAATTAATAAAAAATAATTAACAAAGCTGGGGATAATTGAAATAAAGTAAGAAACTTTATTCACTAGATATATAAGTACAGGAGTCATTACGATAAAAGAGACAGAAAACGTTTTAAAAAGGCAGTTGCTAACTGAAAAATGGCTAAATGAGACTATTAAAACGTCATTGTGCCGACTAGTCTGCCTTTTCAGCCTTGTTGTGTATACGTGTGACTAACATTAGCTTTTTACTTTCACCGATTGTATTCGTGCATTGAAAATGATGAGTTTTAATTTAGGATTACTCTTAAGATTACTCTTCTGAACAATGTAGGTATCATAAATTTGTGTTTGCAGCAGAACTTTTTTTCTGCAATAATCCAAAATCTAATTACAAAAAACCCATTGGCTTTTTAATCCAGGGAACCAGTGCCACGCTAACCTCCTACGTCATTGCTGCAGCATTGTATCGCTCACATGGTCATACCACCGAGTACGAGTCAAAAATCATCATATTTAAATATATATATTTTTTTTTATCAGTTTGCAGATCTAAATATATTATGGAGGTAAACTGCAGTGAGGTTCTGCGTGGTTCTCTTCCTCCTGTTTTCTGGGCTGAATCTTCCATCGCAGCTTGAAGTCGGTCCATCCGCGACTCGTTAGCGCTGCATCCAGCTGAAGAGGAATACAAAACAAAGAGTAAATTCTAGTTTGCAGTAACTTTCTTCATCCACTGTCATATTGGCGTATTAAAATAACAAACAAACAAAAAACAGAGCCGAGAGAGGGAAGCAATATTCAGAGGAAAAAAAGTGGCACATTTGCGAGTTTATTACGATGCTAACAACCGGCATCTATGCTAGCTAACATCCCATGAATGTACATGTTTGTTTCTAATGAATCATCCCAACGTGTTACAACGCCTTGTTAAGGTCCTTAGGGTGATGATGTTGATGCTTATTGTTGGTTTTATTTATATGAGGCCAAATTATCATCTTATGGGTGTTTATTGATCGGGGCGGGTTTGGCTAAGATGCTAGTGGTAACTTTCACTTGTTGTCATAGCGACTTGTTTATATTGGCTATATATATATATATCTATAAAGTGGTACCTTAATGAGGCGTTGTCACACGTTGTGATGTATTAATTTGAAAAATGCGTACATTCATGGAAAGTTAGCTAGCATAGATGCTAGTTGTTAGCATCATAATAAATTCACAAATATTGTGCCCCTATCTCAGCTCCATTTTTTTCTACAGTGGCTCTGATACGCCATCATATGTTACATCTTCAAGAGAAAAAAGAGAGCCCTACCTGCTTGAGGATCTGGGTGTTCATTGCCGGCGCTGTTAGGTCAGCCTCGGTCTCGATTGTCATCCTCAGCATGGTCTTCAATTTTGAAACTGAACAGTACAATAAACATGCGGTCACAAAATAAAGAGTTCCGATTGATTAAATCATCATCATTTAATCATTATATTGATTTTGTTGTTGTTGTTGAACAAACACCTTGATGGCAGATGAAAGGGTAGAGGACGTCACAGTTATCGTCATCCCATTCGTGATGAACGTTCTCGGAGATGCAGAACTGCATACCCCCGTAGTGATTCGGGCTGCCGCTCCGCCAGTATACGAAGGAGCTGTGCGACTTGTCGGACCAAGTCCACCGCACTCGGTACAGACCGATCCAAACTGTATAGCCGCCCGGATGTACAGCATGGATTACAAGATGGACCTTGTTGTTATCGTCACTGTTGTCGATCATAGCTAAGTCCATGTGGTGTTCTCTGCAATAGTTACGGGCGTCCGGCCACGTTTTCCCAATTCTGATCAGCACAAATGTTTTCTCATTCAGGTCCGTAACTGCAATAGACAAAAACGAAGCTGGTGATTCATTAAATTAATCATGTTGCTGTATCACAAATTATCATAGTTAGGGCTTTAGGTTCTAAGAAATTATATTTCTTTATATATATATATATATATATATATATATATATATATATATATATATAGAAGGGTAGAGTTTTTTTTAAATTAAAAAAACAGTAAAATCTTTTCTTACCAGTGTAACAAACAAAATGGAACATGTTTGATTCACATGACCATTCACCCCATTTCCCACCAGTCATCATCGTCACACAGTTTTCATTTCCTGGATCGCCGTTTGGTTGCCCTGGAACCCAGTTGTGGTAACCAGTTTTGCTTGTTTCACCGGTCGCCGACCATCGCCAGGAGTTGGCTTCGTTGCCCATGCTTTCCTTCCAAGACTTTGGGTCATCATGCAAACCGATCCATGCCCAGGAATATGAGAAGGAAGGTTGCAGCCGAATTATATCATCCATGCTTTCGAAGGTCGCCAAGTCGGTGTAATTCACTCTGCAGTATTGCTGAGCGTCGGCCCAGGTCAGTTTCCGGTTGACGTAGTGATACGTACGCAGTGGGAGGAGAGAGCTGGAGCTGAGGCTGAAACCTGTGGGTCGTGAGAGAGGTCATGTATAGTTTTTAGTCATTTAGGCAGCGCTTTCACACCTTCCTCGAACCACGGTTCTGTTCATTTGCAGAATGAAAACACGTTTTTTTAATGGTCCGGACTTTCTGTTTACTCATGTTTACAATGTTTACTGAGATAAAACATCAAGAGAAGTAGGACCATTTTTTCATAGACTTCTATACAATCAGAGAGGAGTCACCCCCTGGTGGCAAGCAGAGAGAATGACAGTTCAAGGCACTTCAGATTGGCTTCACTTCTCAGCTGCCTAGTGGGTGTTTGTGTGAACTGAAAACCACAACATGTGATTTCATCCATGAAATGATGTAAGTGACTTGACTTTACCAAAGCAGAGAATCAGAGTCAAACTCCCCATTTTCACTGCAAACAAGAAGAAAGTAGGTTAATATTGGACAAAACAACAAACTTTCAAATATCCGTGTGAACACTGCAACGTTAACGGGAGAAAGACGGAAAACAGGTAAAATGAAAAATCGCCTGTACACTTTTAAAAGTTATTTGTAAAGGCGTCCGATATATATGAGATATATTAACGATATACTTTGTATTCCTTGGATCGTTTTCCTATATTTTGTGCTGCCTGCTAATCATGATTTTGGTGATTTAGGATTTTCATATTGAGTTGGGACCTGTTGAAATTAAGTAATTGAAATGTTGCTAAAATGACGTCCATGTTTCAATAAGTTGTCTAAATAAAGCAAAGTTACCTCCTCCCAACAATTTTTTGAACTGAAAATTTCTAATAAAATACAACTTGAGATCCCAATTATTTTATCAAAATAAACAATGTAAAAGCAACTCTGAGAGCAACTTTAATTTTTAAAACTCACCCTCTACCTGCTCTTAAACAAACAGATAATTATCCCCCGGCAGTCTTTTGTCAAAGTGCAGCAGGAGAAATAAAAGTAAACTCACACGTTTAAAATCCGGCTGTCAGATGTTATTATGTTGAGATATGAGGTCTTTATGGTTCATCCAAAAATACAGGGGAAGACAACATCTCCCCTCCCCTTCACTAATATAGTGCTGGACTACATTTTCCTATGCAAAGCATGACTTTGGTAAAGGTCATCCTTTCATAAGTTGATACGTTGCCGTTTTGGCACACGAGAGCTTTCTAACAGAAATCTCCTTCCGTTCAGGCAACAAAGCTTATTTAATACGTCACACTACCTCCGACGCCGATGTTTCCCGTCACGCTCACGGAGACACCGCTGTGGTGTTACGACACAGAAGTTCAGCATAAATGCTGTGATCTCGGCAAATTGAGTGGTCTTCCTTCTGTGATTATGGCGAGATAATCTGTGTAAAAAAGGACCAGTTCTTCCACACCAAAATCAGTCCTTTATGGTCACATTAAAACAGGAAAAAGGTCTTCGCCAAATTCTTCCTTCCACAAAGTTGATAAAAACAAACAAAACTTGGATACACTTTCATATTATAATAATTAAGCATTCTGTGAGAAAAACGGAAATTGTGTATTAAGTTTATTTGTCTTTATCGTAGTGTTTATTTTCAGAAGTCAGATTTGACCTCTGGGGTCCAAGGGTGGTCATTCAAGATGACTGCCAATGTACTCAAGTAGAAGTACACATACTTGTGTTTAAAAAGACTCTGGTAAAAGTAGAAGTACTGCCTCAACTTTTTTACTCAAGTAAAAGTACTGGTTCTGAAATGGCATTATAATAATGAGAAATAAAATACTCTATAATTACTCTTGAATGTTGTTTACAGACGGAGAATGAGGAGAATGAGATTAACAACCAAATCTCTTCGAAGGGACTTCTTATTCAAACCAGTCAAATTCAATGTAAATAGATCTGTAGTGTCTCTGCTGCTGCATTTGCCTTCGTTTGACCCTCCGATGTCGAGGTGTGGTGGTGTGACATCTGAGAAGGTCAAGTAAGTAGTGTGAGAGTGTTTGTGAGTGTGTGTGTGTGTGTGTGTGTGTGTGGGTGTGGGTATGTGTGTGTGTGTGTGTGTGTGTGTGTGTGTATGGCGTCAGAATCGTTTCATATTACTTGCGCAACTATCAACTGAATGCGTCACACCCGCGTGCTTTGACGCCTGTGCAGCACACAGCGCCTGACGTGTAATGTAGTTTCCTCATTGACTTATAATGGTCACGCATTCACGCGCACGTTCACGCGTGATGGCTGCTGCACGCCTGTGATCACATTACGCGGAGTAACTACGCGTAACATTCATGCGTTTTTTAGCGAACGCACGCATTAACGCTCGCATGAAGATAATTGAACATTTTTGTCAGGCGCTCACATGTACGCGGAAACGACGTGCGCAGACTCTGTCACGCGTAACAAGAAGCTGCGTACATATGAAGCAGCGTGCGCACGTCTGTCTCTCACTGTTTGACAAATGTTGTTACGCGTTCACACGCACGTGCGGTCGCAGATTCTGATGCTGCGCGGCCGGAAGTTGATCTGCTGTGCGCACCTACTCCGCGTAACTTGAGCGTGTAATGTAGTTGCCTCCCCTGGTTGACTGAAATGAACAGGCCAACTACATTACGCGTTCAAGTTACTACAGTAAACCTTCTCTGTGGTGGATCTTCCTGCAGTCACAGCGTCAACAAGCATCTGAGTGGAAATACGGAAGCATTGTTTTGGTATTGGTACTTATTAGGTGTGGGTGTGTGGGTGTGTGTGTGTTTGTGAACCTCTTAAATGTCCCTCCTTTTCCTTCTTGTCCGCTTCTGTCTGCTTCTCTGGTGGTTTCTTCCAGGTCAGTTTGAAGTCAGTCAGACCCTGATTAGCGAAGACTGAATGCAACTACAGAAGGAGAGAGAGATAAGCATAAGTACACACACACACACACACACACACACACACACAACCTGTCGCAGCAGGTCCGCACTCAAGGCCGGATCTTCCATGTTTGCGTCGGTTTGGATCTTCATCCTCACCACAGTTTTCCTTGATTTTTGAACTGCAAGGGGTCACAAACAGGCAGACAAGTTTCAGACAACAACACTAGAGAACACTCCCAGGGCAGGAAGTAACCATATTTGGGACTGTGGTGGAGCGACATGTGGATCTGGATCCATGTGGATTCTGGTGTGAAGCTGCTAACAAAGTTAGCTTCTATAATTCAAGGTCAACTTTACAGCTAAGTGTTAAAGTCATCTTAGTAGCTAACTAGCATTGGTAGCGTGGTAGCGACCTATCAATAATGAGGTCAGCCCCGCCCCCTAAAGCATCCCCTGCTTTCTGGTCTGGTTGACTCTAAATGGACCATAATGTACTAAATGAACATCATGCTGGATGGAAGAAGACTTGAAACTAGAGATTGAGACCATAAACTCATGTTTACAATGTTTACTGAGATAATACATCAAGAGAGAAGTAGGACCATTTTCTCATAGACTTCTATACAACCAGAGAGGAGTCGCCCCCTGATGGCCAGCAGAGAGAATGCAGGTTTAAGGCACCTCAGCCTTTTGTCCGTCTGAAAAAATGCAGTGTCGGAGTGCTTGAAGGATACGTGGGTTGTGAAAAATTGGTGCCATTTACTTTGGTGACAGACAATCAGGACACAGCTCGTTAGTGGGTCGTCTCTGGTGTGATGGTGTAATAATACTGAGGAGGAATGTTTGAGTGGTTCATACTTTTTTTGCAGAAGAAAGGGTACGTGGCGTTGCAGGACTCTTGGGTCCAGGTCCCGTTCATCAGCACCACAGCTGCACACCTAGCCCCACCGGTCTGGTTGTCAGGTTGTCCTTCTTGCCACTTCTCGAACGTGGCCCTTTCTCCGGATTCCGACCAAAACCAGTGTTCATCCCTGCGGAGGCCGATCCACACTGTTCTATCGTCAATTTTTTTGGCGACGGCATAAGTATCTTGTTCACTCTTGATCATGGCCAGAACCATTCTCTGTTCAAAGCAGCGTCTTTTGGCTGATTCCCAAGTCATCTTACTCAGACCAGCAGAGTATGACCGGGCTGTTGAGATCAAGACAATGAAGAAGTGGAAAAAAATGTGTTAAACGCAGGTTTAACTATTTACAAATACTTTGTTACTGTATACTTAAAGTAGGATTTTCTTTTCAGGTCCCTGTACTTTGATTTATTTTTTTCCTTAAAACACATCTGTACCTTCTACTCACATTTAATGCATTTGAGGCGAATAATGGATTATTATTTTTTACTCCGCTCCATTTATCCAATTAGTTATACTATAAATCGGATTATTAAAATATTTTGATTGATGAAATTTCCATTATGTTAACTAGTTGAAATGATCTGCAATTTAAAAAGTCACACTATCGGGAAATTAGGCCCATCATTATTTATTTATTCATATATATATATATATATATATATACAGTGGTGTGAAAAAGTATTTGCCCCCTTCCTGCTTTCTTCTTTTTTTGCATGTTTGTCACACTTAAATGTTTCAGATCATCAAACAAATTTTAATATAAGGCAAGGATAACTCAAGTAAACACAAAATGCAGTTTTTAAATGAAGTTTTCTTTTATTAATGGGAAAAGAAAATCCAAATGTACATTGCCCTATGTGAAAAAGTATTTGCCCCCTAAACCTAATGAGTTGCACAAAGAGTTCCTCAAAGAAGTTGGTTTTATTTTCCCTATACTTCATCTGGATACCGTTATCAACCACTATAATGTCAAATATACCACCAATATGCAGATGACACACAGTTGTATATCTCCATTTCACCAGATTACCTCTGATCTTTGTATACTCTTGATATTTGGATGAAATATTTACATTATCAAAAACATATTTACAATATCAAAAACAGATTCTACACTTCATTTTTGTATTACTTCCGTTTATCAGCCTCTCACATAAAATATAGATGCATTGAACGTATTATTTTCTACCAGGATATCTTGACATGAATAACAGCTATTCAGTTAAATCTTTGCAGCCTTAATAGGAGAAAACCAAACTATTCACCAAAAAGGTTTTATTGGCCTTTGGTCAGAAAATAATTGATGTGCTTAAAGGGAAATGGAAACGCCAAAGTTGCTGGATTAGTTCTGATGTAGCAAACAATTAACTCACATGACTTTTTCTGCTGTTGGTGTCTTCCCAATGTATTTATTGTCTTGGAGTAGCAACACTAGCTGACATGAAAGAATATTTTAAGCAAATTCCTGGATACCTCTCTCCATATTTACTAATGGATCACGACTACTACTACAATCTACACTTCGGGTAGCCTAGTTTATTCTTTTTTTCCTGAAATTTCAAATGTTTGCTTAATATTAGCTCGACAATTGGATGTAAAGACGATTTATAACAACACACAGGTAAGGTCACTTTGTTTCGTGGAAAACACATATCAGACACAAATTATTATTTGAAGCAGAGTATCTTTATATAGTTTAAAACACACAATAATTAATAAAAAATAATTAACAAAGCTGGGGATAATTGAAATAAAGTAAGAAACTTTATTCACTAGATATATAAGTACAGGAGTCATTACGATAAAAGAGACAGAAAACGTTTTAAAAAGGCAGTTGCTAACTGAAAAATGGCTAAATGAGACTATTAAAACGTCATTGTGCCGACTAGTCTGCCTTTTCAGCCTTGTTGTGTATACGTGTGACTAACATTAGCTTTTTACTTTCACCGATTGTATTCGTGCATTGAAAATGATGAGTTTTAATTTAGGATTACTCTTAAGATTACTCTTCTGAACAATGTAGGTATCATAAATTTGTGTTTGCAGCAGAACTTTTTTTCTGCAATAATCCAAAATCTAATTACAAAAAACCCATTGGCTTTTTAATCCAGGGAACCGGTGCCACGCTAACCTCCTACGTCATTGCTGCAGCACTGTATCGCTCACATGGTCATACCACCGAGTACGAGTCAAAAATCATCATATTTAAAAACATTTTTTTTTATCAGTTTGCAGATCTAAATATATTATGGAGGTAAACTGCAGTGAGGTTCTGCGTGGTTCTCTTCCTCCTGTTTTCTGGGCTGAATCTTCCATCGCAGCTTGAAGTCGGTCCATCCGCGACTCGTTAGCGCTGCATCCAGCTGAAGAGGAATACAAAACAAAGAGTAAATTCTAGTTTGCAGTAACTTTCTTCATCCACTGTCATATTGGCGTATTAAAATAACAAACAAACAAAAAACAGAGCCGAGAGAGGGAAGCAATATTCAGAGGAAAAAAAGTGGCACATTTGCGAGTTTATTACGATGCTAACAACCGGCATCTATGCTAGCTAACATCCCATGAATGTACATGTTTGTTTCTAATGAATCATCCCAACGTGTTACAACGCCTTGTTAAGGTCCTTAGGGTGATGATGTTGATGCTTATTGTTGGTTTTATTTATATGAGGCCAAATTATCATCTTATGGGTGTTTATTGATCGGGGCGGGTTTGGCTAAGATGCTAGTGGTAACTTTCACTTGTTGTCATAGCGACTTGTTTATATTGGCTATATATATATATATCTATAAAGTGGTACCTTAATGAGGCGTTGTCACACGTTGTGATGTATTAATTTGAAAAATGCGTACATTCATGGAAAGTTAGCTAGCATAGATGCTAGTTGTTAGCATCATAATAAATTCACAAATATTGTGCCCCTATCTCAGCTCCATTTTTTTCTACAGTGGCTCTGATACGCCATCATATGTTACATCTTCAAGAGAAAAAAGAGAGCCCTACCTGCTTGAGGATCTGGGTGTTCATTGCCGGCGCTGTTAGGTCAGCCTCGGTCTCGATTGTCATCCTCAGCATGGTCTTCAATTTTGAAACTGAACAGTACAATAAACATGCGGTCACAAAATAAAGAGTTCCGATTGATTAAATCATCATCATTTAATCATTATATTGATTTTGTTGTTGTTGTTGAACAAACACCTTGATGGCAGATGAAAGGGTAGAGGACGTCACAGTTATCGTCATCCCATTCGTGATGAACGTTCTCGGAGATGCAGAACTGCATACCCCCGTAGTGATTCGGGCTGCCGCTCCGCCAGTATACGAAGGAGCTGTGCGACTTGTCGGACCAAGTCCACCGCACTCGGTACAGACCGATCCAAACTGTATAGCCGCCCGGATGTACAGCATGGATTACAAGATGGACCTTGTTGTTATCGTCACTGTTGTCGATCATAGCTAAGTCCGTGTGGTGTTCTCTGCAATAGTTACGGGCGTCCGGCCACGTTTTCCCAATTCTGATCAGCACAAATGTTTTCTCATTCAGGTCCGTAACTGCAATAGACAAAAACGAAGCTGGTGATTCATTAAATTAATCATGTTGCTGTATCACAAATTATCATAGTTAGGGCTTTAGGTTCTAAGAAATTATATTTCTTTATATATATATATATATATATATATATATATATATATATATAGAAGGGTAGAGTTTTTTTTAAATTAAAAAAACAGTAAAATCTTTTCTTACCAGTGTAACAAACAAAATGGAACATGTTTGATTCACATGACCATTCACCCCATTTCCCACCAGTCATCATCGTCACACAGTTTTCATTTCCTGGATCGCCGTTTGGTTGCCCTGGAACCCAGTTGTGGTAACCAGTTTTGCTTGTTTCACCGGTCGCCGACCATCGCCAGGAGTTGGCTTCGTTGCCCATGCTTTCCTTCCAAGACTTTGGGTCATCATGCAAACCGATCCATGCCCAGGAATATGAGAAGGAAGGTTGCAGCCGAATTATATCATCCATGCTTTCGAAGGTCGCCAAGTCGGTGTAATTCACTCTGCAGTATTGCTGAGCGTCGGCCCAGGTCAGTTTCCGGTTGACGTAGTGATACGTACGCAGTGGGAGGAGAGAGCTGGAGCTGAGGCTGAAACCTGTGGGTCGTGAGAGAGGTCATGTTTAGTATTTAGTCATATAGGCAGCGCTTTCACACCTGCCTTGTACCACGGTTCGGTTCATTTGCAGCATGAAAACACGTTTTTTTAATGGTCCGGACTTTCTGTTTACTCATGTTTACAATGTTTACTGAGATAAAACATCAAGAGAAGTAGGACCATTTTTTCATAGACTTCTATACAATCAGAGAGGAGTCACCCCCTGGTGGCAAGCAGAGAGAATGACAGTTCAAGGCACTTCAGATTGGCTTCACTTCTCAGCTGCCTAGTGGGTGTTTGTGTGAACTGAAAACCACAACATGTGATTTCATCCATGAAATGATGTAAGTGACTTGACTTTACCAAAGCAGAGAATCAGAGTCAAACTCCCCATTTTCACTGCAAACAAGAAGAAAGTAGGTTAATATTGGACGAAACAACAAACTTTCAAATATCCGTATGAACACTGCAACGTTAACGGGAGAAAGACGGAAAACAGGTAAAATGAAAAATCGCAAGTACACTTGTAAAAAGTTGTATGTAGAGGCGTCCGATATATATGAGATATATTAATGATATACTTTGTATTCCTTGGATCGTTTTCCTATATTTTGTGCTGCCTGCTAATCATGATTTTGGTGATTTAGAATTTTCATATTTAGTTGGGACCTGAAATGAAGTCATTGAAATGTTGCTAAAATGACGTCCGTGTTTCAATAAGTTGTCTAAATAAAGCAAAGTCACATCCTCCCAACAACTTTTTGAACTGAAAATTTGGATTTGGATTCTTTCTAATAAAATACAACTTGAGATCCCAATTATTTTATCAAAATAAACAATGTAAAAGCAACTCTGAGAGCAACTTTGATTTTTAAAACTCACCCTCTACCTGCTCTTAAACAAACAGATAATTATCCCCCGGCAGTCTTTTGTCAAAGTGCAGCAGGAGAAATAAAAGTAAACTCACACGTTTAAAATCCGGCTGTCAGATGTTATTATGTTGAGATATGAGGTCTTTATGGTTCATCCAAAAATACAGGGGAAGACAACATCTCCCCTCCCCTTCACTAATATAGTGCTGGACTACATTTTCCTATGCAAAGCATGACTTTGGTAAAGGTCATCCTTTCATAAGTTGATACGTTGCCGTTTTGGCACACGAGAGCTTTCTAACAGAAATCTCCTTCCGTTCAGGCAACAAAGCTTATTTAATACGTCACACTACCTCCGACGCCGATGTTTCCCGTCACGCTCACGGAGACACCGTTGTGGTGTTACGACACAGAAGTTCAGCATAAATGCTGTGATCTCGGCAAATTGAGTGGTCTTCCTTCTGTGATTATGGCGAGATAATCTGTGTAAAAAAGGACCAGTTCTTCCACACCAAAATCAGTCCTTTATGGTCACATTAAAACAGGAAAAAGGTCTTCGCCAAATTCTTCCTTCCACAAAGTTGATAAAAACAAACAAAACTTGGATACACTTTCATATTATAATAATTAAGCATTCTGTGAGAAAAATGAGAAATTGTGTATTAAGTTTATTAGTCTTTATCGTAGTGTTTATTTTCAGAAGTCAGATTTGACCTCTGGGGTCCAAGGGTGGTCATTCAAGATGACTGCCAATGTACTCAAGTAGAAGTACACATACTTGTGTTTAAAAAGACTCTGGTAAAAGTAAAAGTACTGCCTCAACTTTTTTACTCAAGTAAAAATTACTGGTTCTGAAATGACGTTATAATAATGAGAAATAAAATACTTAATAATTACTCTTGAATGTTGTTTACAGACGGAGAATGAGGAGAAGGAGATTAACAACCAAATCTCTTCGAAGGGACTTCTTATTCAAACCAGTCAAATTCAATGTAAATAGATCTGTAGTGTCTCTGCTGCTGCATTTGCCTTCGTTTGACCCTCCGATGTCGAGGTGTGGTGGTGTGACATCTGAGAAGGTCAAGTAAGTAGTGTGAGAGTATTTGTGTGTGTGTGTGTGTGTGTGTGTGTGTGTGTGTGTGTGTGTGTGTGTGTGTGTGTGTGTGTGTGTGTGTTTGTGAGTGTGTGTGTGTGTGTAATTTTACATCTGATTTTCAACAGATTTTATTGTGTCCAAGTTAATCTCAAGGTTTCAGTCTCAGACAACAAACTCAAATTCACATGAACATGTATTTCACAGGTAATCTCATAGGTTTCATGTTTAATCTCATAGGTTTCACAGGTAATCAGATTTCACAGGTAATCTCATAGGTTTCATGTTTAATCTCATAGGTTTCACAGGTAATCTCATAGGTTTCACAGGAAATCTCATAGGTTTCATGTTTAATCTCATAGGTTTCACAGGTAATCTCGTAGGTTTCACGTGTAATTTCATATTTTTCACAGGTAATCAGATTTCACAGGTAATCTCATAGATTTCAAGTGTAATCTCATAGGGTTTAAATGTAATCTCATAGATTTCATGTGTAATCTTAGGTTTCACGTGTAATATCGTAGGTTTCAAGCGTAATCTCATAGGGTTCACATGTAATCTCATAGGGTTTAAATGTAATCTCATAGGTTTCAAGTATAATCTCATAGGGTTCACATGTAATCTCATAGGTTTCAAGTGTAATCTCATTGGGTTTAAATGTAATCTCATAGGTTTCATGTGTAATCTCATAGGTTTCAAGTGTAATCTCATAGGGTTCACAGGTTACCCTAGGGGTTTCCCATGGGTATTTAGAAGGGCTTCGCATGTTCATCGTCATAAGAATATTCTAAAACCACATATTTCACATGTGCAAAACACATTATGGGACACATAAACACACAAATGGAAAATAATGAATATTTATGAGGTACATACATCGATTCTAAATCACCATTTCACAGTAAATCACACGCGATGCGTCAAACACGAAGCCGTCAAACTGAACTTCATCCAAAAAGGGAAATCAGCAGATCTATTCAGTCTGAAAGCTAGTAAACTACGTGAAGTAAAACATTAACATGATTTCAGTCTTTAACTGAAAAGGACACAAACATGAACGTATTTAATATTTAATATATTTTAGAGTGAGTTACTGAGCTACAGTAAACCTTCTCTGTGGTGGATCTTCCTGCAGTCACAGCGTCAACAAGCATCTGAGTGGAAAGACGGAAGCATTGTTTTGGTATTGGTACTTATTAGGTGTGGGTGTGTGTGTGTGTGGGTGTGTGTGTTTGTGAACCTCTTAAATGTCCCTCCTTTTCCTTTTTGTCCGCTTCTGTCTGCTTCTCTGGTGGTTTCTTCCAGGTCAGTTTGAAGTCAGTCAGACCCTGATTAGCGAAGACTGAATGCAACTACAGAAGGAGAGAGAGATACGCATAAGTACACACACACACACACACACACACACACACACACACACACACACACACACACACACACACACACACACACACACACACACACACACACACACACACACACACACACACACACACACACACACAACCTGTCGCAGCAGGTCCGCACTCAAGGCCGGATCTTCCATGTTCGCGTCGGTTTGGATCTTCATCCTCACCACAATTTTCCTTGATTTTTGAACTGCAAGGGGTCACAAACAGGCAGACAAGTTTCAGACAACAACACTAGAGAACACACCCAGGGCAGGAAGTAACCATATTTGCGACTGTGGTGGAGCGACGTGTGGATCTGGATCCATGTGGATTCTGGTGTGAAGCTGCTAACAAAGTTAGCTTCTATAATTCAAAGTCAACTTTACAGCTAAGTGTTAAAGTCATCTTAGTAGCTAACTAGCATTGGTAGCGACCTATCAATCATGGGGTAAGCCCCGCCCCCTAAAGCATCCCCTGCTTTCTGGTCTGGTGGACTCTAAATGGACCATAATGTACTAAATGAACATCATGCTGGATTGAAGAAGACTTGAAACTAGAGATTGAGACCATAAACTCATGTTTACTGAGATAATACATCAAGAGAGAAGTAGGACCATTTTCTCATAGACTTCTATACAACCAGAGAGGAGTCGCCCCCTGGTGGCCAGCAGAGAGAATGCAGGTTTAAGGCACCTCAGCCTTTTGTCCGTCTGAAAAAATGCAGTGTCGGAGTGCTTGAAGGATACGTGGGTTGTGAAAAATTGGTGCCATTTACTTTGGTGACAGACAATCAGGACACAGCTCGTTAGTGGGTCGTCTCTGGTGTGATGGTGTAATAATACTGAGGAGGAATGTTTGAGTGGTTCATACTTTTTTTGCAGAAGAAAGGGTACGTGGCGTTGCAGGACTCTTGGGTCCAGGTCCCGTTCATCAGCACCACAGCTGCACACCTACCCCCACCGGTCTGGTTGTCAGGTTGTCCTTCTTGCCACTTCTCGAACGTGGCCCTTTCTCCGGATTCCGACCAAAACCAGTGTTCATGCCTGCGGAGGCCGATCCACACTGTTCTATCGTCAATTTTTTTGGCGACGGCATAAGTATCTTGTTCACTCTTGATCATGGCCAGAACCATTCCCTGTTCAATGCAGCGTTTTTTGGCTGATTCCCAAGTCATCTCAACCGTACCACCAGAGTACGACCGGTCTGTTGAGATCAAGACAATGAAGAAGTGGAAAAAAATGTGTTAAACGCAGGTTTAACTATTTACAAATACTTTGTTACTGTATACCGGTACTTAAAGTAGGATTTTCTTTTCAGGTCCCTGTACTTTGAGTATTTATTTATTTTTTTCCTTACATGTTAAAACACATCTGTACCTTCTACTCACATTTAATGCATTTGAGGCGAATTATGGATTATTATTTTTTACTCCGCTCCATTTATCCAATTAGTTATACTATAAATCGGATTATTAAAATATTTTGATTGATGAAATTTCCATTATGTTAACTAGTTGAAATGATCTGCAATTTAAAATGTCACACTATCGGTAAATTAGGCCCATCATTATTTATTTATTCATATATATATATATATATATATATATATATATATATATATATATAAATAAATGTACAAACCTACAGACTGGCATGGTGCTTTTCAGATAGCCTATAGCATGCTAGTTGGCCTAATGATTTTTCAATGCAAATCAAACCAGCTAATAGGCTAACTGAAAAGCACCATGATTTTCTCTAGATTTGTGAGGATTTGGATTTTATTTTAACTCCAAAGGCCTGATTGATTGGGTGACTGGGTGATTTTATCAGAATGCATAGTATCCTGGATCCATACTTAGGCACTCTGTATTTTAATGAAGAACATTTATTTCTTTACCATACATTATTCATTCACAAAGAAAATTGGTGTCCTCCATTTTTTTAATTGAGGCATTAACATCAATTCACAAAATATGATTTTTTATTCCTCTTTAGCATAACTTAGGCATGGGGTGCCTAAACTTATGCATAGCACTATATATATATATATATATATATATATATATATATATATATATATATATATATATAAACTGTATATTGAATAATTTAAGATAAACAACTGTTTTTTTTTAGTTTTTTTTTAATCACAAAATGAAAATTAAGTTAAATACCTTGTGAAAAATGTAGCAGGCCACACGTGTTATTCCAGTATTGCACATCTGCTATATTACTTTTTTAGGATGCACACTGATCATCATGCATGAATAAAGTTCTGTCTTGTCTAAGTATCTGGAGACAAATATTATTTAATTGAATCCTCAGCTGTGAGATAATTGAAGTACCAGGATGTCAAACACACTCACGGTTACGTTGACACAAATACAATCTCTTCCCTGAGCAGGAGATGACCCGCCACTGTGTGCCGTTCTCGATCACTACGCACAGGCCATTCACATCCTGCTCCTCGTTGGATATCCATCTGAAATAGGTGGCCGGCTCCCCGTCGGTCCAGGTCCAGGGCGTCAGCCCCTCGAAGAGGCCGATCCAGGCCTTGTTGTCCATGTGGTTGCTGCTCGTCGTGCTCATCAGGGCGCTCACGTCTCCCACGTTGTGTATTTCGGCCAATCCGTCGTAATTCTCCACGCAGAAGGCTTGTGCATCGTCCCAGGTCTTCTGGTCTTTGATGAAGTAATATTTGTTCTGCAAGGAACCGCAGGAACCTGGAGGCACAATAGAATAGAATAGAATAGAATGCCTTTACTGTCATTGTACAACAAGATCTCTCTCTCTCTCACACACACTCACTCACTCACTCACTCACACACTCACACTCTCTCACACACACACACACACACACACACACACACACACACACACACACACACACACACACACACACACACACACACACACACCTGTATCTGTTTGGATAACATTGTAAGCACCCCAAAAATAATATTATACAATATATTTTCTGCAGTGATTATTTTTTACATAAAAAATAATAAACAAATACCTCTATATTTAACTATGAGATGGTTGTTCTGATGATCACCACTTTAATGACATCTCACCTGTGAGCAGAAGTATCAGGAACACGATCCCGTCCATTCTATTTTAATTAACTGCATGAAAAAACACGTTTAAAGACATTTTACTTTCAGACACATGTTAGTTAAGCAAAAGAAGCAACAAGTTAAACTCCTGCATTAAAAAAATAAAGTGCATACAAACTAAAAGTACATAAGTTTCGAAATATACTTAAACTAAGCTACAGAAAGTATGTGTGAAAGTAGGATTATAATAATGATGCATTATTGTGTGCTGGTAAAGGTACAGCTATATTTTTTCGTATCTACTCACCAGACTTGAACTTCCTCCTCGTCAACCTCGTCTGCGTTTGAATACTACTGTTGTTTGTTTGAGGCTTTTTATACGTTCATGCAAATCACGACAGTTTGATGTACGACCTTTAACTCTGACTGAAACTCCCTCACTGACAAAAACTCAACCTTTTTCCTTCCTCACAATCTGAACAAGAGTTACTCATAGAAATTAAACGTACACTCGTAGATCAAAACATATATTGAAATGCTTATTCAGGATAAAAACCCTGATGTATCATCTCATTTTCGTGTTAATACAACGTACATACACACGCAAACAACAACAAAACAACAAAAAAGAAGGACAAATTATCATTTATGATCATGTGCGTTTGAAAATTATACCTGTACATCTGCAAACCTTAATTATCTCCCTCAAAGTTCTTTAAGATATTAAATGCAACAATAACATCATGAAAAAAATCTCATTTTTTAATCTTGAAAATTGTGTTTAAGAGCCTGAATGGAACTAAAATTTGATTTTAAATTGTCTCTGTCCCCGCGTTTAAAAGGAAAGGTTCAATATTTGGGAAATATACTCCAAAATATGATGCCAAAGCTAGCAGCTAGTTAGCTTAGCTTAGCATAAAGGCTGTAAGCAGTGGGAAATAGCTAGTGTGGCTAAATGAACAACATCACGTGTGTATAAGTGCACTTCATATGAGCTGGTAGGCATGTTTTTTTAACTGGTCTCAACATGTCGGTATGTGAAGCAACAGCTGGTAGATAGTTAGCTTAGCTTAGCTTAGCATAAAGACTGTAAGCAGGGCGCTCCGATAGCCTGGCTAAACAAACAAGATGATGTGTTGATAAGTAAGTTTCATAAGTGTTGGTAGAGGAATTTCTCAACTTGTGTGTATGTGAAGCATTGGCCAAGTAGCTTAGCTTAGCATAAATGCTGGAAGCAGTGGGAAATGCTAACTTGGCTGTATCCAAAGTTTAAAAAAAATATATAAGCCAACTGGTATTAGCTTACTAACGAACATGATGTTTGTTTAGCCAGGCCAGCTGCCCCCCCCCCCCCCCCCCCCGCTTACAGTCTTTATGCTAAGCTAAGCTAGCCGTCTGTAGCTTCAACTGACCTGGTATCAGTGCCAAATAACTTTATTAACTACATTTATGACACAGAACTGGAGATACACGTTTGCGATCACTTCTCTATTTTATTACCACATTTGCATCATCTTCATCATCTTCATCATCATCATCATCATCGGACCAAGTGGATGTTGACATTATGTGAATCGCTAAGATTTGAATGAATCGTCTGGAAGAAAATAAACAACAAAAAAACAAAACCTGAATGCAAATAATCTGAAGTTTGCAACTTGTCCGACTGCTTTTCAGGGATCAGGTTCGAGAGAAACATTTACCTGAAACGAATCACAACAATCACACCAATCACACACGATTAAATAAAAAGGTACAATGTGAAGTTTTTAAAGGAGCAGAATCTGATGAATCTACACAGAAGAGAGAAATCAGGCAGATTCATTTGATTCCTGTCATTTAAATATAAGACGTTGTGCCAAATCTTGATATTTGCCTTTTTTTTTGTCTTTTTTATCTGAGTTTCTAAACAGCCAGCCCACAGATTTAATTAAAATATTAAACTTACCTGTTTAATAGTCAATCGCACCTTAATTTCCACCACATTTATGATGTAAAAACATCAGACTTCACCAGTATTTTCCTCTTTGGTCGCCACATTTCCATCACATGGACGTCGTTAACGTCTCTCAGATTTGAATGATGCATTAAAAGAGATTTGAATACAAAGACCGACGAATCCACGCCGACCTAAATAAACTAACATTTGACCTTTTATTGTAAATGTTAAAAGTCACAACAGGTTTTGAGTCTCCACAGTGAATATTCACCTGTTTGCAGGTTGAATGCAGAGAGACTCGGGTCTGCAGGTGTTTCCACTTTGTGCCTGATGGATTACAGGTGAGTCAGAGAAAGTCCTGCTGCAGGTTCTCCTCACGGATCATTTATATTTGTGGGCGATTTACATTCAGAGTGCGTTTGAATACAAAGACGAGCTCTTCTTGTTAAAATCACAAGCCAAAATACCTGGACCTGTTTGTGACTCTGCAGCCGTTTTTAAAGGTGATTTATCCGTTTTTACGTCTCTAGTTTGGGTTAGAAGTCTGTGCTTCTGCATCAAGCTGGTTGGAATCTAGACTAAAATGTCCCTCTCAGCTTTGATTTGGCGATTTCTAAGTTAAATAGATACATATTTTAAATTCCCACACTCGCATCTGATTGGTCTAAGTGTAAGACTGAACCTCTTCATTAAAATATTGTGTGTAAAGCTGTGAAGTCTCTCGGGTCATTTAGAAAGTCACTCTGCAGAAAACTCTCAAATCATTGGATGAGTAACTCATATCTGTTCAATAAATCCCCCATATAGGGAGAGAAACTTTCTCCTGTTGAGGAACGAACACAAGTAGGACTGATTTTGCACTTGATCTAATTGCACAACTTGAGAGTTCTTATCTCTATGTACACTTTTTATGACATTTATTTATTAGTATTTATACAGCAGTACAGTAGGATTCTTGCAGATGTATATTTCTTTCACTTGTATATTTTGTTTATAGGATTATACCTCGACCTGTACAGGGTGACAGCTGAGTTCGGCTCCAGCTCCCCCGTGACCCTGAATACAGGATAAGCGGTAGAAAATGGATGGATGGATTATACCTCATCTTTTGGGGATGAATAAAGAAATCTATCTTTATATCTATCTATATTATGCAACAATCTTCCAAAGAAAATTGGTAATTTTAGCTTTTTGCATCCAAAAATAGCAGACGTTTCCTGTTTTGCACAGAGTCAGTGCACAGACACAAAAAGGTAAAAATAACTATCCTCTTAACACACGACTGAAGCGTTCTTCTAATTGAGTTTGCACCTAATTGGTAATCAGGCTGTTGCGTTTCCATGGGAACAAAGTGGGCTAAATGATGCAATATGCGTTCAGAGATGTAAAACTGATTGAGATGTGAAGGATTTCTGCTAGACTTCAGCAGTTTGGAGTCGTGTTGTTGTTGGAGGAGCGACAAGTTTCTGTGCAGCTCCATTGTGTGATGCTGAGTTAACAGCGCCCTCTGCTGGAGAACAGCTGCTCCACCAAAGAGTCATTTAAAAACCCAACTTGGATATCAATAAAAAACACAAAGAACAGAGTTTTCTTCACTTGTATTTATTCATTCATACTATATCATATTTATATTCTATGTTCATCAGATATTTATATATTTATAGATATATTTATAGAGTTATTTACACATGGCAGTGTTGCCAGTCGAAGAAACAAGATTTCATTTCAACAAAAATGGATGACAAACACATCAAGTTCAGTGCTATGCTGAAAGCACACAAAGTTTAGAATAAAAAAATAAACAGAAAACAGCAAAAACACTCGTGTGACTCCGTCTTACATGTTAACTTGGTTTTTCTGCTCCACAACGTGCAAATGTAATGTTGCTGAAAATGGCGTCATCGACTCCCCCCCAGAAAACCACCAGGCGGTTGACATAAACGTAAAAAAAATAAAATAAATAAAACAAAACAACACACTGATGCTTTCTGGAGGCAAAGGGGAGAAGATCCAAGTAATAAACTGTTTGCATTAAGTACAGCCATGCGGTCGTCACACGTTCTGCGATATACATTTTTCTGCTAGCTTGCCTTCTTTTTCCTCGCCGACATCAGTCAAAAAAAAAAAAAAAAACATTGGACCAAACACAAGCGTGTGTAAGTCAAGACGCCATCTCTGGCGTTCGCCCGCTCCTCACTTTGGAATTAAATGGCTTCTGTGTCGACCAATTTGTTTTCTACTCGCATCGTTTCATGAAGCCGTTAAAAATATACACGGAAAAACAAAAACGCCTTGGACTTCACGGATCTGGGAATCTCTGGCACGCTCGCCGAGCGTCACGCCGCCTCGCCTGTAAATGTACGTTTTTGTATTTTTCTCTTCTTGTTTAACAAAAACAGAATTGTTCAATACATTCTAGAAACAACAGGCGACTGGGTTGGTGGAGCACGGGAGGCCGGTTCCTGGCGGAGGTGTGTCGATCGGGTTCGGGTTCCCCCCCCCCCTTCGGGAAGCTCCTCACGGGTGCACTTTGAAGGAGAGCAGCTCCTCCGAGTGCATGTTGTTGAGCGAGCGCAGCTCGGGAAGCTTCAGCAGCAGCTTGGTGAAGGTGGTGGCCGACTCCTCGCCGTGGTTCTGCATCACCAGGTTACGCAGACCCCGGATCAGTTTGTCCTGCAGGGCCTCGACGGAGTTCAGGTCCTGGATGCCTGAGCGATCTGTGGCACGGAAGGAAAAAAAAAACAGGTTAAAGCTTGAGTTCAATCACACGGCTCCTTTAATGTAGAATGAATCGATTCGATTCGTCGAGAGTTATGACATCAGGTCTTACCGGCTGATACGAGCACCACGGCCGTGAAGAGGCTCATTTCGTCCGAGTTGAGCCGCAGCGCCGCCAGCTTCTCGCTGAACTCGCACATGGTGTTGAGCAGCTCGCCGGCGCCCAGCGAGCGCAGCGTGTTGAGGCTGTAGCGTTTGCCGCTCAGGAAGGTCACGGTGCGCTCCACCACGTTGAACAGGGAGGCGAATCGGACCATCAGCACCTGGAGGAGAGAGGAATCCGAGGGTCAGACTGGTTTCACGATGCACCAAATATCTGAACAGTCTCTTTCATTTCCATCCCAAATGTTATCAGAGCAAATATTATCCAGCACACAGCTGACAGAACTTGAACGCCCCGCCGCGTTTAACTTCAAAGTGAGCACAAAACAACACGTTTTTTTTTGCTTGTTCAGTCTCTCACCTCAAAGGTCCCGGCCTTCAGCAGGCCGACCTGGTCGTGTTCGGGGAGGTCGCGGAAGCCCGGGATTCTCTTGGCGAAGTCGACCACCTCGCGCACGGCGGGGGTGAAGCTCATGGAGAACTCCTCCCAGATCTCTTGGCTGGGCTTGCGGGGGTCCACGAAGGGCGACTGGTTCATGGGACACACCTGGGGGGGAAACAAAGGAAGAGTGGGGGGTCAGACGGGGGCCTCGGCAATCAGACTGCTGAGTCATGGGTAGTTGATATGAACTTCAAGAATGGATATATATTAATTGCTCACCAAGTGTGCTCTGTTGTTCACGCAGCTGCTTGGTCCGTTATAACCACAAGGGGCAGTTTGTGGGGCAAAGACGTGCTGCCGTTGGCTGTCTTCTGCTTGTTCACAGCTAGGGGCGCTGCTGAGCTGCTGCTGCTGGTAAACCCCCCTCTCCTCCCTGTATGCAGGGTTGGTGACGTGCTGGTTACTGTAGGAACCGTGCTGGTAACCTCCCACAGCCACGCTGTTGTTCCAGCAGCTCCAGTTCTGCTGCTGCTGTTGCTCCATGCGGCCGTCACACCTTGTTTCCACGGCGACCGTGCCCGACGAGGGCGAGGCCTGGCCCTGCCTCTGTTGACTGTACGAGAAGGCGTCTTGGTGGCGCTGCCGGCTGCTGCTCCCCGCGACGACGGCCTCGTCCTCGCCACTGTCTGATGAGCACGAGGAGGCGGAGCTAGAGTTGGTGTCCATGGAAACCACGGACTCAGAGTCCTGGGGGCACTGCGGGGAGGAGGGGTTGGAGCAGGACGGCGAGGAAGAGGAGGAGGAGGAGCTGGCGTCGCTGGCCTCCATGGGCGGCGTGGGGCTCTGCTGGCCGTGCAGCATGCTGTGCAGCTGGCTGTTGTTGCTCATCATGTTGTTCATGGCGTTCTGCATCTCCAGCAGCATCCTCTGCTTCTCCCTCTTTGGGATGCGGCCGAACCGAACAGCTGCAAATTAAAATACAACTCCACGTTAGACTGGGATGAAGATGAACAAACACAGACAAAAAACAAAGAATAAAAGAGTGAATCCTTGTCGTCGGCTGACTTGAGCCTGAACTCACCGTCTCGGGACATGCCGACAGCCAGACACTTCTTGAAGCGACACTGCTGGCAGCGGTTCCTGTTGATCCTCATGATGGTGCAGTTCTCCATCTTCAGACACTTCTTGTACTGGATGTTCTGCTGGATGCTTCTCCGGAAGAAGCCCTGATGAGCGAAGAGGAGACAGTTAGTCGGCTGAACGTGTCATAAAATGTCGTGAATACGGATACGAATCAAACGGAGGAAGTGGTCTCACCTTGCAGCCCTCGCAGGCGTGGACGCCGTAGTGGAAGCCCGACGCCACGTCGCCACACACCTTGCACAGCAGCACCATGCCGTTAATCTCTGCAGAAACAGAAAAAAAAACACAAACATAAGCAGCGGTTCGTGTGCAGCCAGATCAGATACACTGCATCTCGTTTCCCCTCGGTAAGCCCACTGATTGTGATTTGTACTTACTGGTGATGCTGCTCTTGGCGGACGTGGAGGAGCGTCCGGCCTTGTCGGTGCCGCGCTTGGTCGGCGGGGAGATGTCCACCACCATGCCCACGGCCCGGCTGGGCAGCGACGGGCGGGTCCCCGCCGCCGACAGGTAGCCTCTGCCGGGGCTGGTGCTCATCATGCAGGACTCTGGACTGGAGGAGCCGGAGGAGATGTAGGCGATGACACCTCCTGTGAAGAGATGGCGACATGTTATAGCAGGTTAATCACTTCCTTTTTACTAATCTGACACACCTGTTCGCTATCTGTGTGTGTGTGTGGGTCACGTTGCTTTTATATACTCCATAAAATCAAAACCCTCCCTATCAAGCACCACATCCAGATACTGAATGTGTTCAGTTAAGTTTCTGCGATTAAAACGACAGATAAAAACCGCAGCAATTAAAAAAAAAAAAAAAAAAATGTGTCGTGTGTGCCAAGTAAACAAGCTCTTGGCTGTACACCAAGTACATGCTGTGTCCGACACGCCTCGCCCAGAATGCTGTGAGCTTCCCAGCCAGTTTATCCAGCGCCCAGATTGACCCGCTTTAGCTCCCCCCCGGTGCTCGCTGCTGATTGGATAACGGTTACGTAACGTACATGTCTATGCTATGGGAGCGTGTGTTCCTGACGGGGTCACGGAAGCAGCGGAGGGAAGGAAAAGAATGCAAAAGGGAGGGAGGAAGGGGAAAAAACACCTCCACCTCTTATGTAATGACAGGCTTTGGCCTGAAAAACGCTCTGGCGCCTGTTTGCTTACAGAATGGGAGTTTGAGGGGAATCCGGCCTGCAGGCGAAGCTGAGGAGGCGTTTTTAAAAAAAGTAAACAGCAACTCAGAGGAAATGACTATTTAAATTAACTCTACATTAATGTAACACTGTTCTAGTTCTGTTACCCAAAGTGCCCTTGACTCAGTGTTCATACATGTTATGCCCTTGAGGCAAATATTCATCAGTATACACTCTTTAAAATATGTGAAATAAGAAGACTTTAGTCCAAACCATACATTCTCCATTAACATGTGATGTGACTTTTACCTATTCCTGAATATTGTTTATTTTCTATGTTCAAATTGTTTATTTTTCCACGACCAAAAGTATGATTTAACAGTTAACTGCTGACTTTAAAAGACCAAATATGCACCGTGAGCTTCCATTTAAACTTCGTTTTTCCGTCACTTCCGCTCATAAAGAGATTCATAAATAAATAGATAGTGGTGGATGATTACCTAAGCGCCACCGTGACTGTTCCGTTTCGCGGCCCACCCACACGTGGACCTGTCATGGATTTCTGTGAAAGCGCAGCGCGAGGGGCAGAAGAATCTAGGTCAGCCGTCTCACGTGTACCTCGCGGTGCAGTCTCGCGCTGGCGGGACCCGAAGCCCGTGTACAGCCTCTTTGCTTTACGCAACGTTGCTGCGGGGGCACAATCGCGTCACGGCCTCGCCTCGGCCAATCGGAGGAGAGCTACGACTGAACGCGTGCACTGCGAGCAAGGGCGACAGTCGACCAATCAGAGGAGAGTTCTGACTGGACCCGTGCACTGCGAGCAAGGGCGACCGTCGACCAATCAGAGGAGTGTTCTAGGAGAGCGTGTACACAAGGACACATGGCTAGGCTACGCTGTCCATGTGAGCACGAGCAGGGGAGGGAGGGAGGGAGGGGGAAGAGCGGAGGGGGAAGAGCGGAGGGGGGGGGGGGGGGGGGGGGCAGTGTTGTTGTGTCAAAGAAGGGAACGAAGCTCCACCGCAGCGGCAGACAGGCACTCCTAACCCCGAACACGGTTTCCGGGGTAGAAAAGGAGCTTTTATCGCAGTTTGAGAGCGCGGCGATGCAATAAAACAACTTGTAAAAACATGTAACGTTCTCTGACAGGAGTCGACGAAAAGAACAGTTTCAATGGCGGGATATCATTCATTTAAAAACTCTTAACCTCCGGGTCTCTTTACTTCATATCTATAACATCGTGATGAGTTTGATGCTGCAGATGTTTCTTCTCCTGCAGCAGCAGCAGACATACAACATACTAACAACAACAGGAGAAAACTCTAGATTTTTAAGAATGAACCCTTTAACAACCGTCGGTGTCTCTGCTGCGGAGCGATGAATGAAAACATCAACAGTCTGTTTCACCGAGTGTCCGATTGTCCTCTTACCGGGTTTGGTTGTTCCCAAGTCCTCAGGCATCTTTGATCCACGAAAAGGGGATTTTTTAAAAAAAATCTCCAAAAAGGTTAACTTCAACTTGTCACGACGTCTTTCGCGGCGAAAACCAGCAACAACAGCAAAAAAGACGAGCAATAAAATCACCAGCGACTAAAGTTGACGTTTGAGCGCGAGCAGCAGAAAAAGATCATATCTGGCTGTTCCGCTTGTGTTTCGGGTCCGACTGTCTCCGAGTGCGTCCGCGTCTCTTGTGTGCCTGTGGTTCGTTCGTCAGGAGAACTAAATGTTCTCAGTAGTGGGGCTCGCCCATGTGACCTATTTGTCGGCCACGCCCCTCCCGCCCCGGCCGCTCGAGCTCACTTTAACCCAGTGACACACTTTCGGGACAGCGAATGGAGGGGGCGGGGCTTAGCGCCTCGTGGACACAGGAGAGGAATGGTAACAAGGCGGTCACGTTGCACAGCACAACGTGAACGCGGGGGCGGGTTGATGTTTCGGCGGTGGTGTCACGCTGTCCACGCGCTGTTCCCCCTTAAAGCCCCCCCCCCTCCTCCTTCCCACCACACACACACGCTGCTACAGCAGCTTACAAGCAGCAGGACACGTGCAACAAGCCCGCGCATGGAAAATGAATCTGTAATAAAAAAAATAATGTGATGAAGTAAAAGTACATTTTCCTCTTCAAGGAGTTCTAGAAGTGGAAGAAGCTCACAGCTTTCACCCAAAATAATCAAGTAAACAACATACTGCACAAAGACAGTTAATTTTATGTTAACATTTTTTTAAAACATTGTTTAAATATGCAAATTAGGTAATCTTTTTAGATTTTTTTTAATATAATTGATTTTACTCGGGGAAAATATTAAAAAAAATCTAATTTCCAAGTGAGTGCTGGGCCACAAACAAAAATCACAGCATGATTATACTGAAAAACATAAGACTCAGGTGGTCTGATCCTGGATCAGGGGCTCCTAAATTGTCATGCCAGGGAGCCTCATATAGCATCAGATTGTGGCACATTTAAAAAAAAGTACATTATGATGACAAATGTAAAAAATCAAACAGCTTATTCATAGATTTTCCTTATTTAAGTTCTGCAACCACCCTGGTGACCTCCCCACTTTGAAAAACATGTCCTAGATCACATCAGCTGATAGCTCAGTCAAAAACATCTTCCTCTGCTTTTCTTATCTGCAGGCTGCAGAACATCGGATGAAGCCGAGGTTTGTTGACATAAGAGACTCAAAGGTATTTTGCAGAAGAAACATTTTGGATGTCTGACAATTTTCACCATGTTTTTAAGAATAAAACATCGTATATCATTCAGTCTGTATAGAAACCTCCAGAGCTGGAATGGAAATGGAAAGTTTGCTGGATAAAAGTAGAGATTTCTGGCTCAGAGGAAGAGAAAAAAACAACTTGTTTTGAAAAAGGAATACAAATCCAGACATTTTCAGACACGACAGGTGAATATCACCACGAAACACTTAAACTTCCCCAGTTGATTAGGAACATTAAGGCATTTTTTTTTTGTATTACAAGTTTTCTAAAAATGTGTGTTTAAATATGCAAATTACATATTATTTATAATCAAATATGTTCTTCAAGAAATCTGCAGACATTTCCCGAACATCGGATTAAGCCACATTTGTTGACAAATTAAAGTCAAAGGTTTCTGCAGAACATTTTGTATTTCTGTCAATTCACACCACGTTTTTAGGAATAAAACATTATAGAAACAAGGCAGAATGATATATGAACGAATCCCCTTCTGTAAAAACCTTCAGAACACAGATATGAAACTGTTGCTGTAAGTGGAGTTTTCTGGCTCAGACAACAAAAAAAAACAACTTGTTTTGAGAAAACAAACTTTAAAGATATGCATCGTTACATTCCAGACATTTTCAGACACGACAGGTGAACAGGGTAAACCACCAGGAAACATTCACAGTCCATTACTAATGAATTGAGATGATTGTTTTCTAGATTACAATTATTTCTGAAAAGTCATGTTTAAATATGCTAATAATTCATTATCTAACGGTGACTTTAAGAGAAATCTATAAACACAAATAGACAAAATGTTTTCTTGACTTCTTAAATCCAAACTGGTGGGAAAACTTGAGTCAGACGAGGACAGACTGGACGCTACCATGACTCACCATCGCCCCCGGAGGTCCGAGTGGTACTACAAGACAGGAAGGGCTGCAGCTAGCTAGTTCATTTATATCAATGGTTTAAGCTTTTATTTTTTATCCTTTTAGACCATCCCTGGTCATATTATTGACCTATTTATCAGTAAATGTAAATTTAAAAATAAATAAATAAATAAATCACTTTTTTCTTCCTGGAAAACAAAAACATGCAGCTTGTTTAAATCAGCTCATACCAACCAATAATATTACAACATCCATCCATTTATCAGTTTATAACAACTTTAATCTTGAAGCCTGTGAAACTGGAGCATTAACTACATAACCTGCAACATTATATCATAATCTATTTGTTGATTTCATCTTTTTTTTAGCATTAATCTTAATCTGCAAAGTAACTAAAATTGAAAAGTAAGCCACTGAAATGTGCTGTTATGTGACTACAAGGGGGTAAAGTTAAATGACATAACCACAGAATACCAAGGAACATTACTACCTTAAAGAGCCTATAATTATAATGATTGGCCCGAGGCCAGTTCAGCTCATCTTCAGGGTACGAAAAGCAAGCGACGGCTCACAGATATACAGTGCCTTGAAAAAGTATTCATACCCCTTGAACTTTTTCACATTTTGTCACTCTACAACCACAAACTTAAATGTATTTTATTGAGATTTTATGTGATAGACCAACACAAAGTAACACATAATTGTGAAGTGGAACGAAAATGATACATGGTTTACAAAAATGTAAGCAAATAAAAATCTGAAAAGTGTGGTGTGCATTTGTATTCAGCCCCCTCTACTCTGATACCCCTAAATAAAATGCAGTCCAATCAGTTGCCTTCAGAAGTCACCTAATTAGTTAATAGAGTCCACCTGTGTGTAATTTAGTATCAGTATAAATACAACTGTTCTGTGAAGGCCTCAGTGCTTTGTTAGAGAACACTAGTCAACAAAGAGCATCATGAAGACCAAGGAACTCACCAGACAGGTCAGGGGAAAAGTTGTGGAGAAGTTTAAAGCAGGGTTAGGTTATAAAAAAATATCCAAAGCTTTGAACATCTCAAGGAGCACTGTTCAATCCATCATCCAAAAATGGAAGAAGTATGCCACAACTGCTAACCTACCAAGACATGGCCGTCCACCTAAACTGACAGACTGAGCGAGGAGAGCACTGGTGAGAGAAGCTGCCAAGACGCCCATGTTCACTCTGGAGGAGTTGCAGAAATCCACAGCTCAGGTGGGAGAATCTGTCCACAGGACAACTATAAGTTGTGTACTCCACAAATCTGGCCTTTATGGAAGAGTAGCAAGAAGAAAGCCATTGTTGAAAAACAGACATAAGAAGTCCCGCCACAAGCCATGTTGGGGACACAGCAAACATGTGGAAGAAGGTGCTCTGGTCAGACGAGACCAAAGTTGAACTTTTTGGCCTGAATGCAAAGCGCTATGTGTGGTGGAAAAGTAACACTGCTCATCACCCTGAACACACCATCCCCACTGTGAAACATGGTGGTGGCAGCCTCATGCTGTGGGGATGCTTTTCTTCAGCAGGGCCAGGGAGGCTGGTCAGAGTTGATGGGAGGATGGATGGAGCTAAATACAGGGCAATCCTGGAAGAAAACCTGTTGGAGGCTGCAAAAGACTTGAGACTGGGAAGGAGATTCACCTTCCAGCAAGACAATGACCCTAAACATACAGCCAGAGCTACAATGGAATGGTTTAAAACAAAGAATATTCATGTGTTAGAATGGCCTGGTCAAAGTCCAGACCTAAATCCAATTGAGAATCTCTGCAAGACTTGATAGTTTCTGTTCACAGATGCTCTCCATCCAATCTGGTTGAGCTTGAGCTATTTTGCAAAGAAGAATGGGCAAAAAATTCAGTCTCTAGATGTGCAAAGCTGGTAGAGACATACCCCAAAAGACTTGCAGCTGTAATTGCAGCGAAAGGTGGCTCTACAAAGTATTGACACAGGGGGGCTGAATACAAATGCACACCACACTTTTCAGATTTTTATTTGCTTAAATTTTTGTAAACCATGTATCATTTTCGTTCCACTTCACAATTATGTGTTACTTTGTGTTGGTCTATCACATAAAATCTCAATAAAATACATTTAAGTTTGTGGTTGTAGAGTGACAAAATGTGAAAAAGTTCAAGGGGTATGAATACTTTTTCAAGGCACTGTATATCCTGCTGCCAGCTGCCAGCAAACGGTGATAATTGTCTGATAATTGGTGCAGTCGAGCAGCGAGGCGTGTTCGTACAGTATTTAGGTCGCACTGTTCTTTTGCTGTATTGTTGAGTAAACAGTGCTGCAAAGTAACTATGTACAATTAGCCGGTTGTGCTTAAGTTTGAGGGACTTTTAACTGGAGATGAAAAAGTCTCAACAGACCATCGGCAAGAAGATCGGATATTTCTATAATTATTGTTAATGTTTGTCATAGGGTCGGATCCCAGCAAAAATCATGCAGGTTCACCAAAGAACCTCAGATGACCGAGTCCAGGCCCAGATCCTCCTCGGGGCCAGGACCAAGAGCTTCTCTGGGGCCAACAAGGACCCTTGGAGGCATTGGGAGAACCAGAACCAGGACTGAGCGGGGTCAGATTGTCAGACCCTGCTGCAGTAAAAATTAGAGGTTTTCTAAAGGGTTCAAAAACACTACCGCTTTTGTCTACAGGGGCTGCCGATCTGTCCACACAATGACTATTTAACGACAGATCGACCACATTCTCGTCTGGTCAAATTTTCAAATTGTCCATAATGCTGGTTTATAAACAAAAACTACCTGCAAAACCCCCCCACAGGCCTCGGCTGTACTTTTACGTCTAATGCTAATAAATGTTAGCATTACACTACATAACACATTTATTTATTCACGTCTGAGTTCGCCCCGAAATATATCTCGTTTAACTAAAAGAAAACAATGAAATATTTGACATATTCACAGAAAAACAGCTTGCGAAGTAACAGACGAGCGGGATTCTAACAATGAAATTACAGTTATGAAACACGGAAATGTTCCATTCAAACTGGTTGTGCTATTAAAAAAAAGAAAAAGAAACGTGACCTGTAATTAGTTTGTACTGGATCACTTGTCAAACCGCAAAAGTACTCAATGTACTATCACACAAAACCAACCACAGGAATTGTACTCTAGGTGATCTATTTTGGATGTACTTGGCAGATAATCATAATAATGTGGGCGGCTAGAACACTATGTTCTCTCTGTTTAGTCACCTTCAAATAATTACTCGTAATCGTGTGACGTTAGCATTCTTTGTTAGCGTGATTCACCCGATTTCTCTGGGACGCCGGGAAAACCCTGAAAGCAAAATGTAGCTTCTTAAATGTATTTCATTTAAAGTTTTAAAGTGTACACTAAACGTTTGTCAAAAAGTAGGAAACTGATTTTTAAAATGTTTTGTTCATTTTTTGTATTTTTTTGTTCTTGCCCTCCAGAGATTCTTGTGATTCTTATTGTTCATGGAAATCCTTTTTTTGCAGTTTATCATTTAAGATTAAATCTACTTCATTCTTTATTGTGACATCATCATTTTTCCCGCTGAGATGAGTTTTGTCGTCTATTTAATGAATCGAATTATTCGACCAGTTTGGAAAAAACTGTGGGATTGTTTTTTTTTAGCACATTGAAGAATATATGGGTCGTCAGGTTTGTCTGAATTTATTGATAAATGTTAATGATTAACCTTTGAACCTGCTGAACGGAGGAATTTTAGTTAATTTCTGTTTTTTGTTGTTGTTTTATTTTTGCATGTGAACAAATCCATGTTTTTTTTAAAAAATTAATCAACTTTTTACTTTTGGGCTCATTGATGAAAAAGGAAGCCGGGAGCCATAAATCCTTCTGTGAGTGTAAATAAAAACCTGTGTTGAGGGTATCTTTGTCTGACCTGAGATCAGATTTCACTCTCAGCAGGGTATCCGGACCTTTCAGTCATCACCAAGAGCAGAAAGATGTCATAGTTAAACACCTAACATGTCACATTGATGCATTTTAACTGTATTCTTGTTAAGGAGAACTTTTAAGAGATTTTACTTGATTTGAAGAAGTTTATTGTGGGAAATTAATCTAAATAAATTCTACCATTGGTGATATTTTATATTCTTTACTGTCAGAACATAAACAGCTCACAAATATATAGATTTTTTTAAGGCTGATTGTTACATCACCTGGTTTTTGTGTGTCAGCGGGACAGTGTGTGTGTGTGTGTTTATTTTTACTATGTGGAGGGAACATTTTAATTGGTGCAACGTTGTGACTCATTGGTGTGTTAAAGGGCAATAATGGAGGAAACTCACCGGGATTGTTAACAATAAGAAAAAAACAAACTTTAGCGTGAGAATTCAGAATTTCATTGACTCTCATTATAAATCTTATATTTATAGTTTTAATGAAACGGCTCAAAACACTGCTAATTAAATTCTAATTAATTTCCACATTTATTTACATTTTAGTGTCACTTTTTACTGTTATTAAATATTTCCCATACTTGTTTTATGAATTTTGTATCTTAAAAATAGTTTTTTTCAGCATTATTTACTTATAATTACTTATACAATAAAATACAGCATTATTTGCTTGTATTTTGTTTTTATCTGTGTTGTTGATTTGTTTTCATAAAGCACTTTGAGCTGCTACAAAATGTCTATATATTAATAAAGATTATTATTATTACTAAATATTACCTGCCTGCAGCTGCAGCCTCGGTTTGTTTATCTTAACCTCTATAATTTTAATATTTTTTATTATTATTTTTTTCTTAAAAACACTGAATAACGTTTACTATCAGAATATCTGTCTCTTCTCACTTTTTCTGAGGACTTTACATGACAGGACTGTGTTATTATTATTATTATCAATGACTTGAAACAGTAGATTGCATCATTCTAACATTGAACATAGAGCGACAGCCTGGTTTTCTTGCCTCCTATTTCCGATCTGCATACCGATATCTGCTTAATAACCGCTAAATATTTTCATTTGTGCTAATTAGCAGTGTCACGGTGCTTATTTCCTCCACTCCCATTACGCAATGTTCCTTTAGTCAGGTATTTATGAGAGGAACAAATTCATTTCTCTCAGCCAAGTCATGTTTATACGAGATCTGTGATTGTTGGAGGAAATACTTGTGTTTGGTACATTTTCTGCACATTACATGAATGAGGCAGAGATTTCTGTTTTCTCTGTGAAGTCAAATGTTAGAGAGTCAAAAAGAGAAAAAAAAAAGACTCCAACAGATAAAATGCAGCTTTCATGGCCTTGGCTTCCTCCCTTCAAAATGTCACTGTGGCATTAAAGCTGATACATCTCTGCAGCAAACAAACACTGCAACCACAGAGTGAGTGGAAGGAGTTCATAAAGAGTCCTCATCGAGTCTGGAACAGCTGGTGTTGACAAGTGAAACGAGGATCGATGAGGAAACTGCAGAGACGGGAAGTCATTCACTGGTTTCATTTACCTTTTTTTTTTTTTTTTGCTTTGTGATGATCATTTAAGGATGTTCAAAGTCTCTTTGCTTTTCTTTGGCGACACCTATGGGAGTCGGTGGGAATTGCAGTTTTTTTTCTCATTTCCCACAGTGATCATGTGTATTACCCATGAAGACTCACAGCTCGACTGTGTCACCATGGTGACTCATCTCATACACAATTAAAGAGGATTACTCACTAAGTAAAATTAGGGACAATTCACTTGTCTGAATTAGTGACTAATAGTACAAAATAATAACATATTGAAGCATTTCAAGTGTGTGGGAATAGTGGAAGAGTTGAATGCACCAAACATTTTGAAGTGCAAACACGCACTTTATGATTGTATTATATATATATATATATATATATATATATATATATATATATATATATATATATATATATATATATATATATATATATATAAATAAACAAACTCTAATAAGAATTATTATGAAGGCTAGATTAAAGCATTGTTGAATTATTAAACAAGACACCAAACAAACTCAAAGTGATTCCAAATATAATCAAGTTGAAACTATAATAAAGTCTAATAATAATAATAATTAATGCTAAATATGGAGGGTTAACATATTCATTAAGCTGGAAGTGATTAAAGGTTGTTTATTAATTATTTAAAAGTAGAATCCAACTTTTTTAATAATAAAGTAAAAGAAAAAAGTCAGACGCCATTTCCTTTCCATCGTGTTCCTTTATTACCATATTTGTGGAGATAACTTAATCAGGAAGCAAAAAATAAACCAGACAATAAAGTACTAAAAATCTGAGATAGAAATAACCCCCCAACACAAAGCAGCCGGAGCCCCCCACCCCTCCTCCTCGAGGTCTTGGTCGTGGTCTTGGTCACCCCCCCTCCGCCGGTTCATGTGGCGTATCTCTTCGTCCACTGTTTGGCTGTCCGGTCATGCTCCGCTCTGTTCGTCGTGTACTGGGTGGCGATGCTTCCCACCAGGGGGTCGGCTGGTCCACAGACAGGAAGAGAGGAAGACAGGTTCATCGTCAAGCTTCTTTTGTGGAATAAACATCTTATTATTAATAAGGAAATCCTGTTTGAAACTCTTTCTCGTGAATTTTAGGGGATGGAAGGTTGTTTTTTTTCTAACAGAGTCAAATCTTTAGCAGAATCAAACCATCTGGTCACAATTCTTTAGAAGCGTTCAGACGCCAGAACAAGCGCCGCGTCATTGTGTCTTCTGTGGCATGAAAATCCACTTTAATCTGCAAAAAAAAAACAACAAAAAACTCCCCCCTGCTTTCAGTCTTACGAGCAGCCGGCAGCTGAGAAGTAGAAGGAGGACGTCCAGATGCGACGGGCTTCCTGTCAAAGGTGGCAGCACTGACACATTTACCAGTAAACGGGTTTCAGATTCCTGTTGTTTCGTTAAAACGGACGGAGAGCTCGAAAGTGATTCAAATGAGTCTGAACATTGTGATCTGATTTCCTAACGAACCGGAGAGGTGACACGCTGGAAGAAATCAGGGAGATTTGAGGTATCGACCAAACAAAATGCTACTTGATCTCTCAGTTTCACTTCATAACACTCATTTCTTCATCTTCATCATAAAGCTGCCGATAGGTCGCTCCCCCTTCAGTGTTCAGGTCATGTGGAGAAGGGTTCGTGAATTAAACGGATGCTTTTTGTGTTTTTCTAAAAAAAAAAAAAAAAGTCCACCTCAGAGACTCGACACCTCATCATCAGATTGAGCCGTTGGGGGGGGGGGGCGGTGTGATCCGGGTCTTACCTAGGTTACAGTCTCACTTGGGTTACAGTCTCACTTGGGTTACAGTCTTACAGTCTCACCTGTGTTACAGTCTTACCTGGGTTAAAGTCTTACAGTCTCACCTGGGTTACAGTCTTACCTGGGTTAAAGTCTTACAGTCTCACCTGGGTTACAGTCTTACCTGGGTTAAAGTCTTACAGTCTCACCTGGGTTACAGTCTTACCTAGGCTACAGTCTCATCTGGGTGACAGTCTTACAGTCTCACCTGGGTTACAGTCTTACCTGGGTTAAAGTCTTACAGTCTCACCTGGGTTACAGTCTTACAGTCTCACCTGGGTTACAGTCTTACCTGGGTTAAAGTCTTACAGTGTCACCTGGGTTACAGTCTTACAGTCTCACCCGGGTTACAGTCTCACCTGGGTTACAGTCTTACCTGGGTTAAAGTCTTACAGTCTCACCTGGGTTACAGTCTTACAGTCTCACCTGGGTTACAGTCTCACCTGGGTTACAGTCTGTGAGCAGGGAGCAGATGGACAGCAGCACCTTGGAGATGGTGAGTGCCGGGCTCCAGTTGTCCTTCAGGATGTCCAGACAGATCACACCCTGACTGTTGATGTTGCAGTGATAGATCCTCGTACGGAAGGTGACCTACACACACACCAGATACACACACACAACAGACACACCACACACACACACACAGATTCTGATATGAATGCTTCATCCTCCCTTGGCCTGTCTGCTCTCTTTAATTTAAGCCTGTGAGCCTCCGAGAGGCCACGTTGGACCCAGAAATGAGAACTCAAGTCTCAGTATAATTGATTAAATTGCTGTTATTTATTTAATTTAAAATTGTACATTTGATTTTTCTGGCATACTGGGGTCCCTAAACAATCCTGGGGTGGTCTGACTGACTAGTAGCTGATCTAGTATACTTGGTATATCAACAATAAGGAGGTTCCTGAGATCCAGAACAGACTCGCCAAAAAATGCAAGTGTCTTAGAAATCTCAGAAAAGGTTTTTGAAACCAAATGACAACATTCATAAACAAAACGCAAAGTTTATAACAGATTTATGAATAGAAACCCTGGACACACGGTGCTGAATTAATAAAACCACGTCTCTGTGGTGTTTATCAGCCTTCAGTATCAAACCTGCAGCCAGTTTTCTATTTTTATCTGCGGGGCTTGAAAGCCCCCTGGTGGTTGAAGAGCAGAACTACAGAACTACCAGGAAACACTTTATGCTGTGACTTCTGCTTTCATGGAAATATCACAAAGAACTAGAAACGTCTGGTTCAGACAGCGGCGGCGGAATCATGTGATTTCACGTGAACAACGGAAACAACATCTGTGGGAAATCACAGCTGGAGCGTCAAAGTGTTTATTTTAAAATCGTAGTTCCACCTTTTCTTTGTTTCCTGCCGATGTTCAAGAAGTAAACTCTTTCACTCAAAACAGAAACCTGCTACCAAATGCAAAAACATCTCTTTCCATAACGGGTTGTTTTCTTTCTTTTTAACCTCCTGTTGTTTTTATTAGCTTTTATGTTTATATTTTTTTATTTTCATCCCACTGGGAACGAGCCGCAGTAAAACCATCAGGTTTGGCATTTTTATTGCCACCATGATAATATTTGTTGCACAGCTTAACTTTGTCCAAATAATCCTGTGGGGGACAAACACATGAACCAGGATCCACCCACCCAGGACACTGAATAATAAAGACGAACCAAACAAATAAATAAGAACGCTCTTATTGTGAAGGAGTGTTACACACAATCTGACTGATAAGTGATGTTTATGTGGCGTCTACGTGCCTGCAGGGGATACAACTGTTAAAAACACAAGAGAGCTGATGCGGTTCGGACTCGGTTCTGACGATCCGGTCTGGATCCAGGATGTAAATCTGTGTTTAAGATCCAGAGAGCAGGAGGAGCTGCATCTACATTAACAAGTCAAGTGATTTTACTTCAAAGGACTTTATTTTTTCAGTTCGGTCCGCTATACAACATCCTAACAGCTGGTTTTTTATTTTATGACTCTGGAGTTTGACCTCGACAGTCTCGGCAGCTCGTCGGTTTAGCCCGGTTAGTCGGGTTAAATGAAGTCAGGTTCACATGTGGCTTTTACTGTTAAATAAGAACTTTGAGCAACTGTTAAATGTTTATAATTTTCAAAATAAATTCACAAAAAATGTATTTTCTTTGTCTTTCCTGTCAAACTACGAACCACGAAGCAGAGTCTCCAGTGGTTTGAGGAAAACCTTTAGACCAGGTCTTAGTGAAACAGAGAAAAGCCAACACAGTATTGACTTTGGTGTTTTTTTACGGGATTTGACACAAATATAGAAAAACACTTTGAGGCTAAATATAGAAACCACATCTGTGGCAGCAGCTCTCAACTTCCTTATAACGAGTCAGAAAGTCGGTCAAAGGATTATGGGAACAGTAGTCCCTGGAGTCGACGCTGGAACAACAACAACAACAACTATATTTAAAGGGCTTGTTTTTAGACCTGAGTCTGGATTCTGTGGTTGTCACGGGAACGCCACTGTGAGTCTGAATGCGAGCTACCAGACATGCGGGACTAAGGCGGTACCTTGGGGGGTTTGAAGGGGTAGTCTGGCGTGAAGGCGATGTCCAGGAAGAAGACGCCCCCCTCGTACACGGAGCCCGGGGGTCCCAGGATGGTCGACCTCCACTCATAGATGTTGTCTCCTTTGGGGCCGGCGCTGCAGGCAAACACACACACACACACACACACCTTCAATCTCAGCGGCAACGAACAAGTAAAACATCGACTAACGTCACAAACACACCGGCGTGAGACCATGTGAACATTTCACGACTATCCTAAGAAGAAGCATTGGGGATTAAGTGATAATAAATAGGTGTGATTCACAATATTATCCCGATAATCATGAAAATCTGCTTAAAATGACACTAAAAACATCCTGGAACCTCTTTGCATTTAGTTACAAACAGATCTTTTATCGTAAGAAACAACCAAATCTTAAATAAGAGGATCATAGCTGATAAGGTCTTCCTGCATATACAAAGGATAAATAAATTTTTTTTTTAAAAATACGTTTTTTCACGTCACTCGTGACAATATTTTTGATAATCCAGATTCACCACGATCAACTTATCGTGTTTTTAATAACGACTAGCGATGAAATCCTGAACCCACAAAACACCATTCATTTATCTGCTCCTGAACACGATTTCCCCCCATTTGGAAACGTTTTTATTTGTAAAACAATCCGTGTTTGTTCTGCGGTTTCTCCTTCTCCTCGGTCAACAGTGTTCATTTACCGTTCGAGCTCACAAAGTCTCATCGGTGATGCAGAGGAAGAAGAACAAACATCCTCTCAAAGGTAATCTCTCAGCAAACACAGCGTAAACAAACAAACAAAGTCACAGGAAAGAGAGACACCTGCACACCGAGGAAGACGGCCGCTTTATAACTATAGATGAGATGCTTGTTGCTTCAAGCAAACGCAAACTGGATCTACTATCAATGCAGTAATCAATGTAGTACTACGGCGTGTACTACACAGCGTGTACTACAGTGTCTAATAATAAGGACATAAATCGCACCAAAACATTCCTGCAAAGAGACTTTATGAGATTAAACCGTCACTAAAAATAACAATCACTTCAAAAAGTGCAGACTCGTCATCGTTCAGAAGACGCCTCGGCTCAGAGAGAACCCCCCACCGGCGGTGATCCGCATCAGGATCTGTAATCTGTATTGATTTCCCCTCAAAGCTGCCGGCTGTCATCCCTCCGACATGCAGAACATGTGGTGTTGAACCCCTCGGGGTCACGAGTACAACATATCGCAGTATTGATCCAGGACCGTTGGGGGGCTCTGTTGTGTTAACACGTTTCATACCGGTTTATATTTCTTGCATGTTTACTTATTAATTTTTTTCATAAGGTTATGTATTTTAATTATATATATTGTTTTAATTATCCAAATAAAAATAAAAGAAGCATATTTAGCACCAAGTCTGTGTAATTAAAGGTATAAACCCAACGTGAGCAGGAGTTAACCATCACATACTTCATTCAGGATTCTCTAATCCCTTTTACACTTTCAATTTAGTTAATTCTGTTAATTAATTTGGATTTATGACGAGAGCAACTTAACACTGCTGCTGAGCCGCGTCTCCAATTAATCTTCAGGTTTCCCAGCTTTCAATTAAGAAGACCAGTTCTACTGTGGACCGGATATCTGCCACTGAAGAGCCCCGGTCCCCTTTAGAGTTAAACTTAAGCATGCTTTCCATTATAAAATACATTATTATATAACACTTGATTTAGCGTAGCTCTTAATTCATGTGCTGGGGTTGTGTTTCAGTCGCACTTCATCGTTGTAATTTGGTCCTTTTTCTGAAATGTGAACGAGCCGTTGACGATTTTTAAGCCTTTAATTGAACCAGAAACCTCACAAATCACCTTCAAAGCTTCACTGCAGCTCGGTTTTAAATGACTGCAACTTTACAGACAGGTAGACGGAGAGGAAATCTGTTTTAAACACGAGAAAAAGGAAAACAGACTCTTTAACTGTCCTTCCAGTTCTCAGCAAACATCCAGACGGCGTTCACGTTTGGGGATGTGGTCCGAGGCCCGAGGGTGGCGCGTTTGATCTGCCGAGCCGCCGCGAGGGACTCCTCTGTTTTTTCTTTTCCCTCCATTTCGCGGGAGGTTAAAGGTCACACTGCAGCGCTCGGAGGCGGGGAGGGCTTCGATGAGTCGCCTCGGGGCGCCGCGGGAGGGATGAACGCCTGCCGTGACGGCAGCTTGAACCCAGACCGTCTGGTTTTCAGGATTATCTTTCAAATCGCAGCAGGAAAGTAAACAGAGCTGAATATACGTCGTTGGTCACACCCGAGTCCTCGTCGCTCAATTCTTTTGTTATTATTATTATCGATTAATCTGCCGATCGCTTTCACAGCTGATACATTTTGCCAAATGTCCCAAAGTGAAATATTCAAATCCCTCGTCTTGCTAAAAAAACTTAAATATTCAGTTTATTCCCATTTAAAAGCAAAGAAAAGCAGCAGATTGTCTAACGAGGCGTGTTGTTTGACTAAAAGCTTGTTTGGAAAAGTGATTTTCTTCAGAGGCACAATACATTTATTAATCTTTTATTTATTTTTGAATTTTTTTTAAAAGTGAGGTCTGACGAAAGTTTATAATTCCTTTTCTTGTAGGCATCGTAAATGATATATATATATAAAAAAAATAAGACGATTCAAATTAGAAATCTGCTGTCACGTGACCAACATTTTATTTATTTTTTTAATCTGATTTCATTTTCGGGTAGAAGAACGTCTTTACTTAAACCGACTTGGTTTCATGTAAACCCGCTGAACCTGAATTATGAGACATTCTGGCAAATCAAGAAGCAACGTCTTGTATTTGTATTTCATCAGTAAACGTGACAATGCGGATGGTGTAATATTACGATTGTTATATGACGTTCGTGAACCAGGCGTGTCTGACGGACTGCGAGCCGCGACCGATTTAGATTTGGTTTAAAGGGAATACAAACACAGCTGGAGAGTTTCTCCCTCTACAGTCATGATGATGGACAGAGTCTGAGGCTGACATCACCATGACGATAGCATCAGCTATCCTCCACTACTACACTCTCGGTAGCATCATGTATGCTGGTCCGGCTCCATATCAAACCGGTTCACCAGTTAGATCCGGTCCGACCCTCTACAAGTGGAGCTGAATTAAAAAAGGAAATCCTGAGGCGTTTACACACTTGTTAGAACAAGTATCCACCTTCATACAGGACCTCAAACAGATCCAGAATCAGTGTTGGAGCCACATTCACTGCTGTTTGTGAGGCAACGTTGAGAAATAATCTCAGATGAGCACTTTGAGTTTCAGTACAAAAGGTTTCAAGAGAGAAATGATGGTGATGTGTGTGTTTCTACCGATGGAAAGACAACCAACCAGCTCAGAAGAATAAAACCCAGAGAATAAAACCCAGAGAATAAAACCCAGAGAATAAACCCAGAGAATAAAACCAGAGAATAAAACCCAGAGAATAAAAACCAAGAGAATAAAAACCCAGAAAATAAAACCCAAAGAATAAAACCCAGAGAATAAAACCCAGAGAATAAACCCAGAGAATAAAACCCAGAGAATAAAACCCAAGAGAATAAAAACCCAGAAAATAAAACCCAAAGAATAAAACCCAGAAAATAAAACCCAGAGGATAAAACCCCAGAAAATAAAACCCAGAGAATAAAACCCCAGAAAATAAAACCCAGAGAATAAAACCCCAGAAAATAAAACCCACAGAATAAAACCCAGAGGATAAAAACCAAGAGAATAAAAACCCAGAGAATAAAACCCAGAGAATAAAACCCCAGAAAATAAAACCCAGAGGATAAAAACCCACCTGCAGTTCGGCGGAGGGTCCAGTGTTATATCAGCCAGCTCTTTCTGAATCCTGCACACAAAAAGGTATAAAAAATAAATGACATAAATCACAACAGCAATGAGTAAATTAAACGTACCCTCCGTCTCTGATGTGATTTACATTTAAACATCATCAAACCTTATTTATCTTATCAGTTTGTGGGTAATTTAATTTCTGCTGTTGGTTTCTTTGGCCGACTGTGATCTGGATCAGGGAGTAACCGATTACACGGAGCGGCTTTATGGAATTAGGACAGAAAGAAAAAACGAAGATGTAAACAGATAAAAACGGGGGATTGCTGAGCAGGATTACAGTTTTAAAATAAAGAAGGATGCAGACTCCCCATGTGTGCTTGTAACCTTCGGGTCGCCTAAAAATGCCGCTTCTGGGTCTAAAAACCACAAACAAGCCGATGACATCACTACGAGCACTCCTTATTCATAGGCTGTGTCTGAAATGAACCCCATATAGTGGACTCAAAGAATTCATCTTGATGCTCACTAATAGGGACTACATCATTTTTTTTAAACACTTGATCATGATGAATTTTCATCAGGGGGATGAAAGTAAACAAAATAAGAGCCTGAATGCATTGCTTGAAGGATTAAATGAGCGTAAAGCCAGCCGTCTCACACACACAAGTAAAGACGGGTGGTTCGGCCCACTGAAAAAATCAATCAATCAATCAATCAATCAATCAATCAATCGATTACAGCAGTTGAAAACGTCCCCATTCATATTGTATGTAAAGCAGCATCAAGTTTTCACGAGGATGATTTGCACCCTTTCCTGTTGAACCAGACTCTTTTAACGGACGCCGGAAACAAGAGAAACCGCTTCAAACTTCTGGTCCAGCAAACAAAGCGGGGACATTTTGTATTAATTGTATTTACTTTATTTTGCTGCTGCTCAAAGATAAACATCTGCAGCATTTTCACAGCTGGAAGACGTTCGTTCCCCTTTTGCTGCTTTGCATGCAAACAATGTAGCATTTCTTCTCTCTCGCCTTTTATTTGCATATTTCGTACCGAGGAAGGCGACTCCAAATGCAGTGAAGAGTAATCAGATTACATTACACTTGCGTCACGGGGCTTAGATTAGGGGTAGTAACCCTCCCAACCTCCCGCCATAATAACAGTGTGACAGCTTTTGTGTGTGTTGGTTTCAGGAGGAGAAAAAGGAAGTTTCGAGCCGCTCGCTCGTATCTTGTGACCGTTTACATTATGGTCTGTTGGAGCTTCTGTCTGAGAAGAAATTACAAAAGTTCCTCTTCTTTCATGAATTTCTTTCCCGTATGACAGCTGAATATCCTGTCTGGGTTTGTGACATCATCCAGAGGTGCTCGGTGGATTAACACCAAGCTGGATTCACTGGATCCAGCAAGACCCACGTGGGCTGGTTCACCACAGCTGGAGGAACCCAGAATAAACTATTTATCTGTGATTTAATATCAATAACCAGATGAAAAGGATGCTGAAATAACTCCATAACGATTGTGATGGAGTCTGGTTGATGGGTGCTAGGCTATGCTAACATTGTAGCTGCTCCATCAACACTCCAAATAAGGTCATCTAGACATAAATACAGCAGAGACCTTGTTGTTTGGACCACAGACAGTCTCTGGTTCCTCCGCATGGTCTGGTCTGGTCTCTGGACTAATGTGAGCTACTATCGCAGACCACATTTGTTTTGTGTATTTTGTACCTTTTGGCGCTGGTGGAAAGCAGTTTGGAGGTCTTGCTCATGCTGGCTTTGCTCTCCCGTTTCTTTTTGCAAAGTGTATCCCTCTGTCTGGTTTGGCTGGAGGACGGCGGCGATGAAGAAGAGCTGGTGCTGGCACGGGAATCCTCATCCGACATACCGGTTTGGATTGGAGAAGAGCCGGAACCTGCGGGGGAAGAAAAAAAAATTCAATTAAACGTCAAAATAAGCCGAGAGAGTAGAAATACTGTAGAAACGTCTCTGTGCTCTGGAGTTTAAACGGCCCTCTTCTTACGATGACATGCTCAGAAATTTGTCCATTTTGATGATGATTATGAGAATCAGCATCAACATTAAATGCGCATTTTAAGTCACAATTTATTAACAAAAATGTGTGTTTTCATGAGCAGCTGCTGCTGGTAGAATCTAAAAACTGACAAACGTCTCTGTTCTCTGGTGTTTAAATACGTTAAATTTAATACTTTTTAATACCACTACGAACGCAATTTAAGACCTAATTACAGAACAATACTGGGTGACGGCAGCGTTAACGTTTTTCTGACTTCTTCAAAAGCATCATGTAAGTACCCACGTTGGATGAACGTTTTTTACTTCCAGAAGTAGCTCGTTTTGAGATGAGACACACCTGCGGATGTGCGCTCAGATAAATTGTGACCGAGTTTTCAGTTCCCATTTGAGGTTATTGGTTCCATGTTGGATTTGTTTTGTAGTTTTGCTATAAAGTGATAAATACACATTTTTTACCCCAAAAAACATTTAAAAGCGAGTCTGAACTTAATACAACCTAATAAAAGTAACAACAAACCTGTCAAAAATCACATTTAAGACATTCTAAGCCTTGTTAAAGGCCTAACGATGCCTTCATGTGGTGTCGGAATTATGATCGAAATTATATAAATATGAGTTGCTGACTTGCAAATTGCACATGAAGTCGTAATAAAGAACGGGGGAAACTTTGGGAGATCATTTTGATTCCCGAGTTCCCGAATCGGGGCGACCAGACCTTGTCAACGTGGAGGAGAAGAGGAGAGATTCAGTTATGGTGGTACGTGATTCTTAATGTTTAACACGTTTTAGCTGTTGCTTCTGTACATCTTAATCTGGAATTTCTGCATACTTAACGTGATATATGATTAAAGAATTGATAGCTTAAATCCATAACTATCGTCATTTATTTTCCAATTTGTCACGACAACGAAGCACTTGAACGTGACATTCTCGTAATTCGGACTCCACAAGTGGGAACTCGGATCTTGCGACTAGCACTTGAAGGCAGCATCATAATAAAATAATTGTTTTTTAGACGTTTTAGACCCACAGCAACCCTATGTGATGACAAAGTTATCTAAATGTTTTCATTTAGATCATCAGTAAATGACAAACACATATTTCAAGTCACGATGAATTAACAATAACTACACTTCTCTGTGATGACAAACTCAATTCTGGGTGATGATGATGATGATTACGAGGAAGTCCAGAAAAACATCGAGTCATATTACATGTGTATTTAAAGTCACTATTTATAAACATTCATTAGCATACAGTGTTAACCAACTGCCGGTTTAATCCTGCTGAGCAGAAATACTTCTACTACGAGTATTTAAACCAACATGTTCTTGTTTTTGATGGAGATGATGATTATAATGAGGAACATCAGATGTGAAATTAACGTGGTTATTTAATCATTAAACATACATTAATAAGTATGTATGTATATGTATGGGAGGGGGCTATAAACAAGGCTGTTTAGCTCTTTAGTGCGCATTAATAATCCCACATATTAAACGTTCCCCACCGTTTCCGTGACGAGCCGCCGTTAGCCGACTAGCTAGCGACGCGCACGCACCCGCGTTAACCGTTTCACGCCCGTGAACGCGCGTCCGCTCACCGCGTAGTTACTAAATAATAACCCGTGTAGCTAGTTAGCTAGTTAGCTCACCTCGGCGGCGACCCCTCCGACCCCTGACCTACCTGAAAACGGCCGCCCCCTCCCTCCTTTCCCCCCAACCTGGCAACCAACACTCGGGCCCGACGACTCCGGGGGATGCGGCTACTTCTTGGAACGGCGTGTATATGAGGGAGAGGAGGGGGGGGGCTGCTCGCTTAGCATCCCTCACAAGTGAGCCGACAGCCGGGTAACCGTGATATAAACGCACGCGCCGGTTGCCCCCGGTTGTTAAACACAACCTGTGTGTGTGTGTTAAGTGGTGTGCCTGTGTGTATGTGTGTGTCACAACGCGATGTGTTAGTTCAGGGACCGAAACGTGACAACGGAAACCTTAAACGCATCAGACAGACAGTTAGCCAGGAGCCCGTTCCAGCACATAGTCGCAGCCCCTTTTCTCCCCCGTGCAACTAAACGTTGTTTTTGTTTCTTTAAAAACTGACCTTCGACACTGGCCGGGGAGACGCACGCGGGCACCCGGACCGACTCGCGCGCTTCGACCACCTCGGCAAAAAAAAAAAAAAAACCCTTCGACCGTACGTCGTCTGCTCGGCTCGCTGGATGAAACTTACCCGGTCTATTGTGTCTGGACCTCCGCCACAGTCTAGGCTGGTGCCTGTCGCCCTCTGCGGAACGGAAGTAGCCTACCGCGGCTGCAGTGGGCTGAACGGGTCCCGGGTGCCGGTCCTACTCTGGGGAGACCGCGCAGCCTACATTATTAAGAGTTTTACACATTTCATTCAATGTCATTTTTTTTAAGGTTATCATCAAAAATCCAACGTGTGTTGAAGTCACATTAACTTACAATATTTCATTTTGAGGATGTATCAAATATGTATTGATATCTCTTGAAAATGAGACCGACCTGTAAAAAGAAAAGTTTGAATAAATAAAAATAAAAAAATAAAATAAATAAAAAACCTTCCCCTTAAAAAAACGTATTATAAATACATCATTTATTTATACATTTCACAGGCAGCAGATCTACGTTTGACAGAAAACTCCGGCCCCACACATTAAATGTATTTCTTTTATAATTTAATGATAATATGGAAAGTGTGATTTGTGTTTTTGTTTTTAAAACATATTCAGGAGGGGGGTAATTAAATATAAATTCAGCAATGACTAAGCTGCTGCACCACTGACCACTGAAACTGGAAAAAAAACCACTTAGACTGACAACATGTGACTCATAATAACCAGGTATTATAACAGGCAGTGAGCTGAATATATACTATCTCAGTCTGCAGCAGCACTCAGATCACATTTTCATAAAATCAAGGGGGATAATGTGGATTGTTTGTATTTCTGCATTAAAGTGGGCGTCAATTATCTGCACTTGCTGCAAGCGAAAGGGAAGTTTGGGGTCACCTGCTAAAGCTGTTGCCCCGGCGACCCGACACCGGATAAGTGGTCGAAGATTTTATGCTATGCTTCTGCAATCGACATTTTACATTTTACCTGCACCTGGTGTAATTACTAATAATCGACACAGAGGAGGGAGGAAGCGGTGCCTCGCAGTACTTTAATGAGCCGTGAAGAACATCATGTACTGTTGAACCTGCCGGTGGACGCCTGAGGTCAAAAAGGTCAAACAGGTGTGATGTCAGCGTGTCGAACGCTGCTGTGTCAATGTTGTGACTGGAGCATGTGCTCATCTTTAAAAACCCCCTTTTTAAAGTCCTGAATCAGACATTTCACATCCAGTTTCTGTGTGTGTGTGTGTGTGTGTGTGTGTGTGTGTGTGTAAAGCGCTGAGTGAGTGAAACCAAAGACGCATTAGAGTTCAATTTGAGGACACAAAAGGCCAAAAACACCTCCGGGAGCTGCAGAGGAACTACTCGATATAGTTTTAAGGATCCAATAAAATGCTGATTAATTCAGAGGCATTTTTTATTCATGCAACACATGAACTTCTCCTTTCTGAAATCTTTGGCGGATACATATCGGGTGTTATTATTCCAGCCATGCAGGCGTGGAGGCTTGAGCCAGTTTGGCTAAGCAGCCTCTCTTGGGGGCTGATGGCCATCTCATTATATATGCAAACAAAGAGAAAAGAAGGATCTTTGGATCCAAACTGGAATATGTAAAACATAAATAAATAAATAAAAAATAAAAGACCAAGAGCTGACTCACTCCTTTGCTTCAAAGCTTTTGTATGATTCATTTATAATGTTAAAACATGTGGTCTGCAAGGATTTCAGTATGAACGGTCTTTTCCTTCTGTTCTGAAAACTTTTTTCTCAAATTTTCCTAAATGCAGGTCTGTGATGATATCATGTTCTCTCTCTGTGTGGGATATTTCCATGCAGATGGCAGCATTCACTGCTTTAATAAGTTATCCTCTGGAGAAAGTCGTTTTTATTCTTTCACCAGTAAACTAAGCCAAACTGCAGAACCAGGAAACCTCTAAAAGGACCATATGGGGGCTTAAACAGGACCCCCATTCGGCTCCTTTTCTGGTTCATACTGGTGTTTCAGTATGCTCACTGTTTCCCATCAGGCCGTGCTGTAGCCTCTCTGTGAAATGATCCGTTTGACCTCCTGCCCCTCCCACCCAAAAAGCCCACTCTGCTCTGACTGGTTGAACAGCCTAGTGTGTGTCAGAAATGTCCAGATCACAGGAGTTTTTCTGCTGATGAATAGTGATAAAATACATTTTAGCCATTTGTTATCCTTCAGAAGTCAATAAGAAGAACGTTTACGTTTGTAATAAAAGCCGTGACGAGCCTCGCCCAGCTGATTATAGCGTTACCACGTTTCAGGCCGTGAAGGTTTACAGGTGTGTGTGTGTGTGTGTGTGTGTGTGTGTGTGTGTGTGAGATCATGAAATCAGTCCTGATGGATCACGGACGATCGGTGACCGGAGAGGTGAAAATATTAATAAGACAAATCCCAGACGGAGCCGAGCGTTTTTTGTTTTTTTTTCTCACGAGCCAACCACAGTGTGTTTTATTGGGTGCTTCAGTAATACAAGTGCACGACAAAACCACTCTGCAATTGCAGAGGTGGCGGGTAGCCAGTAAATATACAAGTCCTGCCTCTTTCACGGGCAGACCTATACTTTTGTGGTCTGCCTCAAAAGCCTTTGAAAAAATACATACAGTACAAACAAAATCAGAGGAAGGTAAAAGGCATGAAGGATCCATTGACGCGAAGCTTCCTGTTCCATGCAGATAACATATCGATGACAAATACAAAAAAACAAGGAAAACAAAGTAAAAGGCATAATACTCTGCATGTTTTTGTTCCAGGTGCCACTAAGAAAATGAGAATACATACTGTATAGCTGGAGGACGATGCGTATGATATTTATAATATTCTGTGTTTTTTTAAATGTTTTTCTCCAATACAATAATTCCAACATTCAGATATTGGAAAATAAAAATCCCAATCTACTCTTTGTATAAAAAAGAAGCTTTCAAGTCAACAAGGAACAAAAGGACATTTTTTTTTGAGTTTTTCTTTTTCTTTCTTTTTTTTTTTTACACAGAAAAGGTAGATCAAATGTTGAAGAGGAGAAGGAGGAAGAGGAGGAGGAGGGTGAAAGGAGGGCAGGTAGACCGTTGCACTTAGTGAGTGTGCTTTGACAGACGAATGTCCTTTACACACCGCGGGCAATTAATTCACACAATGTATTTTTTTTAAATCATTTTCATCATTAATACTTTTGCACAGAACGCAAATGTTACTCGGCAAATATATTTATGTAAATTTACAAAACAAGACACGGAGGCTCCGGAGTCCGAACCAAGACAGCGCTGAACAGATCCACTGTTTGTACCCTTCACAATAAAAGCCCTAGATATTTACACTGCGTAAACCAGAGCGTTTCACTAAAAGGAAACTCACTAAAATATTTTACAGCATCTTGGACTATACAACAGTTTACCTCAGCCTGTCAGACACTACTCTGGGTCAACAGGATCCTACTAGTTAGTCCTCAGCCTGTCAGACATTTCTCTGGGTCAACAGGATCTTGAAGTTGGTCCTTTGCCTATAAGACATTCCTCTGGGTCAACAGGTGTTTTGTAGGTGGATTTCTGCCTGTCAGACGCTACTCTGGGTAATCAGGTGCTCTGTAGTTGGACTGCTCTGAGTAACAGAAAGATCTATTAAAACCTTTTATTGGGAAAAATGTACATAAATGCTGGCGAGTTCTGTTGGCGAGTACTTTGTGTTGTTTATTCGTCTCGCCCTCCGGTGTGTAAAGGTGTTAAGGGTGAGAGAGAGAGAGATAGAGAGATATAGAGAGAGGTACAGAGAAGGGGGGGGGGGGGGGAGGCGAAGGAGGGGATGGCGTCTGTCGTCTATGTGGCGTATCTCTTCGTCCATTGTTTGGCTATCCTGTCATGCTCTGTTCTGTTGGTCAGATACTGTGTGGCGATGCTTCCCACCAGAGGATCAGCTGAGAGAGAGAGAGAGAGAGAGAGAGAGAGAGAGAGAGAGAGAGAGAGAGAGAGAGAGAGAGAGAGAGATCATCAATCATCTGGGCTGTAATCACAGACATTATAAAGATGCACATTATATGAGAATTTAAAAGTCAATGATTTCTTACACATTCTCCCGTCCACACTAACCCTGATTGATATAAAAGCGATTGGATTTCCTTCCGGATCATTAAGCCGTCTGCCGGACTCAGTGTTGCTTCCAAACAATAACGGAGTTCTGCCGAGGGGCGGACGCAGCTTTCCTTTTTATTATTATGCGGTGACCTTCTGGTCGACTCGATCGTATCAATTAATCAATTAATAACCAGCTAATCATATTAAAAAGGCAAAAGACGAGCCGCAGGAAAGTTGTGGAAATAACAATAAAATGACTTTCTTTGCAAGGCGATGCGTTCGAGTAATTAAAGGGATACTTCACCCGTTTGGATGAAGCTTTGTGTGTTAGAAACCCGGTAGTGTGTTTGAATGGTCATCATCATTCCCTCATTTCCCAAGAGACGGAGATCTCCGTGTTTCTATTCTGAAAAACAGCCTCCGATGACGCAAATATCTGCACTTTTGCGTGTGAGCGGAGATGGATCGGTCCTTTTTGAATAAAAATGCCGCTCTGTGATCAAAATCGGCTCGCCACCGGCCAGCTCTCACCTGGGTCACAGTCTCACCTGGGTTACAGTCTCACCTGGGCTACAGTCTCACCTGGGTCACAGTCTCACCTGGGTTACAGTCTGACCTGGGCTACAGTCTCACCTGGGTTACAGTCTCACCTCGGTTACAGTCTCACCTGGGTTACAGTCTGACCTGGGCTACAGTCTCACCTGGGTTACCGTCTCACCTGGGTTACAGTCTGACCTGGGCTACAGTTTTAGTCTTACAGTTTTACCTGGGCTACAGTCTCACCTGGGTTACAGTTTTAGTCTTACAGTTTTACCTGGGTTACAGTCTCACCTGGGTTACAGTCTGTGAGCAGGGAGCAGATGGACAGCAGCACCTTGGAGATGGTGAGTGCCGGGCTCCAGTTGTCCTTCAGGATGTCCAGACAGATCACACCCTGACTGTTGATGTTGCAGTGATAGATCCTCGTACGGAAGGTGACCTACACACACATCAGATACACACACACATCAGATACACACACACACACCAGACACACACCAGACACACACACACACACACACACACACACACACACACACACACACACACACACACACACACACACACACACACACACACACACACACACACACACACACACACACACACACAAACACAGTTTCTCATTTAGCCAAATACAAGACAATAGGACTTTACAACGATGACTACTCTACTACACATCAGTGAAACATATATTGAATTTTGAATTATTAAAGCATAAAAACAGCTTTCACTTTAGAACCTCCAACTCTCTTGATAATGTAATAAACCGAACCAACAGAGGGCAGCATGGTGTAGAAATAAAGACAACACAACAACAACAGTTTTGTTGCCACTTTGAATATTGGACAAGAGCGGAGTGAAAAACAATCGTCACAGCGACAGCAACAGTTGATTCTCATTATCTTTCCAATAACTATAATTGACAGCAAGACTCCACTAACTTCTCCATCAGCATCATGAAAAATAACTTCAACCATCGCAAAATCAGTAAAAATATTAATCCTCAATGTTATCCTTTTACTCTGTAATGGTCATCTAGAGTGCTGATTTGCATAAAACACATCATTCAAATGTTCAGGAAATAAAAGATTGCTTTGATTAAAAAGAGTTGTTCACATAAATAGTTGAAATGTTATTAAAGCTGCTTAGAGCCGGTTTTAAATAAGTTAAAAGTCCTCTCCAATATTATTTTATTGCTGTGAAAACACTTTGGTCTAATACACAGTTTTACTGAATAGAATCAATCTCAATAATCTTCAGTAGCTAACTAGCATTGGTAGCGACCTGTCAATCAGCATGTAAGCCCCGCCCCCTAAAGCATCCCCTGCTTCCTGGTCTGGTGGACTCTAAATGGACCATAATGTACTAAATGAACATCATGCTGGATTGAAGAAGACTTGAAACTAGAGATTGAGACCATAAACTCATGTTTACAATGTTTACTGAGATAATACATCAAGAGAGGAGTAGGACCATTTTCTCATAGACTTCTATACAACCAGAGAGGAGTCGCCCCCTGGTGGCCAGCAGAGAGAATGAGGCGCTTCAGCGCGGCTTCACTTTGAGTACTGGCCGTGTGAGGTGAAGGTAAAGATGATCAACCTGTCTAATATCATAAATCACAGAGTTTTGACCTCCATCACCCTCGACAACCAGCCTTCCTCTGTTTACGTTTTCTGTCTCAAATCGACATCTGTTTGGTTCTGACACTTGACACCCCCCGTTTGCCCCGGCTGCTCCAATCACCAACATCTGGCCCTCCTGACCCACCAGAGGAAACCTCTAATGAGCCTTGGCATTCCCAGATAAATAAATAAATAAATAAATACACAGAGGAAGGACGTTATAAATAACTACCTCCCCCTCTCCCTCCCTCCACCCCGCCAGGGTTCCTCTCCTGGCCCGAGTTCAGAAACAGAAACACATCCACCTGGCCGACTTGTCAGCTCTTGTTCCTCTTTAAGCGTCCTGAGATTTTGAAGAGCGAGTCGGATTCTGGGTCCAAAAACCTCCAGCAAACCAGCTTCGCTTGAGCGTCTGTGTAGCGAGGGAGTGAATGGCAGCTACAGGCCGAAGGGGTTGGTGTGTGTGTGTGTGTGTGTGTGTGTGTGTGTGTGTGGGGGGGGGGGGGGGGGGGGGGGGTTTGGCTGTAGATCACAGTGCGTCGGAGGGGGTAGGAGTATCGGAGAGAGAGAGGGGGGGCGGAAACACTCAAGTCCCTCTGGCAACAGAAAACTGGGCCGGAGCCTGTGGATTTGTTTGAGTCTGCTGTCAAACACAGAGCTGGTGGTTACACAGCACAAAGAGCGAGAGACGAGGGCGAGCGAGCATGAGGAGGGGAGGGAGAGAGAGAGGGAGGGGGGGCTGAAGGGGTTGTAGGGTGCACTCAAACCACCGGGTGACCACGAGAGTGCGGGTTAACGACTTCCACTTAACCTACGACAACAGCTCCGCGATAAGTCGATCATCGTGAATTTGCATAATCGGGATAATTGTTCATATAAATACGTGCGACGTGGAAAAGCTGTCTAGCTCTCCATCGTGGTAGAAAATGGATTTATCCTCGTTTCAGGTTATTTTTCACGAAAACGTGTAAATGTATGAAAATTGATACCCTTGAGTTTTTGTGCCTTTTTTCTGATTATCGGGATAAATATCAAGATTATTTTGGCGAGGATGATCGTGACATGAACACTTGACATCCTTAAATCACTCAGCAGACCAGAATACAAGACGACGATGAGGATCGAGCGGGTCAGACTTCAACCCACAACCCTGCTGTGAGGCTGCAGAGCCGATCCTGAACCACCACCATGACACCAGCGGGATTTCATTGGCATTTATCTCACTTTCCCTCGTCACACATAGAAGTCACTCTGCATCGACGCTTCTATCCGTTCGTTATCTGTTTATGTGCAGCGGAGGATCCCCGGACCTGGACCCGGATCGTGGACTACCACTGGGCCACGAAGCATTTACTGCCCGGCTGCGATGAAACAATATGAATAATAATTACATCAGTTTGTTATTATGGGCTATTCTGTGAGGATTCCCTCGAGCTTGCTGCTGCTCTCTTCTCATTACAAAGAACAAATCTTTATCTGGTACTTTAATTTTAGTGCAGCAATGAAATATAGAACATAAAGTTGTTTTTTTAATGCTCGGCGTTTTCCTAACTCGTATCAAGGCTTCTTTGTGTGATGATGAGAAGTCTCGTCATGTCTGGACCAAAAACGCGGGGGTTTGCGAACAGATTTATGAACCGCGTCGGCGAATGAACAAAAAAAGCTCTTTGTCATAACTCGGTCTTCCAGTCTGCGAGCTGAAATACGGCCGGTGGCTGGAGAGTAATCCAGGAAACACGGGGCAGGAGGGCAGAGTCGACCCCGGACGGGCTGCCAGTCCGTCACGCGGCTGCTCGCAATAAAAAACGGAAAAAAATAATAATGCGATATAATGGAGCGTCTGTTCTAATAACCCTGATATTCACGTGAAAGCAGACAGACTGTGCACATGTGTGTTAATATTTTAAGTTTCAGCAAAACGTCCGCAAGACAATTAGGAATATTTTTAACATAAAAAGAACTAAAGTCAAAGTTATAGGATAGTGATACCAGGGCTGGGTGGATTAAGTCTTCTATCCTGATATAATTTCATATCTGGATCACAATATATATCAATTAATGAATTATGAAGTTCTTCAGAGCAAAATGAACATAAGTTTCAAGTGATGTTATAGAAGAAATACAGGCCTAGCCTATATTTGGTGTAAACAAATAAAATAAATACACATCTTTTCCTTGACTTTCCCTCGGGATCAATAAAGTATCCATCCAACCACATCTTGGTCTGAATCATCTGAATGTAAGGTGTATATCCTCTAAGATTATTATATCATTGGTTATAATAAGCAAGGTTAGCTATTTCATAAATCTCTCTAACATTTACGGATCCTGAATCGAGCCAGATATATATTCTCCTCACTCAGCTCCTAACCGCTCCGTCTCCCGGCCTGCTGACCTTGGGGGGTTTGAAGGGGTAGTCTGGCGTGAAGGCGATGTCCAGGAAGAAGACGCCCCCCTCGTACACGGAGCCCGGGGGTCCCAGGATGGTCGACCTCCACTCGTAGATGTTGTCTCCTTTGGGGCCGGCGCTAGAAAATTGAAACAAGAGACGCGTTAATATGTTAATCAGCACAGTGACGGGCCGGGATCGGCAGGGGTTCTGGGGGGGGGGGGGGGGGGGCAGCTCAGCCGGTAAATGTTGGCTTCTGACAAGTTAATGATGGAGATTTGGGGGAATGCCGAAGCCGTGGGGGGTTGGAGGGGTTTTTGTTCAGGGCTATTTTAGCAGGATTTAGATTATCTTGGAAAAAAATTTCGATGAGGAGATCAGATTACCTGCTATGGGGGATAATGAGGCACACACACACACACACACACACACACACACACACACACACACACACACACACACACACACACACACACACACACACACACACACACACACACACACACACACACACACACACACACACACACACACACACACACACACACACACACACACACACACACACACACACACACACACACACACACACAGTAAAACTCAGTCAAACAAAAGACTTTTACACGATAAGAAAACAACATTTCATACTCGAGCCGGTCTTCATTCATGAGACGGGTATTTATGCCGAAGTGGAGGCTGAAGGTCACATCTGTTTTATAGGCCCAGTAATTAATTCCATTTCCATATTGAGGGCTCCTCTCCCCCCCCTTCCCTCCCCCACCCTTGTTTGTGGTAAGACCCTGATCTGGCACAGAGCCAGGAGGAGACCGGGACAATGTCCAGATCTCAAAGCCCGGGACAATGAACAATCCCGGCATTTCATGTAATTACCTGGGATGCTGTTTAACACTAACCCGAAGCCTGCTGGCACACATGCTCTCAAATGTGTGTGTGCAAACTGCCCCGACACACACACACACACACACACAAATATACACACAAACAGGGTTTTCACTCATCACTCGTCACAGATGAGACACACCGTATTTTCCTGAACATCATTTGTAGTGAAAACAATAAAATAATCTTAGTTCGTGATTATCCTGATACTTGAAATTCATCATGATCAACTTATTATATAACTTATGAGAACTTTGGCTCAATAAAATCCCATGTCGTCCCTAATAGCGATTCATGATAATCATTACGGAACAACATGGAATCACAAGAATTTTGTTGGAAAAAACATCTTAGTTAATGGAGCGTACATTTAAGTGAAAAACAACCAAACGATCTTAAATAAGATGATCATAAATGATAAGTCTCCCTGCATAAATAAAGGATAAATACATTCAGACGTCCTCTTTTTTCACTTCTCTAACAGACGATGATTTAAATCCACCATGATCAATTTATTGTGTGTTTTTTTAAATCGTGATCCGTGATAAAATCCTACATCATCCCATCAATAACTCCCAGACAGACATTTCCTGTAAAAAAATAACATAAACATCAAACTGAAAAGCAGCATCTGGCTCCGAGCGTGCCCTTGAAACACAGACCCTTTCTCCATAAATAGAAATAAGACGTTTCCTTCCTCCTTCAGTATCAACGCATGCAAATGTCCCCACTAATCTACTTTGCCCCTCACTTAAGCCTTCTTTAATTAGCCAATTATGATTCCCTCCTTTCTGGGGAATAAAAAAACACGCCGTTGATAAAGGACGACGCCGATCTGGACTCGTTGCCGTTTCATGCTTGAAAGACATCTTTGTTTTGAGAGAGAGTGAAAATAAACCGACAAGAGTGAAGAATGCAAAAAGGGAAGCACGCAGGCTTTGTTGTAAACACGGAGGCTGTTTGCTGCACAAGCTGTTTTAAGGTGTTAAAACAATACTGTTTGCTTTGGAGGACGCAGACGACGCTCCGTGTGAAGCAGCTGCAGGAAATTACCTCAAAGACACGGTTTTCTAGCCGAACACAGACTGATGTTGACAGCAGTCACTTGTGAGAGCGTCATAACAACACAAACAGAGGGCTTAAGCACCGTTATAGTTATATAGAGTTACAACAGAGCAGAGGGAATGAATATTTCCATCATGCCTTGAACTGGAACTGGATGAGTTTGGACTCCAGATGTCAAGCTGCCGGAATAAATGACCCACTTGAAGGCCGGTCCTCGACTGAAGAGATTCTAACTGAAAATAGCCACAGGAGTTCTTCCACTAATTGATTCATCCGTCAAATTGTTTCGTCAGTATTTATTGTCTTGGATCAAAGAGACGTACATGTGACTATTGTTCATGCGGTTACAAACACTACTGAATGAAAAGAGAACAAAAACATCGACATCCCAAAGGTCAATTAGTTGACAATGAATGCGACAAATACGACAGTGGGGATGGAAACCACGGAGCGTATATAAGAAACACCATGGGTTTGTGGACTATGTTTTTTTTTAGCCTTGAGTTGGGCATTTTGACCTTCGCCATCTTGGTTTTTTCCAGCATAACTTGAGGGTGGAGTTAAGTAGAACCAAACACCGGATGAGACCGAAGTATAAAAATGTACCGTCATGAAATAAAAGCATCCATCACGGCTGAAATAACCACTATTGCTGTTTTGTACATGTTGTGAAGTCCCAGATCCACCAGGAAACCAAACGCGGTTCTGTCAGGGTTCATGACATCATCCAGAGGTGCTCGGTGGATTTCACAAAGCTGGATTCACTGGATCTAGCAAGGCACACATCTGCTGGTTTACCACAGCTGGAGGAACCCAGAATAAACTAATTATCTGTGATTTAATATCAAAAACGAGGAAAAGGATGCTGAAATAACTATACAATGATGGTGATCAGTAAAGAGTGTGAAGTCGTGCTTTGTTAGTTGTTTTCTGAAAGGAGTTTGTATGCAATCGCACCATGAGAATGTTTCGTATGAACACAGTATTTAGCAGTAATAAAACTCTTCAGAATCATGGATCTATTACTTAAACAGGACTTCCTGGATTATATATATATATATATTTATATATATGTCTCACCTGTCCCTAAAGCAGCAGTCTGGACGAACTACAAAAACCAGCTCACTGAAAGCAAAGTCCCATTTGTCTTGTAATCAGGCAGCGAGATCCTTTACTCACTGACTGAAACATCAACCGCTCCCTCTCCAACTCTCCAACATTTCCTGCCGTTGACAGAAACACACAGACGGCCTATTCCTCCTCGCAGAAGGCGATCTCCCGCCGACACACACACACACACACACCTCAAAGTAACGCTTCCATTACCGCGACGCCTTTCCATTTCCAGACTTATCCAATAAAAAGAAGCGGATGCTTCCTTTTGAGCCGATGGTTCTGTAGCGGTGATAATAACTTAAATGTGGGACGATAGAGACGAGGGGCTCGGCGGCGGAGAGATTGCTGTAGGGGGATCTGACAGCCGCACAAGGGGCTGTGGATAAAAGCTAAGTCAATAGCTGAATGTGCATACCACCGCTGGCTGTTGCTCGGAGACCCCGACCAGCTTTGTTGCAGCTGGTTCAAGGCCAGCTCATTCAGGATCTGACTCGCTTGGCCATTCGTTTTGGGAGAGGTGAGCGGCTTCAACGCCCCCCAAGATGCAGATTCATAGCATCAGTGAGTGGAAGCGTTGGCCCAGGCTTTAATTAATGCACGCTTAACGACAGGAGTTAAATAGCTGATGACTCCTTGACCCTGGTTAATGGCCACGCAGGACGTTGTCCTCTACAGCCGACGTGTTCAATCCGCTGTAATCATCGGGTAATCAAGGCCTTGCATGAATTTTAATCCCGCAAGAGCAGCTTTTAAGTCTTCAGGGCTACTTGTCAAACACGACTGCAAACGCCTCATCGGTGCTTCGAAAAATCAGCGCCGTTGAATCGATGTGAAGTCAACGGAGGCGTTAAGAAGAACAAACCCACGGCGATCGCACACAAGCCCTGAAACTGAGAGTCAGATAAATAAATCCTTCTTTCCTCTCTCTCTCTGGGAGAACCACTGACTTCCAGCAGACGGATCTGCTCGGCACAGAAACATGACGTTAACGGCTGCAGCGGTGCTGCTTATGGGCTTTGTCGGGAGGCTGCGGTAACGCCAACCCTCAGTGTGAGTAACGTCTGCAGGGCGCCGCCAGCCAAACCCTCTGATTCACTGAGTATTTGGGTCATTTGTTTCAGGGGGTTCTGGGATGCATCAGGGTACGGGTGTCCGTGAGAGCCCCGCCACAGCCCCCGTCCTCCCGGATTACACTCACGGAGGAAACCCCTTCGACAGCTGGGTCCTTTAACAGAGCAGAGAAATGGTGTTCGACCACAATCCAGATTCTTTACCGGAGCTGCACCGCGTGGTGGGAATCGTCACCTCACGATTCAATTGTTTAACGATTCTCTCCATGCATCACGATCTCTATTTTGGGTTTAAATATAAGGAGAAATTTTCCTTCAAAGCTTTCAAGGCAATTCCTAGTCGTACGATACAGTTGATGTGCTACATTACTTATGTGGAAACAATTAATAATTGATTGACTTTACTGCTAAATTTCAAGTGTTTTCAAGGATTTCCAGTACCCGTACGAACCCTGTGTATCATATAATTGATTATTTCTCCCTCCTCTATCTGCACCATTAATTTAATATTAAAATCCTGTTCACGATTTCATGAACGTGATTGACATTGATATAGACACTTAAAATGCACATTGAATCAAACATCCTGAACTCACAGCCAGTCATCCAAACAGTTTGACTTCTAAAGGACAGAGTTTGACTCGTCTGTAGTCTTCATGTGTATTTGCAGTTGTTGGATGTTTGCATGGATAAACATAACACACGTTGCAGTGATTGATAGACATAGATGAAGGATGTTACACTGTGTGGAAACAAGCTCTTTACAACAACAACAAGCATAACTACGCCTCGTCTGGGATTCCTCCCGCTGAAAGACCTCGTGTGAAAGATTACAAGAAACCAGTTGTGTGGTGGGAACGGACGTCTCTTTCCCAATTTAAGTCTGTGGGAAAAGGTAGTTTGGGCGCCATGACATCACGTACGGACCAGGATATTGTTTGTCCACTATGTAAAAAGCTTGAGTAGAAGAGTAAAATGAAAATTGCTCCGAGTTCAGGTGCAGAAGAACCTTATTTTTAGGTTTTATTGTGATGCAAAAACAATGTGAAAGTGAAAGTATTGCACTGTTTTTTTAAGTTTGGGTAATAAAAAAGTTTTGGTAGAATTTAATTCTGTGAATAAGAACCACTCATATTGATGTATATGATGCAAAGATGTGTATGTTAGCAGGAGTCGGTTTATATACATTTTTGTCTACATTTTGTACACATTGTTCCTCTTTATTGTCTCTAATGACACGGTTTGTTTTTTAATCAAGCCTTTTATTGTTTCGTGTGTACAATGAAAACTGCAATTACTGCCCGGGTGGTTTATCCAGCAGCGAGGTTGAGTAGGTTGGTTGCATGCTTTTCTGAGTCGAAAAGGGAATAGCACAATTTTATTCTGACAGGAGGGCGACCTTGGATGCCGCCGCTGAATCAATCTGAACAGCACTGAAGTGTACTTCCCCAAAAAAATAAAATACATTTTTCGCCATAAAATCATAATCAGAAATGATTGTGATCTCAGTACTGGATCAGAAATAACCCTGATTATTGTTTTTGGCTACACGCCTGCAGCCCCATCCCCATCCCCATCCTTCACCAGAAGCAGCATCAACACCGGCTTGTGAGGCGTCGCCGCCGTTCAGCCGTGAAGCCGTGTTTGTGGAGCCGGCGAGGCCGCCAGGAACCACGACGACCAAAACAAAGACTCACAGATCGGACCCCTCAAACCCAGAGACTTCAGCTTCCAGGAGGAGGAGGATTAGGAAAACGCTTCACCACCAAACCCACTTCGTCATTTTTAACTTTCACTCTCACTTACTGAAAACGATCCCAGAAGACAGCAGTCATAATTTCCATATATATTGAATGACCTTTCCTCCCCCACGATGCAGTATGCGGTGTGTGAGACCACGGTGCCCATTTAATCATCCACATTGCCTTATTTCTTAGACAGGGCAATCTGCAAATTGCTGCCAATGCTAAAAGATAAACCTTATCTTGCAGCGTGAGAGCCGAGAGGCTGATCTACGGAGGAAATCGCTAACCTCCCTCGTCACCTGGAGCTACTTCCTGAAGACGTCGGGGGGCTCGGGTTAAGTTGATGAAAGGGGTGATGTCATGAAGACGGTTCACAGGTGAATTCATCAACTCTAATCACACTTACAGGGAGCGAAACAAAGATTTCTTTCACTTCGACCAGAATAAACCATTAAAGGAAGTACAAATTGAACCCAACAGGAACAAACAGTCTTGTGTCTTGAAATAAGCCTCAGACTTTATTGTGTTACTGACTTTTCTCTCTCTCTCATATTCCTTTTAACTCACTGCCTTGGCTGAAGCTTGTGGGATTTTTTTCTTAATGAAATTGTCTAATAAAATCAACCAATCAGTTTACAATCCAAACAAACAAAACACAGTCGTCTGTCCACTGTCAAAGCAACAGCTGCCCAAAGAGGACGGGTAAGACTTAAAAGAGGAGTGTCTGCCATCAGTTCACTCACAGCAGGATTCAATAATATGCAGATGATGCTCACTTTTTACTCATCATCTGAGTATATTAAAGAGGACCTACTCTTCTTCTTCCTGTTCCTTATGCGTATTTATAGTTTGGCACAACCTCAATCAAAGCTAGTAAGAGTGGAGTTTTCCTTCGTATGGACTTCTAAATTAAGTGGATTTGAAGGGTCAAACTAGCAACTCGCTGATTGAGATATGAAAGCAAAAAAAGTCAGACCCACAAAGCCGGTTAGCGAGACGTGTTTCCAGATGGGTCGGTGGGTTTAGGCTCCTCCCACTCTGGACAGTCAGCAGTTCCTCCCTGAGTACTAAGGTCAAGGTGAGTGGTATAAAGGTCACGGTCGAAGCAAGCAACTTTCAACATTGACCTTTCCAAGCCGACATAATATAGCCTGTTGCGACGCACCGCTACGTAGAAATGATCTCGTCGGGGATAGGCTCCTCCCACACAGACTAGAGCGGCCCGTGGACAAAGTGGAAAAAGTTAATCATGAAAGTGAATAAGTCAAGGAAATTAAGAAGTTTTCCTTGATATGAAGCAGCAAAATAGTTGTACTTACTCCATATGACAGAAAGATTCATGTAATTGACTATGTTGTAATATAGGCATTATGTTGGTGTTTATTCTGTAAAAACATCTACATCTGGTTTCTTCCTTTTCCCTCAGTGTAAATGGTTCTTCAGGGAGTGTTCCTTCTTCCACGGAGGGTCCCGGGACAGAGGATGTTGTATGCTGGAAAGATTATACTCTGATGGACAGTGGTGAAGTACTGAGTGTTTCTTTTACCGCCATAAAAACTGATCCCACAGCTGCTCTGTGAAATAAACTCACTCCACGCTTTTTTTTACAGCCGCCTTTCAAGTCTAAAGAGGCTTTTTGTTTGATACTAAAAGATCAGGTTACTTTTGTGAAAAAAAATCCGTCACTTGAACACAACAAAAAAAAAAGTCAGAAACCATGCAAAATAAACGCAGTGTAGTGGGCCGTCACGCAGCGAGCAGGTAAATAGCCGTCTGGGCCGGGAGCTGCACCGCCGGGGGCTGGAAAATAAAAACCGTAGAACCGTAATTGAATGTGAATCGGTATGTTTTGGGGCTTTGCGAGCGCCGCCGTGCACGAATAAAGCCATTATCTGCATTATTCGTCTTCCACTTCGTTCCCCACGGGCAATTTTTTCCCTAATGGCACCGTCATTCAGTTAAGATCTTCTCTTTTCTATCAGCGTGGCTGCTGTGGTTATCAGAGGAGGAACTATAATGAAGCATCCCCCCCCCCCCCGATCGTGAAAGAGCCCCCAAGACCAATTACTGTGCAGCTCAACGGCCGAGGTGACACCTCCTTCCTCTGCCCTCTCCTCTTTATTGTCTCAAATGACACGGTTTGTTTTTTAATCAAGCCTTTTATTGTTTCGTGTGTACAATGAAAACTGCAATTACTGACCGGGTGGTTTATCCAGCAGCGAGGGGGGGCAACGGTTGAGTAGGTTGGTTGCATGCTTTTATGAGTCGAAAAGGGAATAGCACGATTTTATTCTGACAGGAGGGCGACCTTGCATGCCGCCGCTGAATCAATCTGAACAGCAGTCAGCACTGAATTGAGGAAGCGTACTTAAAAAAAAAAAAAAAAAAAAGGTTTGAAGAACTGGCCTTTCACTCAGGAAGTCTGCCCTCGCCGAGGTTTGAAGTCACACGAACAAAGCTGTAAATAAAACAGGGCGTCTGTTTATTTTCCTCTGCCTTTCCTTTTTAATTCAGCGAGATGTTTTCTGAGGTACAACAGAGATTTCTTTTCATTTTGCAGCGGTAAGCGGTTTTTCTTTTTCCTCCTCATCTGAGCAGCTACACGTCGTCTGATGCAGTGCAAATGTTTGCCTCTGGCTTAAAAATGAATAATGCAGAGCATATATCATTACCATAACACACAGGCTTCGCATAAAAGGAACAACATCATGAGTCATAAAAATATCACTGAGCCAACAACAAGCTATTGCTGTAGTGTGTACTACAGGGTGGGGGATGACTAATGGTGAAAAAGCTTTGAGAAGCTTTGGTTTCATAACCTTGTGACCCTCAACGTTGTGAACATAAACACACATGAAGAGCACACTGTACGTGATATAAATCACAATTACCATGGACAGATGCTTTTGTAAATAATTATTGTAAGAACATACAAAAGTGTGCGTTTCCTTTTTTCGAGGGGGAATTATAAACATTTGCTCCGCTTGATTAAAACAAATTAGAATTTGTGCTGACATGCAGGATCACTGCTTAAAGAGAGAGAGAGAAAAAAAAAACACAAATTTTGCCTCTGAGACAAAACTGCAGCCTCTTGCAATTTACAAACTAATTTAGTCACGAATATGATGTTAATATTTTTAATTGCACGAACCCTGCACCAGAACTCTATCGGCCATAATTAGAGGCTCTCTTCTTCGGCCTCGCCTCCACAAAAGCACTCTGGGCAGCCGTTCGGCCCCGCCGAGGCCGAGGGAACGGCCTTATTACCGAAAGGTCAGTGATCAGAACAAGCTGAGCTGCCAGGATCTGCTGCAGAAGCCCGGAGGCCCTCCGCCCGTCGACCCTCCCCCGACACCGCGTTAGCCCTCCGGTCTGCAGGTTGAAGAAATGTAACACGATTTATTTTAAGCTGCGGCTTAAACAAATCAGTGCAGAGGAAAAGGGCATTCCTCTGAGATGTAACTCGCTGGTTATTATTCATTTTCGTCGTTTGCAACGAGGTGTTAAGCGTGTTAACGTTTCAATCCCCCGGACTGAAATATGTCATTAAGACCCTTTTAAAGGGGGGTCTTGGCAGGAGCGGTGATTTGTGACTTCTGTGGGGGGAAATCCATCAGGTTTGGAGATCTTACAGCAGCAACAGGATCTCATGCACAAGTGTTCAAAGTGTTTCGTTGCCAAAAGGATTCTTTGCTTTCGTGTCGGCCTCGCTGACCCCGAACCGCTCGCGTGAAACAGGCGGCGTGGTGGCAACGCTCCCACCAACAAAACGTCTCCGGCTTGTTAATAACGTTCTGGACAAATGTTTGCCAGAAAAACTACCTCGCAAACGAGGACGTTGAGAACTCAACGACGCATGAATCAGGGGCCGGCCGCGCTCGCTGTCAAACAAAGTGCTGCAGCGGAAAACATTAAGGATAGATTAAAGAGCGAACCGTACGGTCGCTGCACGGGAGCACATTTATTTATTTTCCTCTCAAAAAGAAGAACAACGAGGTTTGCTCGGGAAGGAAATGATTCTCAGCAGATGTTTCTGGGAGAACGGCGGCCCTCCGTCCATCTGTGTGCTATGACGTCCTGCAGCTCCCGTAGCAGCTATTACACATCTTTATTTATCTCTATGTACGAGGTGTTTCACACAGAGCATATTTCATTCCTGTCTTACTGCCCTTCGGGGCATTTTTTATTTATCCAACATAAATAAATTTACTGTAAATGTAGTATTTCAAACTTTTTTTTTTCCCTCCTTTGCTGCAACTTAAAGGCCCTTAGTTCCCGTCCCATCTCTGCTCTCAATCAACTTTCACTCTTTCAATGTCCACTTTTATGGAAGTAAATGAAGATGGATCTCGTCTGCAAACATACTTGATTTCACATCGATTGTTGGAGCTGCAGCGAGATAGACTGGAAGATTTAACCGGGGGCCAAGTTAACCACCAGCAAAACTGATATATTAACCTCTAACACAACTTGTGCAGCTTAAATATCAAACCTTAGTATTTAAAACACATCTGATTCGGCAGGCAACAGAAGAAAATGTGAAGTTAACGTGTTTCCCTTTAATATTTGTTTGCTTGTTCTTGATTTCACAAGCATTTCATCAACCAGACCCGACTCCTCGTCGGTCTCTGACCTTCCTCGTGCAAATGTTTGATCTCCTTTAACACAAACGTCTCTGAGAAGACCCCCCTTTCTTTAAATTTTTTTATATTTATTCTCCCGGGTGGAACAAAGCGGTTCTTGCCTTCGTGAAGGTCCTTAGCCTGTTTCAGTGCCCTTCCCTTGAAAAGGTCAGGAACGAGCCAGCGTCAGACACAGATGGGTGCCCATAGTTCATCAATATTTATAAAAAGGCAGTGATTATGGGAACAAGACATCGATTAGGGAGGATTCCTACAAGGTCAAAACGTAGCTGTCATCTAAAAAGAAAAAAAAAAAAGCATTTGCTTTGGTTTACTTCAAATTGACATTGCAAAAGATCCTCCACTTAATAATTCATGCACAGCACAGAGATCAGCTCGAACACCCCGGAGGTATTCCTGCAGCCCCCACCCCCCTGCCTCCACCCCCTCATGAATATTGATAACCCTCCCCCGCTGTGCTTAATGGTAAAGCTGTGAAAAATGACGCTGGGTGTGTCACTGGCACATAACCCCCCCGAGGCATGGGCACAAGCTAATACGCAGCCATCACAGACAGGAAGATGATCCCATCAGCGAGCAGAGAATTAGAGGTCAGAACCTCCGATAAAACACTCGATGGTGACGGAGATTACATATTCATGTCGGAGGCTTGAAGCCAGCGAGCGACACGCTGACCAGCTGTGTGTGTGTGTGTGTGTGTGTGCCGTTTCCGTGGAAATATGAAAAAGGGCCTCGCTGCTTTGCATGATGTCATCGGGGAGTGACGGCTCTGTTTTTGGGCATCACGGGGGCATTACATCACACCAGGAACATTCAAGGACCAAGACAAGGCTGTTTGTTTGGAGGACCGGCCGTATATCACAGCTGCACTAACGGAGGAATGACGTCCGAGGTCGGCCGACGCCCTGATCAGATGCAAAGGGTTGACAGTTTTTGCTCAATTATAGCTTGGCGGCCGTTAACGGGCCGAGCCTTCAATTTCACCACATACCGAAACAAACGTATCTGACAGTTTGAGTTATACTTATAACACAAGAACTCACAAGCTCTACACTGCAAGACGAGAACGACGCCGATGCAACAATGGGGTTCTTGTTCCAAAAGGGGAGCGTTTAAATGCCGTTTTTCAACTTACGGCGCCAACGTTGGCGTAATTAGCCGTCACGTTGCCAGCTAAGAAGCAAGATGCTATTTCTGGTCCGAAGCCTTTCGCACACCAAGTCGATATTGTTGTCCGATATTAATCATTACATGGAGAAACCTTGCACACCGACGTCAGAAGGGTTTTATCATTGTATTTGTCCCAGTCCCAAACGTGGCTAATGAAGGAATGCCATCAGTAAGAAGCTAACGTTTCAATACCAAGAGCACAATCACCACTGTCTACTCTTTGGCACATCCTTTGTTTTGTGACCTGGATCATCTCAGATATTAAGCTATCACCTGCTCAAATGATCCGTCTCGTTACTTTGGAAAATAATACGACACAGAATTTGAAACTTTGGCAAACGGCAAAAATTATGTTTACATGAGAGGCTTCGAGTTAAAAGGGGGGCGGGGCTTAGCAAGCGGTCCGTTTTCCTTTAAAAGAGTTCTCAAACACTACGGGAGCTGTTCTGTGATTACATTTGGTAAATGACTTTCTCTCCTGCAACTTTCTCTACTTCCACACTTCAGTTGGTGTTTTCTCCCGTTTCCCAGAATGACTTGTGACAACCTGACAGAGGAGGGGGGGAGGGGCATGAGGTTGTCGCTGTGTTGCATTTAATCTATTTGAGCTGCCTCGGGATGAGAAATTGGTGTCCCTGCCCGTTCTGCGATGGATTATTCGGCTGTTATTGTAGCGAACAAAAGCAGCTTTTAAAAAGGAAATAAATAAAGCAACCTGAATCCTCGGGTTGACACGGGAACCTGACGCATACGATTTAGGCAGCTGAACATTGTGATTATGATAGAAAGGATCTGCTTGGCCATCTGTTTGAGAAGAAAGATGAACACATCAAACAGCAGACTCGTCCAGGACGGTGAGGTGAAACACCAGCAGCTCTTATTTTAGCGTTTTCAAAGTGTCTCAGTTTGGATTTCTAGTTCGAGACGTCGGCGTCGGCAGGAATAGCAACAAGTCGGTCGGTCGCAATAACAAACGCAGCTAAAAGTACTCGTGTGATACAGACGTAAATGCACGAGATGGAAGTGATACGTATGGAAATGTGAACCGAGAGGCAGAAAGCAGAAGTTTCTTTCTATTTTACGTTACAGCAGGAGGTGGACTGTGGTTATGGCGGGAACGTGAGGCCGAGCAGAATGATATTTTAATTGTTTTAATTCAAGAATCACCACCACTTCCTCCCCACAGATACAGATCATTTCAACAACTCAGCTAAAGATCAGACTCATAATCGTTTATCTTTGGCTTTCAGGAAATTATGCATGCAGATTATTTGTGAAAATAATTGTTAGTTACAGCGGGACACGGGACGATATGGAGATTTAATATCACGATTATCGAGCCCAAAATCAATGTGATTCACGAAATATGCTTAAAACTGGAATTTATTTTTGTAAAGAAACAAATATTTGTATTACGTCACAGATAAGACACACTGAACATCCTTTATTAGTCTTTTTCTATCCTGTATTTCTTTTAATCGGGTTCTATTTGACGATATTTACAATCCAGATAATGGATCAACTAATTGCGAGTTCTTTTATTGGGATCTGTGATTAAACACTACATCATCCCATCACTTTTCCAGAGGATTTATGGGAAAAAACTGTAAAAAGGTGAACAAAATGTATGTGAATACTTCTCCTCTTGCTTGCTTTCACATGATGAATTTTTTATGACAATAGGAATTCAGTCACACTGACTCACGCATCTAATCTAAAATGTATTCCCAGTGATATTACTGTAATATTTCTACACCTTGCAGGGCACAAGTACTGTTCCTTTCAGATGCTGCGTGTATCAATAGGTGTAAAAGCCACGAGCTGCCTGTACACTTGGAAGTGTCTATACTCTTTGACAGTGAGAATAATTGCCGTGTCAAATCCTCTCGGGCTTCGACGTGTTCCCGGCCGTTTGATGCACGACGGCTGCCGAGGTGACAAGCGAGCTGTCGGAGCGCTGAGAGTGAGATAACGCTCCGAGACAAATCTCAATACTTGCTTTGCGTTTTTTTTTTTTTTCCCAGAGTTGTGACGAAGCACTAACAAGACAATTTTCAGTCCCTGCATGGAAACTGATTTTCTTTTTTAAAGCGACTTCAGCATCTATAATCACAGACTCTTCTAAGTGACAGATAAGGAAACGTGTGATGTAACAACAGTTACAGGCCGAGGTTAACGAGCTCACATGGACACTACAAGGAAACGCTTTTTTATAAGACTTTTAGCAAACTGGCTCCTCCTTCCACAGATGTATGTAAATAATTTACATCCTCAACACAACCGAGGAACTAAATGGTAAAAATGCACACAAAGCAGAGAGCTCGCAGAGAGGGAACGAGAAGGCGTCGCCGAAGAGGTCGTACACGACACAAAGGAGGCTGCAGATTTTCAACCAACGTAACGTGGCGGTGGAGTACATACGAGGTTACGGATCAGCATCAGCTCCCCGCCAAAGAGTCGGTGAAATGTGCCCAAGTGAATCTCGTTAATAACACGACTCTCCGTCTGTCTCCTGAAGGGAGGGGGTCGGGGCGGTCTGCGACTCCATTTGTTGCAGGAAGAAGAATAACCTTTCGGGCGAACCTGGCCGGGAGCGTGCAGCACACAGATGACGACACCAGCGAGCTCCGGCGGCGAGCACTCATTCATGCGAGGACCTAAACGGTGCTGTGATCGCTTGCATGAGAAATTGAATGTTTGATGCCCCCCCCCCCCCCCTCCTGTCATTGTTAACAGAAGGCTAATCTATTTGGGTGCATCGCTGAAAACGCATTATTAGATGTCGGTATCATGTACCACACACACACACACACACACACACACACACACACACACACACACACACACACACACACACACACACACACACACACACACACACACACACACACACACACACACACACACACACAGAGATTATCTTGAAGAAGCTTAATTGTTTCCCAGGCAACTAGTTCCCCCACTAAGACGATGACTGTGAAATTTCCGCTAGCGATTATTTTACTTTCAAATGACTTACTCGTGTCCTCCAGTTAAATCCTCCATGTGAGCCAACCTAGTTCTTTTTTTGTGGGGGGGGGTTTGAAAAAAGAGTCCTCGAGGAAAACAACATCTCTTTTTAGCCTCCGGTCCAATAACAGAACTGGGCTGTGAGCCGGAATGTAAAGGTTAGCTGGGTGTTTATCGTTAATGTCGATGGGGGCTCTGATGAGACCCAGCAGGGGTGATTAATTCATGCAATAAACAAGGCCGTCGAGGGTGAAGTTATTCCAAATCACCAGGTGAGTCATACCAGAAGCAGTTTTCCTTAATCATTTTAAGCAGATTGCCCGTGAAGGAATACAAGCGGCACCAAAAATATTCAGAAAACGTCTCAATTCAAACGAACAAAAGAGTAAAAACAGTGTGTGTGTCTGCTGTAGGACTGTAATCAGCCCGTCTAAGGACATCGGATAGGCGATCTACCCGCCTGCCTGATCGTTGGTCGAACATTTCCCATCATGATTATCCTCGCCAAAAAAAATGCAATTCACGATATTATCCCCATAATCATCCAAACAATCCTCAAACTCTTAAAATGGCCCTCAGAGCTGCAGACTTTCTGGCTTCATCCGTTGCACAATTTCTTAAAATCTCGCAGACTCTTCCTCCTTCGTCAACACTACCACGTTATTTTGAAGTGTGCCAATCCGGAGTAAATATCGCACCGTAATATTAATCACCATAATCAATGACAGATCCTGCTCTTCGTCCCAAAGGCAGAGAGACTTGATGCACATGTGGCTCGCGAACATATCTCTTCCTCAAAGGGATGCGAGCCGCGGCGGTAGCACACAATAACCATTGTCTGTGGTAAATCCCCACAGAGCAGGGGAGGGGGGGGGGGGGGGTGCATACGAGGATCCAAACAGCCTTTTTAAAGTGCCTCATTTTCCACAATATCTGTGCAGCTATAATACTGTGATCTAAAAGGCTTTCAACAGCGTGCATTATGCAGCAACAACAACAACAATAGCAGCAGCAGAACGGGCGACGGTCTCCTGTGATTCACCTGAGATTTCCATCTCAAACAGAAACACAAACAAACGCGTTACGGGGACGGAGACAAAAGCGAGGGCACGGCAGCGCTGCCTTTTTTCCTTTTTTTAAAAGAAACATGAGGTTTGTGCTGTCTGCATCCATTACAGCTGGAAAACATCTGCAGGAGATAGAAAGAGGGGAGGAAACGAGAGCGCCTCCTTACCTGCAGTTTGGAGGCGGGTCTAGTGTGATTTCTGCGAGCTCTTTCTGGATCCTGGAAGAGAAGAGTTTTTATCGTTATAATCTGTGCTGGGAGACGATAAAAAGCTTGTGATGAGGCAAATGTGTGCTTTCTATCCCACTTTCTGACGACGCCAGTTACGGATGGGACGATATGAGGTTTTTATTGCGGATTGTGATAAAAAATAATCGGGAATATCGTCACTAGTGACTTGAAAAAGCGACCTGTGAAAGATTTTAAAAGTAGACAGGATACAGAAATACATTTTTTAAAGCAGCGAGACATATTTATTTCACATTATTTGATTGTTTTTCACTAAAAATTAGGTTCACTAAAAAGAAGAAGATGCAACTCATCTGTGACCCAACAATAAGAGCTCTAAGCGTATTTTGATGATTATCTGGATAAAGTTATTTTGGAGGAGGATAATCGTGACATGATAGTCTATTTACATCCCGTGCCTAAACAAGAAAATCCAGCACTGAGAATCTCCCACACAGCAAATGTCACCATGCAAGTTTGAACTTAAAAAGGTCAGTAAAGCCAATTTATCATTCCAGCGTACGCATATTTAAAGTCTTTATGTTTTGTCAACTTTCCTTCAGGCATCATGAGGACGAACGCCACCGCTCTGAGGGTTTCAGATCAACGTGCAAGATGATGCTTCAGTTTTTTGAGGGGGGGGATAAGTGCTGGTACCGGTGGAGGTTAAGTGTTGGAGGCAAACCTAATCAAACAAGCAGGCCTGGTTGGGACGATCTCCAGGCAGCTTCCTCCTTTCTGTGGGTTTAGTGTCACAGCGAATAGCTGGGATGTTTGAAATGACAATGCCTGTGGGACTACAGTCTTTTTATATAACTTCACACCCCCGGGGGAGAGGCCTTCAGTTTAACAAACAACCCCTGTGTAAACCAGCTTTTCTTTTTCCCTTTTCTTTCCGTCTGCCTCTTACCTCTTGGCACTAGTCGAAAGTTTGGCTGCGGTTTTACTCGAGATCTTGGTCTCCTTCTTTTTGGGCTGCGCCTGCTCTCGCTCATGTTCGGGGGGTACCGACTCCCGCTGTTCGATATCCGAGCTCCCCCCGCTGGTGCTGGGGCTGTCGTCCGGTCTCTGCACTTCGCTGGACATCGTGGTCCCTGGAAAGTTATGTCACAAAACAAAAAAAACCCTGGTGAAACGAGTGTAAACGAGAAAAGTGGGACATTTACAGCTGGATGACGAGAGAGAAGATGATGAAATTTGTCAAAGTCTACAGTGCCGTGGATTACAGATGTTTGCCCCCCCACCAGGTTGTTAAAGAGAATATAATAAGCCTGCCACCTAATGATCTATCAGGGGTTATATATGACAACCTGAGTGTGTGTAATGTATGTGAGTGGAGCTGGTGTGGATCCATAAAACAGACCATCACTGTGGTGGTTTTCTTGATATTATTGTGTGTGTGTGTGTGTGTGTGTGTGTGTGTGTGTGTGTGTGTGTGTGTGTGACCAATAGATGGATTAACTAGCTCTTAATAGTCTGGCAGTGAAGTCAAGACAAGGTGGAACCAGACTGGTGGTTTTAAACGGGCGAGGTGTGGAAGAAGTTAAAGAAAACGATGGAGTGAAGCGGAGGGAGGGAGGACGTCTCGCCGGAATGACAGGGACGCCAACGGCTAACGTGTGCCCGGTTCAACAGCCGGTCGATGCGGAGACGCCCCCCCCCCCTCCATAAAATCATAATTACGATGTCTGTGTGGTGTCAGACATCACTTAAACAGCGGCTGGGTCAACATTAGTGTGGATGGAAAACACAATAGGGTGAGAACCGGAGGGAGGGGGGGGGGGGAGCCGTCCGACAAATAAAAGCGGTCGTAAACATTAGCTAGCTAACGTTACAAAGCCGGGGAGGGGGGGCATTACCGTTCTGGGGTAATTTGTTTTTGTTTTTAAAGAAAGGGTAAAAGCAGAGCAGGCCTCGCTGTTTTAAAGTCATTGAAAATACGCAGAGAAGAAGGCGTTTCTGGCGGACTCGCGGCGCTGATGGAGGACGGTCCGCGGCGGCGGCGGCGGGGCCAGCGGAGGGAGGGGGGCCGATGCGCGGATCCTCGCCGTTTCTGGAGTGTCCACATTGTGCGTTGAAGAGCAGTGACCCTGCCTCGGCACAAAGGGAGGCTCGTCCCACACACCCCCCCCCCCGTCCTCCCCCTTCCTCCTCCTCCTCCTCTTTTCCTTCTCCTTCTTCTTCACTGGGAAAACGACACTTTTCGCGGGACATTTACTTACTTTTCGCGTATCTGTGCGCGTGTCGATATTACCTGGCGGCTGGCCGTCGATGCTGCAAACCCCGCGTCGTAATCCCAAGGTGCCGAGGGGGGGAAAGTATATCCTCGCACGGCCGCCCGCTCGCTCCCGTGTCCTCGCTATTTAACTGGAGGTGGCAGCAGCAGCAGAAAAGCGATTACAGGAAAAAAAAAAAAAAAAAAAAAACCGAGGCAGCCCCGGACCGCCTCCACGCGCGCGCTCCCGGACTGCTCGTTCACGTGCGCTGCATCGGTAAGCGAGAGAGAGAGGTAGTGTGTGGACCGATTAATTAATTAAAATTAAAAAAAAAATGAAAAAAGATTAATGTATACAGGGGTGTAGACAGAAACTATGGGAACCATGTGTCAAAATGTTGGCTGTTATTTTCTTCACCTCCCCGCAATAAACCCCACTTGCACGGTCACGTGATGTGTAAGTGGACGTAGTCATCGTGGCGACACCCGTTGGTTGGGGCTCCCGTTTTGAAGCCTGAGTTCGGTATTTTGTCCATCGCCATCTTGGATTCTGGTAGTTTGGATTTTGGTCATCGGCATCTTGAATTTTGGTCGATATCACCTGGATGTTGGTCGATTTCATCTTGGATTTTGGTCAATTTCATCTTGGATTTTGGTCAACTTCATCTTTGATTTTGCTCAAAGGCATCTTGGATTTTGGTCATCGGCATCTTGAATTTTGGTCGCTTTCATCTTGGATTTTGGTCGCTTTCATCTTGGATTTTGGTCGATTTCATCTTGAATTTTGGTTGATTTCATCTTGAATTTTGGTCACTTTCATCTTGGATTTTGGTCACTTTCATCTTGGACTTTGGTTGACTGCATCTTGGATTTTGGTCGAATTCATCTTGGATTTTGGTCATCTTGGAATTTGGTCATTCCTTGACTTGACTTGAAGTGTGGGAGGCTTCGAGTTCACTATATAGTGCATAATAATTCTCACTTTACATTGAGGTGGCACGACGACCTCATCAAAGGGAAGATATGGGGGGGAGTTTGTGTTGGAGTTGTGACATTTTCTCACAAAAAAAACAGAAGTACCTGCAGCACTGAAACTAAAATAATTTAGCTGTACAGCCGGCAGAATGATATCGTATAGACGGAACAAAGAAATATTAATAATAGCTCTAACTGGAACAGAAAAAGTCAACGCATGAATTTAATGAGTTGTTCAACGATTCTCTTAGTTCAAACAACGTCGAGCTGCCGCAGCACTTTCATGGAAAATTTCATGTTAATGTACTTTTACTCTCCGCCGAGCGACCGCGAAGCACTAAAACACTTGTTTTATCACACAAGGAAGAAATGTTTTAATTAAATAATTATTCTCTATCTTAAAACATACATTGTTGAATTAGAAGAAATATCTCTTATTATTAAATTTATAGTATATAGTTTTTATCGTCGTATAACTCTCTCTAAAAGGCCCCACTGTAATGTAAGACATGGGTTGGTGAGAGCCAAAGCCTTTATTCTCCGGATTAACAACCTCACCGTCAGAGGTAATGGCTTTCTGAAAGCACCGCTCTTCTTCTCCTTCCGAGTCGATCCTCTGAGATCTGGAGGAAAGGCCTGGGGGGGAAGTTCGGCCTACGAGGAATAAATTGTTCAATAAGCAGCACTCAGTGGGAAACGTCTTCCTCCCGCGTGACGTCTCCGTTCATTTGAACTCTACATAAGTTTAGCAGAACTATCACAAATAAAGAATAATGGATAATGATTACCCATCTCTCACCTCCCTGTGGGAGGGTTGTTGGAGGATCAATAAAACATACAGCCTTTGTGTGTGATTGAAGTGTATGTAGAGATTTATTGGACCGCTGGATGTTTATTTCCACTGTGAAATTTACAGCCGGTGAATTTGCTGACAGATTGAAGCATCGACAGGTTTTAACAAGACTTTACTTTGAGGCTGTTTAAAGGTGTGTTCGGAATGTCTAAACAAAGTATGAATTATGATTTTCTTTTTCTTTTTCTTTTTTTTTTTACCAAAAAGGTTACATTCGAATTCACCATCACGAATGTGATTTTAATTCAGATTCACGTTGAGCTTCTTTTCATGCGGTGAATGACGATTGGAAGTGAGTCATAATGAGCGCAACATGGGGAATAATTACCCGTCCGTTGCATTGTGGAGTGAATGAAAGCCGGGCGGATTCTCAGACGAGAAAAAGACCAGGTGCTGGCAGAGAAAATTATCAAGTGTGGTGGAAAAAGAGGTAGAAAAAGGTAACATGAATGGTTTCTTTAAGAGGTGTTGTGAGTCTCTGGAGTGATCGTGGTGACTGAATTTCTAAAAAAGTATACAAAAATAAACCTAGAATTATCGCCTCTTAGTTGGACGCCTCCAAGTCAGTGCAAAACGTTACCACTTTATCATCTTATCCTATTAGACATTTGTCCGGAATGGTCATAATTAGCATATGAATTCTGAAAACGTTTTGTGAGTTCACGGTGACCTTTGACCTGCAGATTTGAATCAGTTTGTCCTTGAGTCCAGGTGGGCGTTTAGGCCAAATTTGAGGAAATTCCCTCCAGGGGATGGACGGGTTCTACATATGGATGGTTCTACGTATGGATGTTTCTATGTATGGATGGGTTCTATGTATGGACGGTATGGTTCTATGTATGGACGGTATGGTTCTATGTATGGAAGGTATGGTTCTATGTATGGACGGTATGGTTCTATGTATGGACAAGTTCTATGTATGGATGGTATGGTTCTATGTATGGATGGGTTCTATGTATGGACGGTATGGTTCTATGTATGGATGGGTTCTATGTATGGACGGGTTCTATGTATGGACAGTATGGTTCTATGTATGGATGGTATGGTTCTATGTATGGACGGTATGGTTCTGTATGGACGGTATGGTTCTATGTATGGATGGTATGGTTCTATGTATGTATGGGTTCTATGTATGGACGGTATGGTTCTATGTATGGATGAGTTCTATGTATGGACGGGTTCTATGTATGGACGGGTTCTATGTATGGACAGTATGGTTCTATGTATGGATGGTATGGTTCTATGTATGGACGGTATGGTTCTATGTATGGACGGTATGGTTCTATGTATGGACGGTATGGTTCTATGTATGGATGGTATGGTTCTATGTATGGACGGTATGGTTCTATGTATGGACGGTATGGTTCTATGTGTGGATGGGTTCTATGTTTGGACGGTATGGTTCTATATATGGATGGTATGGTTCTATGTATGGACGGTATGGTTCTATGTATGGATGGTATGGTTCTATGTATGGACGGTATGGTTCTATGTATGGACGGTATGGTTCTATGTATGGATGGGTTCTATGTATGGATGGTATGGTTCTATGTATGGACAGGTTCTATGTATGGACGGTATGTTATGGACGGTATGGTTCTATGTATGGAAGGTATGGTTCTATGTATGGACGGTATGGTTCTATGTATGGACGGGTTCTATGTATGGACGGTATGGTTCTATGTATGGACGGTATGGTTCTATGTATGGATGGTATGGTTCTATGTATGGACGGTATGGTTCTATGTATGGACGGTATGGTTCTATGTATGGATGGGTTCTATGTATGGACGGTATGGTTCTATGTATGGACGGTATGGTTCTATGTATGGATGGTATGGTTCTATGTATGGATGGTATGGTTCTATGTATGGACGGTATGGTTCTATGTATGGACGGTATGGTTCTATGTATGGAAGGTATGGTTCTATGTATGGACGGTATGGTTCTATGTATGGATGGGTTCTATGTCTAGAGGGCCATGGCTGTCGTCAGCTGGAGGCATAAAGAATCTGCCTTTAATTAAGCTCAACCGTGACTTCTCTCTCGATCGTGAACTTGACTCATTTTGCGTGACCCCTAAACATGACTCAGGGCCCCCAGGGGCCGACTGGGACCCCCGGGGGCCGAGTGGGCCCCCCACTGACCTACACACGTTCCTTCATGAATATGCAACAGGCATCGACGCGAGTTAACAGGACACATAGAAACGCTTTGGAACCTTCATCATTTAAGTTGATATAATGATGTCGTGGCACTGATTCCTCAGCAAATTGGCAATTCATCAAACCAGCTGCCACACCATGAACATGGGTCCTCGGGGGTCTGGAGCCCGGGGGCCAGTTACTCTCTTTAAGCCCTCAAAGCTTTATTTGATCTTGTATCATTCCCTTTCCTCTAATTGGACATTACAAAGACATTCGTCAGAGGCTCAGAAATGCCAGAGAGTGTTTCCTAACATTCCCATAAATGTCTCTGTAAATAAATTAAAACTCATACACAAAGTTTTTCTCCTCACATATAATTTATGCAAATGTTGTATTTTCATTCTTCAGTGACGCTGTATTACATTTACTGTTAATTTTATGGCTGCAGCATCCTTCAGATCTCTGCTGCATCATTATGAGCACATTTCCCTGTAATTCAGAGGAACATGTGGTATTCTGGGAAGTCTCGGTCTCTGGACTAGAATTAACAATTACACACTGGGTTTGAGCAATCCTCGTCTGCAAAGCATGATGTTGTAATAATGGACCAACCAAACGATCTGTTGGACTAATGTGGTTTAACTGCAACACTGAGAGATACGAAGTTATGAAGTGCAAAGAGCTAAGTGTTAAAGTAATCTTAGTAGCTAACTAGCATTGGTAGCGAAAGTAGCGACCTGTCAATCAGCAGGTAGCCCCGCCCCCTAAAGCATCCCCTGCTTTCTGGTCTGGTGGACTCTAAATGGACCATAATGTACTAAATGAACATCATGCTGGATTGAAGAAGACTTGAAACTAGAGATTGAGACCATAAACTCATGTTTACAATGTTTACTGAGATAATACATCAAGAGAGAAGTAGGACCATTTTCTCATAGACTTCTATAGAACCAGAGAGGAGTCGCCCCCTGGTGGCCAGCAGAGGGACTGCATGTTAAAGGCACTTCAGAACGGCTTCACTTTTCAGAAACGGACTTTGCCGCTTGCTCCGTCTGTACTGTGTTTACAGATTCATGACTTCTCAGTAAACTTCATGGAGGTCGTCACCTTTGACCTGTAGTTTTAAGAATGAGACAGTAAACAATAAAACCCCACATCCACAACTTTAAGGCACTTCAGCACTTCTCAGAAGCGGAGGTTTCCGCCTGGATGGAAAAATGTTGTGCTTTGAAAACTTTGCCCTGCTGTAGATGACAAGTCAGACGATCAGCAAAGGTATTAGATTTCATCCTCTGGGGAATATGAATGCCTGTACCAAATTTAATGGTGAACCCACGTATTTGTTGGTTGATATTTCAGTCTAGACCAACATCAACAACCCAATCCGGTCTGAGACACAGTTGTTTATATATTTCCAAAAAGGCAACAGACAAAAGAGAGAAATCTGCCACAATAACTTCCTCCTGGCTGCACACCGTCTCCCTCGTTGTCTCCTCAAGAACGCCGTGTCTTTGTAGTCTTGATGCAACTGATTGCACAAACGGGGATAATCGTTCCAGACAGTCTCTCCTCTGTGTTGCACTCGGGTGTACAAACATTGCGTAAGGGTTGATCGGTGGGCTTCAAACAGCATCTGGAAACCCCGCCATCCCCCTCCAGGACACCTTCCAGACAACTTTCTGATCATCGCAGGTTTGAAACTCATGGATGTGTACAGCAAAGTGCAACACCGAGAAAGACTGTCAACAAAGCGTGCATCATTATAACAAGCAATTATCCCGTCACTCCCCTTACTGTGACAGTCCACAAACGTGTTTATCATGCATGCTCTCGCCTTAAAGGGCCAGTGTGCAGGATTTACACCTGGTGGTGTAAATTGCAACCGACTGAAACTTCTCTGAAGCATGTAGAATATCAGCTAGAGCTCAGTGGTTGGTTTGTCTGTTCTGGGCTACTGTAGAAATACAGCGAAGAGGAATCGATTCACGGGACTTGGACTTGAGTCGGACTCAAGTCAAAAATGTGATGATGTTAGAATCAATTTGACACAAATAAAAATAAACTTGCATCTTGGATTTCAACTGACTGACTAGCCCGCGTTTGAGTCCCAGCTAGTCGAGACCCGCTGCTTTTGAATCAAACGATACTATTCAATCAAGTTGCAGAAGAATCTGTAAAGAACTAATGGTATGTTACGAAGCAGCAGATCATTTTAAGATGGTCAAGAAAAACAAAGTATGTAAAATATACAGGCCGAAAATGACAGTACAAAATACATTTACAGGAATAATGACATTAACATCTCTTGACTATTTCACGATCCTAAATGCTACACATGCTCTTTAAATTGAGATATTCTCTTCAGGTTCCCTATGAAGCAGAGACCTAACAATGTTTTTGAATGAATGTTTGGGGCATTTAAGTGCTTTCTAATTTATATTCCAATATCTCAATATCAAACAAAATCACAGAGAAATATTGTAGGTAAATTATAGAATTGCACTGTGTATGTATTTATGCATACATATTTTTTTTTTTTCGTTTTTTATAACATGATGTAAAGTAGGGGCAGGATTTTATAAGCATTTTGCTTGTCAATGTATTCAATTTCTGAATTATGTGATTTATGTTTGTTTTTCCTTTTCTTTTACAGTATGTTTAATGCTTGGGATAAAACTAACTAAATAAATGAATAAAATCTGTGCAACAATGTTGTTTCTCACCGAGATATTTTCACCTGGCGATCCATCAGAAGAGACATCGTGTGCTAAACGTCCTCCCAGCTCTGTGTTATCTCCGCTGCTGCTTTCTCTCTGTGTGGGCTTCGTATTGATCCCTGGAGGCTTTTTGCAGCGATAAAGAACATTTCCAACTGTGAGATCAAAAACAAATCAATTGATAAATGATTATTTTTTTTTTTTTTTTAAAGAAGAGAATGTTCTGCTGCTTCTTCTGCTGCCTTTGAGGCTCATCCGAGTTGGCAGGTATGGCGCCCGGTGTCAGTTCAGATCTGGCTGAGTGTGTAACACGCCACCCTCATTCTAACGAAGGTCTTTTGGATTACCCTCCACAGTCATGAGATCAGCATGACAAAGGGACTCTGGCCGGTGTGAGGGGAGGTGGAGGAGGAGGTGGGGGGGTCGGGTACTCGGCGTGATGGACAGCGACCTATAAGGCCTTCACGTGAATGGGAGACGCTTCGGTGAATCCACTTCCTCGGCTCGTCCCTGGCCGGCCCCCAAGGTCACGTCTGCTCGCCGCCGAGGAGGCTTTTGTGATGGAAATCCTGTGGATAAAGTTTAACCCCTAGAACAATCCGAAACCTGGTCCTCCGTGTATGTTGGGCCCCCCTCCTTATCCCGGTCAACCTCTGCTCCAATCCAGATTGGAAGAGACGGCAGGTCCCGTGGCAGATCCTCATGATGGGACCCGCCTGCAGATTGGGTGGATGGGTGTTAAGTATGCTTGAGTGGTTAGCGACATTGTTTTCTTTAGATTTGACACAGATGTTTACGACGGCGCATCAGGGCCAATGTAGGGAAAAAAAGGAGCCGAGAGAGGGGGGATATTCAGAGTTTATAAACTCACGAATGTGCCACTTTATAAATACATGTAGCCGATATAAACAAGTGTCTTGGTTCCACTAACACCGGATATTTGCCGTTGCTATGACAACAAGTGAATGCTACTGCTAGCAACCTAGCCCAACCGCCCCGATCAATAAACACCCATAAGATGACCTCATTTGGCCTCATTTGTATAAAACCAACAATAAGCATCAACATCATCACCCTAAGCACCTTAACGAGGCGTTGTCACATGTTGGGATGATTCATTACAAACATAAACGTACATTCATTCAAGTTAGCTAGCATAGATGCTGGTTGTTGGCATCGTAATGAACTCGCAAATTTTAGACTTTTGAAACAAAAAAATTGCCAGTTTAAAAAGACTCAAATTTACGAGTTTAGAAAGTCTCAAATTTGCCACTTTATGAACTCACACATTTGCAACTTTTTTTTCTTGGCTCTGTTTTTTTCCCAAAACAGTAGCCCTAATACCCCGTCGTAGATGTTGGAGGAATATATAGTATATATATGATAATATGCATGAATGATCGATTCACGTGCAATTGACTTTTGTGCAGATATTAAGCCAACAATGTAGAAGCAACAAGTGTGTAATCGGAGGTAAGATGATTGTTGGTGCCAGGATGACTCACCGGGGATCTCAGTAATAAACGCCAACAACACATAAAGAAGGTTTTAAAGATCCATCGGACCACCCAGCCTTAAATTCCCCCAGGGGGAGGGGAAGAGTTAAATATCATCGCTCCACAATCCTCCTCTGAGCTCGGCTTGCTTCATGCTGGCTGGAGGAGTGAAATGGTCGACACCAAATAAACCTCACACCCCAAAACGTACTCTCTATTCACACAAAAGTAAATCTGTTCCACGTCAGCCGGCTGAACTGTAATGGTGATTTTTTTTCATGCCGGGAGTCGTCTGATTCGCTGTGATCTCATTCTCTCGGCGCTGCACAGAAGTGTGCAATCACATTTCCAGGCTGTGATCTGTGGAACCGACTGTTTACTGTTTAAATGCCACATTTTAAATCCCACCGTTTATGTTCCGCTTTAGGAGAGAAAAAAAACTAGGCTGGGAGTCCACGAGATGCTAACGTCAGCACGCTAACATTCTCACAATGACATCATGAAGGGGAACTCCCAGTTTTTACAAGTATAGTTACATATTATCAAGTAAACGCTGCTGCACAAGTTGGTTTAAATGCTTAAGTGTCTCCAGAGGCAGCTACGTGAATCTGTTAATTTGCCTCAAGTGATGTCACTTGAGTCAGCAATACTAAGTTTGAATATAAAAAAACAATCTGGAGTCATTGTGACGTCACCCACCCGTTTTGAAGCCTCATGTTCTGTTTTTTATCTTGGTTTTTTGGCTGTTGTCGTCTTGGGATATTTGCCACCAGTGAAGGAAGTGACCATATTTGGACAGTGGAGGAGTGACGGGTGGATCTGATGAACACAAGCGGCAGAGCGGCAACCTTACTGGATCTGGATCCATCTGGATTCTGGTGTGAAGCTGCTAACAAAGTTACTTTCCATAATTTGAGACTTTAAAATAAGTTTTTTTTTTTAAATTGAGCTTGACTTTGAGTTGTGGACGAATAGGAGTTTGGGATGTGATGACATCACTGGATAAAAATGACAGTTTTTTTCACAGCAACTCATCCATTACTTTGACCAAATCTCACTCAAACCACAGCTGTTGATCTCACGGTGGAGTTTCAGGAAAAAGTCCGGGGATCTCCAACATCGGTAGGATTCATCCTCTGGGGAACATGCACGTCTGGACTCAATCTAATCCATCCAGTATTAATGCAACATGCAAAAGCACTGGATGACACATCCACCTCCAAAACTAAAGGTATCAAGTTGCATGACAGATACGTCTCCTCACATCATCGTTCAGGTATCGGGAGGAAAAAGAAAAACACTCAGGCTTGTTTTAGATTATTTGGACCAATCACAGCTGCCGCTGAGCAGAGGACGCGATGTCGTCCTGACAAAAATAGAAGACTGACACATGTGATTCAGAGTGACAATGACGGAAGATTCTCCCCTAAAGGTGACATCCCATAATACTAAAGGAGAAGCATCTGCTCCAGTTTTTATGAGCAAGTATCCAAGTAAATGTGTTAATGTCAAAACTGTGTTGCTGCCTCATCGGCACCTGACCCATCAGTGTGTGTGTGTGTGTGTGTGTGTGTCACTTCCTGCCTTCCACCACTAGGTGGAGCTGTGAGACCTGTGCTAATCACCAGACCTTCCTTCCTCGTGTTTCCCATCTACTTTGTTCCTCCTCAGTGTTGATGTCGTTGCTACATTCAACTCAGTGTGTGTTAGTGTGTGTTTACACGTGTGTGTTTACATGCGTGTGTTCTTGGAGGTCTTGTGTGACTGACAGACAGAGATCTGGACGGGACGACAGCCGTGTGGTGAGACAGACCACAGCATGCCAAGGTCACTGACAGCCATCACCATCAGAACGTTTTAAAATCTTCCCTCGTAAGCGCCTTTAAGCACGGAAAAATGAACTCTCCTGGTCCAGAATCGTTTGATGCTCAATGATCCTTCACGCCATTAAATTGTTTTACCAGGCGTAATCACCCTCCTCAAAATGTCACAGCGAGGCCTTTTGGCCTTAAGAGACTTTTATAGCTTTTATTTGATAGTTTTAAGGCATTAAAATCAGCTAAACGCTGGATATGAAGTGGATTTTTTTATTTTCAGGATACAGGTAATGGTCAAAGCAAAAAAGGTCCTTTTTAAATTCACAATCCTAAAATTTCTGTTCCCAGAATAGAGAGAAATGTTGATGAGTCCCTTTAGTATAAAACCGTCATCATTCATCGAACAGAAAACAGGCAGCAGAGCTCTTTATGGCCTTGTCTCGTTCTATTTCAGGGTCGATCGTGTGAAACTCACCCGTCAAGTGGAAGCTGGACGTCCTCCAGCTCCGAGTCACAGCTGTGACTTTGTCTTTTATTGGAATTATATATATATATTTTTTTTTTCTTTTACCTTGTGAGCAGAATAAACGACTCGTTTTCTGTGTTTCCTCACCTTTTACGTGCCCTGGGAGCAGGTTTTATGGAGCATAAAGACAGCTGATTTTTTTTTTATTCATGTGCTCAACACACAACCACAACTGGGAGTTCCCCCCTTCGGCGCTGGTGGCCAGTCCTCCTCCTCCTCCTCCTGCTGCTGCAGTCCAGCACTGGATTCAAACCAGTGACCTCCACGTCCCAGTCCAGTAAAAACATCTGCCGTGTTAACGTCGCTTGTCTCATATTCAACCGCCAAAATGGATTTCACTTCAAAGAGGTGGAAGTTCATCCAGAAAAATACTTTTAACATACTACTCATGTGCATGCTCTTAATATAGTTATGCATATTTCCTGTGCTGTCATGTGAAGATCAGCGTTTTGGTGTTTCCCACTCCACCAACCCATCTGATTTAACCATTATACTGTCCCCGCTTTTTACTGCTTCCAGCTGTCGTTTCTCCTCCTGTCCGCTGGTTTTTCTCCCAAAGTCGTTCCCAAAATGTGACTCAGCTCAAAGGCCCGTCCAGTCAGCTCCACAGGAATCCTGTTGTGAACTGATCCAGGTCTCCTTTTAGTGCTTTTATTTGATTGTTTTAAGACAGTTATCTTCATTCTGTCTCGAATGGGGGATTCCTTTTCTGCATTAAAAGGTTGGATGATGTGGAGTTTTATTGTTTACTGTCTCACTCTCAAAACTCCGGGTTTCTCTCTTGTCTGTTGCCTTTTTGGAAATATATAAACAATTGTGTCTCAGACCTGATCGGGTTGTTGATGTTGGTCTAGACTGAAATATCAACCAACATATACGTGGCTTCGCAATTAAATTTGGTACAGGCATTCATGTTCCCCAGAGGAAGAAATCTAATACCTTTGCTGATCGTCTGACTTTTCAAAGCACAACATTTTCCATCCAGGCGAAAACCTCCACTTCTGAGAAGTGCTGAAGTGCCTTAAAGTTGTGGATGTGGAGTTTTATTGTTTACTGTCTCATTCTTAAAACGCCGGGTCAAAGGTGACGACCTCCATGAATTTACTGAGAAGTCATGAATCTGTAAACACAGTACAGACGGAGCAAGCGGCAAAGTCCATTTCTGAAAAGTGAAGCCGTAGCTAAAGTGCCTATAACGTGCATTCTCTCTGCTGGCCACCAGGGGGCGACTTCTCTCTGGTTGTATAGAAGTCTATGAGAAAATGGTCCTACTTCTCTCTTGATGTATTATCTCAGTAAACATTGTAAACATGAGTTTATGGTCTCAATCTCTAGTTTCAAGTCTTCTTCAATGATTGACGGGTCGTTGGCAGATAAATAATAAATAAGCATATTTTCCACAGCGTCTGGTTTTGTTGTTGCTGAAGAACATGTTTTTGTTGTTGCGGTGTGTTTGTTCTATGAAACACTGCCAGCTGTTGTAGAATCATAGCCTCCTCTGCCTTCATAAGAGCAATATGAACATGTACGTCCTTATATATACATCCATCATGAAAATAATGAAAACCAGAAACGACTTCCCTTCAGCAACTTCCACCCTGAATTCTTTAAATGAGTCCCTTGAGGTTGGAGCTGCAGTTATCATGAAACTCTTCCTGTTGTCTCTGTATTAAAAGAAGCTGAATCAAGAAAACTATCGAAATAGAATTCGTATCGGAGATAGATAACCGCCTCACTCTGTTTTGTGGATTTAATTTAGCGACTGCCGTAACTGGTAGCACGGCCGGCCCAAGCCTTTTGGGGGCCTTAAGCAGAATTTGATTCGGGGCCCCCCGCCCACCACTGCAGAGTCACCTGTGCTTCACGATTATTGACACAGATGTCACACTATAATGTTACATTATAACTTGTATTAATACAGTAACTTCTATTCTGGTGCATTTTGGGGATGGCTAGCTGGAGAATGGTAATACCTAAACTTCAGATTAATAGCCTAAAAATCTCCACACATGATTGGCCAGGGGGCCCCATTCAGCCGCTTAGTTCTCTTATGCCTCTGGACGGCCCTGCCTGGTAGAAAGCGTGAGCGACTGTGAATGCCACGGTGTTATTTCTGGCACGGCGTGGCGCTTTTACTTTACCCAGCGAGCCCATTTTCCGTGACAAAATACACTCTTGAAATGTATTTTTTCCAGCAGCGACTCTTCAATAGAGTCATTTCAGGCCTGCGGTCAGGCTTAACTTAGAGCCCAGAGAGAAACCTGCAAGTGTGTCAAGTTCAGAAGTGAAGAACTCTTTATTTCTGGGAAACCAATTCCCCCCCCTCCTTGTACACAGTTAGGCTGCAGCGAAGCCACAAATCAATCAGCGGCTATTCAAACACAATCACGTTGTGCCACGGTGCCATACACCCAAAAAAACGCCTCTCCAATTACCAACAAAATCCCATCTGATTGCTCATCATGTGTGTGTGTGTGTGTTGGTCAGTTTCCAGAAGGTTCCTGTGCTTTCTAATTTATGACTCACTAAGTATTCTTAAGTAGAACACACATGCATTGTGTCACATTTGTACTTGTGTATTTGCCTTCAACATAATCTTGTATATTGTTAACATATGTTTCTCTTTATCCATACATGTATTTATTATTTCCCCCCCCTCTTTACACTTTTGGCAGCCGAGGTGCTTTTGCAGGCCAATAATAAGATCTGTGACTGTAATTGAGAGCGAGCGAGTGAGACGGAGCGCCGCTGCTATTTCTAGTTATTTATTCACACTGAACTCAAACACACGGGGACGTTTGTAAATATCTAGAAACCGACTCTCCACGGCGTCCTCGCCATCGAAATGCAAGAGAGAAGGAAATGCAAACGCGCTGTTATCGTTTGCATCAGGGCCGGCCCGAGGCATAAGCGAACTAAGTGGCTGCTTGGGGCCAATCGATTTTTTGACTTTGAATCTGAACAAATTTAGGTATTGCCATTCTCCAGCTGCCCATCCCCAAAATGCATCAGAATACAGGAAATCACTTCATCCAAATTCAGAATTGTCTGGGGGAGGACCCCCAGACCCCCTTCCTCTATTTGCGCCCACTTTTACACAAATGGGGGGTGTGGCCTTTATGCATCTGTGACCAGGGCAGTAGTTCACAATCCGTCACTGTATTGATACAATTTATGAACGTAGATCCACCCGTCGCTCCTCCGCAGTCCAAATATGGTCACTTCCTTCACTGGTTGCAAAAGAAACCAAGATGGCGACGGCCAAAAAGCCGTAGTCCACAAACCAACGGGTGATGTCATCATGACTACGTCTTCTTAAATATAGTCTCAAAAGATTTTGGGAAGTTATGAGATTTGGTGTTATAAAACATAAACTTTGGGATGAATATAAAAACATATAATGTACATTTTGGGAAGCTGCGATGGGAACTGAAACATTTTTTTTTCATGTTCTAACAAAATGTTTGGGAATCTAAATTTTGGGATTTGTGCTTGACGCCCACATCGGCCGGTTCCAGGCCCGGTTGGT
>NC_139937.1:21480908-21508408 GCF_963514095.1 Eutrigla gurnardus | reverse complement strand
CTTCACTTTTCAGAACAGGTTTCCTCCTGGTTTTGGATTATAGTGAGGATACGATTGTGTAAATGAGACTTGGATAATAATGTAATGCAAGAGAAGATGATGACGGTCTCAGGTAAACACCGTTAGCTCTGTCAGCACGTTTGCTGTAAGTTGTACTGTCAGTGCCGTTAGCGCCACTAGCTACGAGGACTTTGCCACATTGAGAGTTGCTGATCTGAATCCGCCAATCTCATTTAAATGAATCGACTTGTGGCCGATTTTAAATGACCTACTATTATTGACTGTTTAAAAACACCAACGACAGCTTCATTATAATGTAAGTTCACTGATGTATCTCACATCCTTTAGAGTTTTGGCATCCAGCCCATTAAATCCTTATTGTATTTCGATCTCACAAGCAGTAATAACAGCAATCTCTGGAAGTTCAGCAGAGCCGCGATCCATCAGGCTGCATACGTGGAACTAGTTTCATTCCTTTCAGATTCAAAGACTTGTAGAGGATTTGTAGGTGTCGAGTCCCCCCCCCCCCCACCCTAAGGTCAAGTGTCTGCAGGAACATGAGGAACACGGCGTCTGAGTGGCTTTTAAACAACGCGGCTGGCTGAGATAATCCAGCAGACGAAAGGAAACGCCGCCTTCTGCTTCTCATTTCTCACATTTTCCCTCCGAACAGCGAGCGGAGCACAATGAACGTTAATCCTCGGCTGAGTAGCCGGCAGCCACGGCTCTCCGTTTCCCTCCTTCACATTTTGATGTACGGTGAGAGAAAAAAAAAAAGTCATAGCCAGCATTGATTACCGGTACGAGTGGATGTAAAGGATTTTAAGTCGAATTAAAACCGTCACAAACCCTCCAACCGCCGCTCAGCGTCATCGGCACTTTTACATCCTCAAGAGAGTTGATTTAGTTTATCCAGCTAAAGACTTCACTTAATGTGGACTTAAGAGTCCAGCCGATCAATAGACACTTTTTATGATTGATTAATCATTTAGTTAATTTTCTTCAGGCAAGAATGAAATAACCCTGATGATGACACAAACGTCTGATACAACAAACTGTCAAGACCTCTGCTGGCCCAATTATGAATATTGATTTATTATAGAGCCCCAAATTAAATTCATATACACTTAAACTGTGCCAATTACATTTTGATGGAAACATAATCGTTGCCAGAATTAAGTCCAGTGCCAACTTTTGGTTTGAACGGTATACAAAGCATGAAACACTGGAGACCAGATTCACTGGATAAAACCACAGACTGTGTTTAAGAAGTGGTCGTCATGGTGACGTCACCCGTCAGTTAGTGCACTACGGTTTGTCAGTTGGTCGTCGGCATCTTAGAATTCTTGCAAGCAGTGAAGGAAGTGACCGTATTTGGACTGTGGAGGAGCGACGGGTGGATCTAGAACTGCACCCTGACCAGCAGCCTTACTGGATCTGGATCCATGTGGATTCTGGTGTGAAGCTGCTAACAAAGTTAGCTGGTATGATTCAAAGTTGCTCAACGTGTTGAGTACATATTTTTCTGAAATCAGTTTCTATCGGGTGACGCATTCAAAGACAGACTAATCTAGTTGGATTAAACAAGTGAGTTTAATGCTTATTTACATTTGAATTATTATTCCGTGTGGCTGCAGAACAACTCCGAGTAGATCGGCGAGGCTTCCACCGGCTATTTCCCATCCGACATCTGCCGTTGTGTAGATGAACTTCCTGTCTGCACACAATTCCCAGAAAAACCACACAAACAAAGCACATTTCTACGGTCGGGGAATACCAAAGTGTTGGAGCGCGGCTTCTGTTGTGCCATGAAAACGGAGCCCTGTGTGCTTAGTGGCCTACCAAACATGAACCCTAGTTTATTTGCCGTAACCACAAGCTTTCCCTAATATTAACCACACCGGCGCTGCCATGTGGAGCTCTCGTAGAAAAGCTTCCACTTCACTGCTTTGCCTCCTTTCCAACATTAATAGGGAAGGATGTTGCAAATATCCATGAAATTAACATCGGTGGAACTTCTTTATCTCATAATAATCCTTTCTACTCAGTAACTGCACGGATCTCTACAGTAAACCTGCTCACGTAAGAAGAGACACTCAGATTTAATAGAGCTTTTATTTTTTGAAAAAAAACCCTAAAAACCGGCACGACTTCTCCTCTTCATCATGACGTCCTTACAACGTTTCCCTTTTCATTTTATGTAAATGTTTAAACTGCGGTCTGTCACACGCCGTCATTGTGAGGTTTCTTTCAAGCGGGGGAACTTTTATATCCGCCACAGAGGCTTATAAATATTTAAACCGCCAATTGCCTTTTCATTCATTTTCTTCAGCTCCTTTTTTTGAGCCACGGTGACACGGTTTCCCTCCGGGGGGTCAATTAAGTGAATTTTACGACGTCGTGTTCTACCTTAACGGTGTTTGGTCCGTGCAAACGTGTCCTTACAGGAGCGCTGCGGGATCTCGTCAGCATTCCTTAAAAAGAAAACCTCCCTGGAAGATTTGGTGTAGCGGGGAGGGAAATATAATCTGATGTGGCGGGGTAACAAGAAGCGTTTGAACAATGAGAGAAATGATGAAAAAAAGCAGGTGAAAAAAAATATCATTTTCCCTATCAAGTTATTCTGGTCTTTTTTTAATAACGCGAGGCAGCTTCCTGTCGACGGCCCCGGAGCCTCGATTATCATTCTGGGGACTCGTCTGGGAACTAATCTGGGCTCAGGAGCTTACCGACGATAATTGACCTGCAGGTGCCCGAGGTTTTATACTCTTTAAAGTGAAGCAGGAAGACAGGAGGAGGGTAAGACAGGAGGAGGGTAAGACGGCAGGAAGGTAAGACGGCAGGAAGGTAAGACGGCAGGGAGGTAAGACGGCAGGAAGTTAAGACGGCAGGAAAGTAAGACGGCAGAGAGGTAAGACAGCAGGGAGGTAAGACGGCAGGAAGGTAAGACAGCAGGGAGGTAAGGCAGGAGGAAGGTAAGATGACAGGAAGGTAAGACAGGAGGAAGGTAAGACAGGAGGAGGGTAAGGCAGGAGGAAGGTAAGATGGCAGGAAGGTAAGACGGCAGGGAGGTAAGACGGCAGGAAAGTAAGACGGCAGGGAGGTAAGACAGCTGGAAGGTAAGACGGCAGGAAGGTAAGACGGCAGGGAGGTTAGACAGCAGGAAGGTAAGACGGCAGGAAGGTAAGACGGCAGGGAGGTAAGACAGCAGGGAGGTTAGACAGCAGGAAGGTAAGACGGCAGGAAGGTAAGACGGCAGGGAGGTAAGACGGCAGGAAGGTAAGACAGGAGCAAGGTAAGACGGCAGGAAGGTAAGACAGCAGGGAGGTAAGACAGCAGGGAGGTAAGACGGCAGGAAGGTAAGACAGCAGGAAGGTAAGACAGGAGGAAGGTTAGACAGCAGGAAGGTAAGACAGGAGGAAGGTAAGACAGGAGGAAAGTAAGATGGCAGGAAGGTAAGACAGGAGGAAGGTAAGATGGCAGGAAGGTAAGACAGGAGGAAGGTAAGACAGGAGGAAAGTAAGATGGCAGGAAGGTAAGACAGGAGGAAGGTAAGATGGCAGGAAGGTAAGACAGGAGGAAGGTTAGACAGCAGGAAGGTTAGATAGGAGGAAGGTTAGACAGCAGGAAGGTAAGACAGGAGGAAGGTAAGATGGCAGGAAGGTAAGATGGCAGGAAGGTAAGACGGCAGGAAGGTAAGACGGCAGGAAGGTAAGATGGCAGGAAGGTAAGACGGCAGGAAGGTAAGACGACAGGAAGGTAAGACAGCGGGGAGTCGACAGATCCCATCTGCAGGTGCTGCTGAATGACTCGCTGTCTGTCTCTCAACACACTTGACAGGTTTCTGTGACACGAATGTGACAGAAACAGGATTTTTCTTCTTCTTCTTTCTGTTTAATCCTCATGATCTTCACCCCAAATTTTTGAAGAGGAAAAGGCCGTTTGTACAAGCCGCTAATTGCAACCCATATTTAATTTATGTTATTGTCAGGTGGCGGCCTCTAGTGGTTGTAGAAATAATGACAGCCTATTGGCTGCCTCGCTCTGTCTGATTGAGGTGACGGGAGACACGCAATCAGACTTCATTTTTGCAACCAGAGACGTCGCCCCCCGATGGCCAGCATAGAGAATGCAGGTTTCAGAGCCGGAGGTCAGGATTTCTTTAAGAGAATCTGACGCAGTAAGCAAAAAATATTATTTAACACTGAAATCCTGTCAATAAAGAAAGAAAATTAAATGATTTTATGAAGCTGAGGCGAAAATATTTTTTTGTGCTTGTTTGTCCAGATGATGAGGTCACATTCCTGAGAAAGTCGGCGTGACATTTAGATTTCCCTCCGTGTGCTCGTTCGTACAAAACGCCGCCTCGTTCTGGAAACCCGACTTTCACCTTGAACGGCACGCCGATCTCTCCGCAGTCCTCTCTCTCTCTCCTCCCTGGTTCGACCTCCGGTAGCCGAGTGTTTACCGAGGCAATAGCATTTAAGTGCTTTACTCAAGGACAGCTGCATCGTCCTCTTGAGGGAAACACATTAATGCAACAATGATCTGACTGCCAAAATAACCAGGCTGCTCGCTGCCACGTCGCTCCGCTAATGCACTGTGTCTCTCTCCTGCACGCTGATTAAAACCGTAATGGGCTTTTTGTTGCAGGTCCAAAACTTTTTATCTGCCGGGTCCTTTTTTTTCTCTTCTCAGCTGTTTCACTGATGTCATACACACATTTACTTCTAGGACATTTCATACCCTGTAGTAACCCTTTTTAATGGGAATGAGGATGTGATGTTCATTGTTACTGCGACTTGTTTTTGCCGTTTTAAAGTGGCAGTGCGTAACATTTTCATCCATTTAATTGTCTTTTAAGTTCCTAGAGTGAGTTAAAACGATGGTGGTTGATCATGTGACCCATGAATGAAAGTGCTTTTACTTGCTGCTTTGCCCAGAAATAGGATCTCCGTGTCTGTGGCGACATTCCCGCGCAAAATTCAAAATGTGTGAAGCTTTTCACGTCAGTCAGCAGTGGTTGGTCTTCCAGGTGGAGCTACTAAGTGTGTTGCGTTTACTTGTAATCGGAAATCGGTAACTTCCAACTGCTGAGTCAGGCTCCCTCTAGTCTAAAGTGTTTGACCAGGTACATTTCATTACATCACGCAGATGAGAGACAGTCGACACTGTTGGGTGGGGGAGATGAGGTCCTAGAGCAGAACAGCCTGCAGTTCCATCTACTGCCAAAGAGGCCGCTAGAAGCAACACATCTCAAATCTTACGGACTGCCACTTTAATGCAGCAGATTTAAAAATGCGCAACGATGTATCAGAGCCACTGTAGGAAAAAACAGAGCCGAGAGAGGGGGCAATATTCGGAGAAAAAAAAGTTGCAAATTGGCGAGTTTATTACGATGCTAACAACCGGCATCTATGCTAGCTATCTTAACATAAACGTACGCCTCGTTAAGGTCCTTAGGGTGATAATGTTGATGCTTATTGTTGGTTTTATTTATACGAGGACAAATTGTCATCTTATGGGTGTTTATTGATCACCACCCCGATCGATGGGCTAAGATGCTAGCGGTAGTTTTCACTTGTTTTCATTGTTGCTTGACCGGATGTTTGCCGTTGCTATGATTACAAGTCTTTGCTGCTTTGTTAAAGAAACATTTTTGCAGGGTTTCCAGTGAAGTTGTTTCTTTTCTGGGGTTTGTTGTTTTTTAAAGACTCAATCAGATATTTGAAAGTAGAAATCTAAATAAATTAAAATAAATCACTTTTTTCCTTCAGAACACAAAGCACCAGACCGTAGTGTCGCAAAAATGATGTTCAGCTGTGTGATTTTCTGAAATACTAATAGTTTCAGCCTCTCTCAGCAGAAAACAAACATTAAAATGATCGCTTTTATTTCTTCTCAGCTAGAATCTGTAAAGAAAAAAAGAAAAAATCTTGTAAAAATGAATCCAACATTAATTAATTTCACAAATGCGACGTGCGGCGAGTGAGAGGCTTCGTTTTAATGTCCTCGGATTCACGCTGCTGCCGTTTTATCTCTCCTGCCAGTCGGTTAGTGGAAATTAATTGCATTCACTTTGCATCCTGGGAGTAAAATAGCTTCTGATTAAACAGCTGGAATGAAATTCGGCCGGAGCTCCGGGCGGCGGCGGGAAAAACCTTTGACTGTTAAGAGCGGCGGCATCACGGCTTGGTGGCTCCATGGCCGATATAAAGACTTCCAGTACGAGGTTCATCTTCCTTCTCACTCAGCCCGACAGCCGCTGTAATTAGATATTGATAGAAGGGCAGTAATTAATGACGAGTCTGCCAGCAATCTGCCCCCGCTGTCTTGTTGCTGATTGGCCCGGCGGGTCACCGAGACGCAGCCCATCATCCGTCAGCTTCTCGGACCCCGAGTCTGTTGGAACGAGGGGGCAATGATGGAACCCCCAACCCTGATCGATGGCTCCAAGATGGCGGTGGTCGATGGATTCTCCTTAATGATTATCAGAGATTTCATTTTTGGTAATTGTCTTTATTTTTTTCTTCTTACTTTTTACTGTTTAGTGTTTGTAAATATCGTAAACTGAAGACAAAGGCAGATTCCTTATATGTGAAAAGTATTTAGTTAGCAATAAACTCCTTTCTGATTCTTTATTTCTTATTATTATGATGCCAGATTCAGTTTGTAAAATCAAATGTACTTCAAAGGGATACTTTATACTTTGAGTACATTTTAGAAGCTGTACTCTTTCCACTCATTCTTCAGTAAAGATGTAGAATCACATATGTACTTCTACTTGAACGTCAGTACTTTGACTTTCATCAACCAGCCGTCGGTGATGCTGCCAAATGATTAAAAAACATCAAATTAAAATACATTATTTATTTTGAAATCAATACTGGTAACTGAGATTATGACATTCAAACTTTGAACATCACGACGTGTTTTCTCTTATTTAATTTGATCAAAGATTTAGAAGATTGAAAATCTGGAGTCATTTATAAACCAGAGTAAAGTTTAGCTTTTTTAATAGTCACAAAGTCCTGTTGCTAACTAAGCTAAAAGAAATGTAATTTAATTTTTGTTTCTTATTATCAAATTTACATATAAATGGTAACACAAAACGTTGTTAAAAAAAAATCTGAATAAACCCTCATACAATGCTGGATCTATTTAATTATGTATTTAATTGTAATAATAAGCCTTAATCCCCTCGAGCTTTAAAACGAACAGCTGCAAACCGATAATTGGATTCTACAACTGCTTGAAGACAAACAAACACGGAGAACTTTGCATGTTTAAAAGAGAGAAGAGTAAAACATTCTGTTTTCACACATTTCCTGTTGAAAACATCTGCATTTCATGGAGTGATTTTCAGATGTTTGCCACGTGTGAAGGTTAAAACTCCAACTCGTTTGCTTCTTTAATGGTTGTTCGTTATTTTGATGTTTTTCTGAAGTCAAACCCACTCGACCTGAACGCGTTAGAGACGCTCGTCTGTTTGATGGTTCTTAAAGCTGCTAAAAGCAACTAACGGAGGTAATTAAACAGTCAAGAGGGGTTTTATTCTATTTATTGTTGTTTTCTGAAATCTGTTTTCTGTTTGGAACTTGTTGAACTTTTGGCTCAGAAATGTTGACGATGCAAAAACACACAAAACAGAAACACAACTAATATTCATGTTGGTCTGGGAGGTGTGAGACAGGCAGGAAGGTGAGTCACGGGCGGGTATGTCTTCTCCGCCTGGAGGGAAGTGTGTGTGTGTGTGTGTGTGTGTGTGTGTGTGTGTGTGAGTGATGGCGGTGTGCTAGCCGAGGGTACGTGTGTGCACCGGTGCGTGTAATGAACGCCACCATCAGCTCGACCCCGCCCCCCCCTCCGATCCCCCAGCCTGCAACACTGCATCCTGTACATGAACCCACACACACACACACACACACACACACACACACACACACACACACACACACACAGTAGCTGTATACTGATCCCGTTCGGAGACAATCACACATCAGGGGGGGTTATCTGTTCCAGTTTCCCCGGTTTGAACTCGTCGTCGCCGTTATTAGAATAATGGCCGGAGGGCGTTCGCATGAAACGCATTATGATGATGAATCGGATTTTAAGGAGCTCTCAGACGAGTCAAGGACGAAGAGGAAGGTAGACGCGTGAAGGGACGAAGACGTGTGAAGGAACGTGGGGATTTATATCAGGCTCTGAAATGTGAGATGATGATGATGATGATGATGATTTAGTGACCATGACACGGTTTACCCCCAGTGAAAATGTTCTTTTCATTAATGTAATAATACACTGATCATAGTAAATACAAGCGTCCTTGTGTCAGCAGAAATCACACAGCAACCTTCGCTAAGTCCCGCCCCCTCTTCAGGGGTGACCGCCATTAACCCGTTCAGGGTGTATATGGGTTGTTTTCTCTCTCTCGGGGCGGGAACCAGCTGAGGTGATGGAAAGCATCACCTCGAAAACACTGTGTTGCCGTGACGACAGCGGGGCTGGAACCAACAGGAGCGCTCCGACGGCGGGTCACCTCTAATTGTTCGGGTTGAACAAATCTGGCGTCGTGTGTTCTTAAACTTGGAACACGACAAAGGGGGAAACGGTCCACGGTTGGTTTTTATAGCCCGGGGAGCAAAAACCTGGCAATGCGAGCGAAGTGACGGCAGCTTTTTATTTTTGTTCTTTTATTTTGAAGGAGGGAATTTTTAGAAAATAGAAACCTGAGCGACCTCACGGCAGATTTTATTTTTGAGTGATTTTTTATAAAATGCAAAATAGCTGTTGAAATGCTGATAATCATCAGATTTGTATGTAAAAAAGAAAACTAGCTCACGTTATTGTGTTTTCTGGAGAGCGGGCGATGTCAGCGGTTATTTCACCTCACTCTCAGCCTGCAGCTTGACTTTCGCCGTCCACGTGTTTCCAAAGCGTTGCCACCGGGGGGTCGAAGGTCACTCCGATTCATCAGCAGACGCTTGCTAGACAACAAACTGCTGCATACGGAGGAAAAATATGCAAGCGAAGCAAACGGAGAAAGGAGGAGATGCTGGAGCTGCAAACATGCTACGTGATCTACAATCAGCGGCGCTGTCAGAAATCTGATGATCAAAACGAGCGCTGAGTGCTTTCTAACCGGCAGCCGTGGAAACATCCGTCTGGGGAGGCGAGGTGGGGTGAGGTTGGGGGGTTCCTCGGGGGAAGGTACATCTGCCCTGATTAGTTTTTACCTCCATCACTCAGATTTATTCCTTGCTTTCAAGCTTCATGTTCAGATCTAAGATCTGCTCCAAAACATTGTTTTACTTTGAGAAAAACCCCCAAAACATTTTAAATAAAAATCCCTTTCAGATCAACGCCGGTCGTTTTGTGCACCTTTTTAAATCAATCAAATTCTGCTTAGGGCCCCCAAAAGGCTTGGGCCGGCCCTGCTTCCAGGAGTTCGATCCCGTTGCTAACATTATCTCTCGTGTACGAGAAAAAGGCTGGAAATCATCTTTACGAGTGTCGGAGCTCGGCTCGGCGGCGTTGGACTCGCTTCACGCGGAGCGGACCTCGACTTCACCGAAAAAGGTTAATTCTCAGTGATTTATAAAGACCTCGAAGGCGCATTAATAACCAAAAAAAAGAAAGAAAATCGTTCTTCAATGTGACAGAACAAGAAAGACCTCGCTCTCCTTTTGGCCTCCGTACAGGAAGTACGCTGACAGGAAGCAGCGACGCCTCCCGTTAATAAATTAAATATATTATCCCCCAGCAAAACATTTCATTGTCCGAGTACATATTTTCCCAACAAGTCATCCGAGGGGGGACGACTTGTTTTCATTTTGTCGGAGGAATAAATCCGATACAAATTAAACCGTAAACACGTTTAATCAAATAACGGAGGAGGGAACGATGGAAACCAGGCATCAGCAGCGACTCGCCTCCAGAAAGGAGTGACTCACAGCGCTGTAATTTGATTTTGAACGGGCGTTTAGGAGGACGAAAACAATGAGAGACTTGGAGAGTTCCCAGAAGGCTGAGCGAGAATCTATTAGATCCGCTGGATGCTGCCGTTTGATGGCGGCGGCGGCGCCCCGAGACAGACGGTTGGCGATGCCATCACGGCCACGCGTGACTAATCTGTGACAACGATCGAGGATTACATAACGTATTATTGTTATTATTCATGTTGGCTGCAGAACAACAGCCTCCGCAGGATTCTGCTTCACGTCTTTTCACCTTAAAAAAAGAAAACAAGCGCTCTCTTGACGATCATGGCACCCTTGGGTGCAGCAGACTCTCGTCCAGGTTTGAAGAAATCCGTATCAATGTGACGTTTCTCACATCGTGATGTTATTGGTTGTATATATAGCTGATGTGAGCATGCATCATATTTTTTTTTTTTTACAAATTGCAACTTGTCAAAATGATATTTTCGATACGTTCACTTGGAATTAAAAAAACTAGTCAAAATTTTAAAAATTAGATATCGGAATTCAGTTAGAATGGAAGTTAATGGTAAACATTGAGTTGCAGACAAAAAAAATGTATTCATAATTTTATGGACCTTGCAGATCTGGGATCAGCAGTCGGGCAAGGACTTTATTACAACGGTGTGAATAACTGAGGAGCCTGCAGTCGAGTGTCCTGATTGGCTGTGTTCCTTCACCCAGGAGTACAGGTGGGGGAGGAGGTGGAGGAGGACAGGTGGGGGAGGAGGTGGGGGAGGAGGACAGGTGGGGGCGTCCATCATCCACGCAGAGAGCACAGAGGAACCTTTAAGCCAGCGGGATCCTTTGTTCGATGAAGGTCATCGGGAAGGTGGGAATGAAATAAGGGCACCGCCGCCGCCGCCGCGGAGAGTGATAATAGCTCATCACGGCGGAGCTTCCTGATTGGCTGCCACTCAGTCTCTGCTCAAGACAAGGTCACACCTCTCAAAACTCATCTTAAAGGTTGAGAACTTGGCTGATACCAGGAGTCCGACCCGAGTCGCCAGAGTCCATCTGTCCGTCCAGACACAGGTTTCCCAGCATGCCGGCTGCTGCGTTCCCCGTCACGTCTTCTCTCCACAGTCGGTTCCCTGAACACCAAACAGCTGCATCGTCATCCTCACATCTACAACATAAGCTCTGGAAGACAATACGAGGGACGGAGAGTATTTAAAACCATCCTTACTGCGTGTGACCGACTGCAACTAATGATTATTTTCCCTGCAGATTAATTTAACTCGTTTGTTTATGAGATAACATCCCAGACCACATGTGGAGACCAATCAGTCCACAATCCTCAAATAATCTGTGTATAAGAGTATGTAGAAAAATCAAACAAGCATCAAAACGTTTGTATTTTTGGCTGTTGGCCACACCGATCTGCTCTCATTGTCCCTGATTTGCAGCTCAGATGATTTAAATTAATTTCAAATATTCATTCTGTGAACCAACGGCGGCGTGGTGCGGTCACGTTGCCGAGGAGAAAGCCCCGAAGCTCAACAAAGAGCTGCTTATTTATTTAAGAATCCATTTTTTTAAACAAGAAAGAGAACTTTCGGTTCGCTTCATGAGATTCAAAAACAAATCGATGGCAGTCAAGTGTGAAACGAATTTGATGTCATAAATCAAATGATGCTTTTTGTGGTTCACACTTTATTTCCCTCCAATGATTAACTCTAGATAAGGTGCCAGAGCGCATAAAAAAACATCTAAATAGAGCTTGTTTATCCAAGATGCCGAACTCGAGGCTTCAAAACTCGGGATGACGTCACCATGACGACGTCCACTTCCTCCTCTTTGTCCAGCACAGTACAACGAAAACATCTTAAAAGATGAGTCATGCTGTTAAATAACTTATAAATAAAGCCATTTATGACTTGTTTACTTCCTGTATAATTCATCCGGAGTGATGAAGAGGAGGAGGGAATCTGCCTCCTGATCCGTCTTAAGCTTCAGATCTTTTGGACCGTGAAGAAGACATGTTGGAGAAACACGACGATGTCAGCGCGTACAAGTACCGCAGTCCAAGTACCGCAATCCAAGTACCGCAGTCCAAGTACCGCAGTCTAAGTACCGCAATCCAAGTACCGCAGTCCAAGTACCGCAGTCTAAGTACTACGAGCCAATACTGCAGTTTGAGAAAACACTAGGAGTGAATATTTGCCACATTGAATTTGTCTCATTGTTGCGTCTAATTCTCCCTGAAGTCCTGCTCATCATCATCTTCGTCATCGAGGGCTGAAGAGTTCACTGTTCCCTAATGTTCTATAATGACGATGATCAGAACCCCAGCAGGCGTTCCCCTCGTTATTAGATCTGAAGCGCCTGCTTCGGGGCGGCTCTGTGATCGTGGAGCTGCTGACATTTGTTTTTGTGCCGTGGTGCGTTCAGAGCTGTGGGAACCTCCAACCTCTCCACACCAGCCTTTTTCTTTCTTTTTTTTTTACATTCTTGCCTTCCTTTTCATGTTGTTTGGTTATTGTTTGACTTCTGGGCTCGATTTTATATCAAAAAGCTTGTAAATATTGTTCGGCAGCCAAAGACTTAAAAGTGGTACTCGACCCCCGAAAAGCTATCTTTTTGAATATTTCAAGTGTTTTTATTGGTTGTGGAGAACAGAGACTCTGCCAGCTTCAATTCTAGTAGATTTTAAAGTGACCAGCTGGAAATGAATCAAAGCTTCTACAAACGCCTCAAGGATAGAAGTTATTAACACAATTAAGGCTCCATCCTTCAGAAGACGATCTGAACAACCAGAAAACACAAGAAAGGAAGTGACAGGGAACAAAGAGCAGCGGGTTTAAATGCTGAGTGGCTGATTGGAGGACGAGGAACAGTTGAGAAGGTGGATGCAGGTCAGGTGACCGGGGACGAGTCTGGGGGAATCGAGTTGAAATGATTTATTCAACACAATTAAAATGCAAAACAGAAACAGAAGAGACAAAACAGTGAAACAGAGGCGTGAAACACTCAAAGCCTCAACTATCAGACAACTTTGAAACGCAGTGTAAACAGTTATTTATGGACAAATATCAAAGAATGGAGTTGTCTTTTTCATAATTGTATGATGTATTTCATGTCATGTATTTGAGGAAAACAAAGATCAAATCAAATCCAATAACAGAATATGGCATAGACATATAAGAATGAAATAAAGTAGTACATAAAGTGATTTATATGAAAGGTAGAATGGACTCCGGTGTGTGAACGGATGCTGAGATGATGTATTGCACAGCGAGGACTGGAAGCTGTGATTACAATGAATGTTTTAGTCGTTGAACACCGCGGACGGCTGAAGGAGCATTTCTCAAAGAAAATAAATAGAGAACGTTTATTTTTTTTGCAGCGTTGTCTGAGATACTCCTCCGGGTGATGGAGTGCAGGCCAACTTACCTGACTTTTATGATGACAGTGATGAAGCTGCAGCGACTGACGACGAGCTGTCTCCACGGTGATGGACCGGAGGTGTCGACGTGTTCAGCCCATAACACCAATATCATCTATGGAGAACGCTCCGTTTAACAACCGCATTCTGAAGCTCACACGGCTCCTGATACCTGGAAGCACCCGGCTGTCAGCCGATACTCAGGCTTTTGTTTTTCTAAATCATCTCGTCGAAGGACGAATCGGTGAAAAGCAGCAAAAACATGAAGGACGTTGACTCAGTCACCCTGTTAAACGTTTTAAATGTTAGAATTTCTGCAACCAGTTGAAGGAAGTGACCATATTTGGAGTGTGGAGGAGCGACGGGTGGATCTGATGAACACAAGCAGCAGAGCGACACCCTTACTGGATCTGGATCCATGTGGATCTACCATTCAAGGTCAACTTTACAGCTAAGTGTTAAAGTAGCTAACTAGCATTGGTAGCATGGTAGCGACCTGTCAATCAGCAGGTAAGCCCCGCCCCCTGCATCATCCCCTGCTTTCTGGTCTGGTGGACTCTAAATGGACCATAATGTACTAAATGAACATCATGCTGGATTGAAGAAGACTTGAAACTAGAGATTGAGACCATCAACTCATGTTTACGATGTTTACTGAGATAATACATCAAGAGAGAAGTAGGACCATTTTCTCATAGACTTCTATACAACCAGAGAGGAGTCGCCCCCTGGTGGCCAGCAGGGAGAACAACAGTTTAAGGCACTTCAGCGTTGGCTTCACCTGTCAGAAATGCCTTTATCGTTTGATAACGGCATTTCTGCAGATGGTCTATAAATCAGTAATTGCTTCTTCATCAGTTGATTAATTTAAGTAGCTACGATTAAATGTTCCTTTTTTCTGTGATGAGAAGTTTTAAAGACGTTTAGACACAACTAAACTCAACATGCTGTGTTAAGAACTAAAGTCCTGGTTTGCTGCCCGGGCAAAACAGCATTTTTAATTTATTTATTTGCTGCTGTTTTCTTGCTTCTTTGAGCTCTATTTCTTTTCTGATTAAAAAATAATTCTGATTAATAAGCAGAGGCAATGAGTGAAACAAGAACAGAGAATTTATCCCTGAAAAAAGCAATATTGCAATAATTTTCCCAACAAGCAACTAGCTTGAAGCTGAAATACTAATGAGTTTAATATTTCTGGATGAAGGGAATAGCCTGACTGTTGCCCAATTATTTAAAAAGGAAATGACATCACTGGTGGTCTGAGGTGGGCCAGTAAAGCCACTCTGTCCCCCCTCTTAGTCTCTCAGACTAAAATTAAAGTGCATCTTCTTTTAAATCTGCAAAACGATTATCGTGGGACTCAGCTGGACGGTTCTGGTGGCCAAAAATACAAAAAGAAGAAGAGAGAAAACAATGTGTAGAATCCCCAGAAAGAAGCCTGTTATTAATTACAAAAGGATGATGAAGCCCTGAGCCTGGAGAAACCAGCGGGATCAAAGAAGAAATGAGGGATGACAAATAACCTGCAGCTCCGAGTCAGCTGGGATTCAAACAGCGGGGCGATCGAGGAGGAGAGAGAGAGGAAAATATCCACTGAAAAGATAAATGGACAGAAAGATTTATAGGGAGGGATTTTCTTGGACACATCTTTATTGGTTTTATTCATCATCGCCACCCCGACATTAATAAACATCAACTTTCCATTTAGAGAGAAAAAAAAGACAATAAATGAAACGTAAGCGTTGAACCTGCACTGATTCAGATCTGTTTTTTTGGTGGCGTAGTTATCCGCCGGAGTAATTGCTCACGAGTCTCTCCGTCTGAATGTTAATGGCTCGGCTGACAAAAGGACGATTTCTCAGTTTGGAGTCTGTTGTTGTTATTACTCGCTGCCGATGGAGCTGTCACTTTGAGACGCTCAGCCGCTGTTTGTGTGAATACAGTGCTGGTCGGGAACACAGGAAATAACCCCCCCCAACACCACCACCATAGTTATTGTGAGCTCTGCTGCTTGCCAGCTCCTTCACAGCATGACGTCCACAAACCACCATAAACACACTTTCAACCAGAAGCTTGGGTGCTAATATCATTTATTTATTCAGTTGTTTTTGGCCCTAGCCTTTATTCAGAGAATTTATTATTATTTTTAAAAACGTCTGAAATATACAACGGTGTATTAGGATCACCATAGGGGGAAAAAAATGGAGCCGAGAGAGGGGGGCAATATTCAGAGAATAAAAAGTAGCAAATTTGCCACTTAAATATAAATATATATAGCCGATATAAACAAGTTGCTTTGTTCGTTTGCCATTGCTATGACAACAAGTGAAAGCTACTGCTACCGTCTTGGCCCAACCGCCCCGATCAATAAACACCCATAAGATGATAATTTGGCCTCATATAATAAAACCAACAATAAGCATCAACATCATCACCCTAAGGACCTTAACCAGGCGTTGTCACACGTTGGGATGATTCATTAGAAACATAAACGTACATTCATGGGACGTTAGCTAGCATAGATGCTGGTTGTTAGCATCGGAATAAACTTGCAAATTTGCAACTTTTTTACTTTGAATATTGCCCCCCCTCTCTCGTGGCCCTGATACGCCGTCGTAGAAATACACACAAATCAGAAGAAAAATTATAATTGCCACATACATTTTTTTTTTTTTTTTATTAAAGTCTGATCCTTTGAAGAGATCCATAATGATACCTTTTGTTTCAGCGATTATCTCTGACATTTCAAATGGAATGAAGCTCTTCAAGTGCTTCGGTTTCGGAAAGAAAGAAATTAACCTCCGAGCGAAATCAAAAGAGAAACTGCTGACGTCCTGATGAGCGATTGTCAACCTCTCTTCCCGTTTCACCAGCTCGTCTTTGTAAAGTGGAAACCTGATGAGACGTTTCTACGTCCTGAAGATGATCCAATCTTTGGGGATTAAACGGCCGGTTTCTGACCCGGTTAAGAAGAATATCCGATTTCAGCAGGAACGCTAAACCAGAATCACGTTGTTTCCACGAGGTCGACAGGAAATTACTCGCATCTATCATTTTTGTTTTTTTTGTGTCACACATGATGAAGCGTGCACCTGATAAAACAAACCTGCAGCCCTTTCTAATAACAATAAATATATAATTCATAGAGAGTCTAAACACAGATGTGATAAAACTAAATATCACATTCCTGTGTGAAGTTTCCAGCTCCCCTGTTGTATTTAGTCTTAAAAATTTGAATCAATTATTGTCTCTCGTGTTTGATTGTTTGTTTGTTCGAAAGGGGTGAGCTACTTCTTTAAGCCTAAAAATGCCAGAACAAATTATGTAATTATCATGAAGTTCAATAAAATCCAATGTAAAAAAACAAACCTTTGGCTCCTCGTCGAGGTAACCATGGTGATGCTAACGTCGGTGTTAGCCGACAGCACTTTACTGGATGCTCACATTACTCTGCTGTGTTTTCTTCTTGTCTGAGCATGAAATTGCTTGGCCACAAAAACTCAATACATTTGTTTATAAAAGACACTTTTCCGTCCTCTTGTGGTTTTAAAAATCAATTTTGGAACCAAATATGAAACCAGCATAAAAATTGAAAAACCGCCAGCAGAACAGTTATTTGTTTTTTTTTTGTAAATTGGGGGGAAAACGGCCGCCTCGACTCCTCGACTCCTCGTCTCCGCCACAATAATCTCACCTGGTGGGGAAAAAAACTCTTTGTGTTTGTGAGTGTAGGTTTTGCAGGCGTCACGTTCCATTTGTTATTTCTCTGTAAATACCTGCTGCTGCTCCTTCGTTGTCGGAGCATTAAAATGCTCCTTCGTTGTCGGAGCATTAAAACCTTCACGACACCTGTTGATACGTTACCGGAGAGTGTTCAGGAAAATCACAACAGCCGGGAATTAAAAGCTGTTAAACAACACCGACGAAGGAAGGCTGGCCGAGGTTTGTGAAAGGGAATTCATCAGCGATCAGGGAGCAATTTTATTTAATTTGCACAAAAATAATGTTAGGTTGGGTTCGAGTTATGATTTAATCTAGGGGCTCTCCAAAAATAATAATAAATAAATAACGTAATGTCCCATACCCTTTTTAAATGGGCAAAATTAGTGTTAAAATAAAAATATATATATGAAATAAAGTCACAGGTGAGCAGTGTTTGATGTGTTTATGGCAGTATCTGGATTATGTAGCCGATTGGTGGGTTTTTGAAGTCCCATCTTCCTCCGCCCCTGATTGGCTGGTTTCTGTTGCCTTTGTTGGTTCGGTTTTCGAGGCGTGAGAAGATCAGGCGGAATATGGAAGGGAAAAATAATATCGCATTCCTGCAGCGTGTTGTGATTCGTGGACGGATGATGTCATCAAATCAAATCCCAGGGATCGTATGTTTAAAACACATCCACATGTCAACGCTTTGTTTCTCTTCGGTCCCTCGGCGACCGTCCCACACCTCAATAAAAAAACAAAACAACATAAATCATCTTCTTTTCATTTGAATCTCACTCCATCTGTTCCTAAATTCCTTTCTTTTTTTCCTCCTCAGTTTTCTCGCCCAAACAAAAGCCGAGCGTTTCTTCAGCGGACGGAGAACTTGCCGAATGAAGACGAAGCATTTCACTCGCAGATGTTTCAAGTCGAGCTCATCGCTCTCGACTCATGTCCAATAAATTCAAAGTCGTGACTTCCCTCTACGAATGTTGACCTGCAGCGTCTCGGCTGTCAGCGAGAACAGAAGATCAGAGGATTCGCCAACTTGGACCAAATTGTTTTCATCTCCGGGAACGTCCAACCGGCTCTCGCAGGACTCCCCTGTATCCGGGGACAGTGTAATGGATCGGTCTGTCTACCTTTGAGACTTTTCTACATCCACCTCAGCACGTCTACGGGGCGAGCCGGTCGCCGTAGCAACGTGGTCAAATGTGCCTTTTAGTTAGTTCCTCGACCAGAAAGCCTCCAAATCTCTGCACCATCCTCCATGAACACATCAGCCCTCATTTATAACTAAACTCTGTAATATTAAAGGTTGAGTAGGTGATTCTATTCAGAAACACTTTCTGTTTTATTACTTGAAATCCTCAATGAATACATTAATGCTTTGAAAATGATAAAATTGTCATTGTGGTCGTGGCAGGACTGTAAAAACCCCGTCCAATCAAAAAAGGCAGGACAGAGAAAATAATTGGACGGCCGGCCTGTCCATCAATGCTTACTTCCTGATTGTGGCACTCTTTGAACAGAGGTCTGAACAAAGGGGGCGGGGCTTTGAACTGAGGTCTGAACTAAGGGGGCAGGGCTTTGTCTGTTTGGTGATGCGTTCAAAGTCTATGGTTTTTCCAAATGACCTACACAACCTTTAAGCGCAAATATTAATTATCAAACAAAATCAATTAAATGTTAATATAAATAGGCAGCAGCTTTTTACTGCAAATTTTAAAATGTTATCACAAAAAAAAAATATATATAAATGCTTATAAAAGCAGAATGCATTTGGGAAAGTGATTTTTCCTGAATGCACAGTGAGTTAAAAGTACATACAAGCTATTTAATGTGACTCAGTGCTTCTATGAGAGCGAGCGTCTGCAGAGGTCGGAGATCAGGTTTGCGATCGCAGAGTCACCGGTTTCCCGGATGGACTGGGAAAACACGGTTAAGGGGGGATAACTGAATAAATGCTTCCCGCTCCCTCGGTGGGTGAGCGAGAACGCTGAGCTCTGTCGGATAAATTTACAAACTGGGAGAGATGTTCTCCCAGATCACCTATCAGGGAACATCTGATCCTGGATCTGGATCGTGGCATTTTAACCGATCACACAGATCGTCTTCAAAAAAAATATAAAGAAAGTAAAAGCTGAAAGATCTACATCTGTTTGCTGCGATGTTAAAAAAAGAAGAAAAAAAAAGCATCAAACTTGTTGACAGTTTTGATTTAGATTTTCGCAGATGTGCCTCTTCAGTGATTGACTTCGCATAAGGCTTTGCAATCTGTATGCAAAAGGATATCAGTTATTTTATTTTTTTGTTGATAAATGAACAAGCGTCCCTGCTGTCAGCTCCGATCCATCAGGTGACGGGTTACCAGACGTCCTGCGTGTAGAAACCGTGATTTATTCAGAGAGTTGGCGTTCTGATGACACGCTCGTCCGACGGAGCGCGACGAAGCCAATGGAAAAAAGCTGTGGTGGCATTAAACATATTTGTGTGATAACAGCCGAGACGTGGTTTCTTTACTTATGTGTTCGCAGATATGGAAGCGGCGTCCCGTGTGTTGCCACATTGCTGCAGATAAGACTTCTGGGAAATGCATGCGTTCGTCACTTTGAGGGATATAGGCCGCCGTCTCGCTTTCGCAGATCTCGGTGTCACGGTAATGTATACTGTGGAGGTAAATATGGTTTGACCCAAAAGCAGGCGGGGACAAAAAAAAGTTTATTTTAACTTTTAAAAACAATGTCTAAACTATGACGGCGTATCAGGGCCACCGTAGGAAAAAAAAAAAAAAATTGCAAATTTGCTAGTTTTAAAGTGGCAAATCTGTGACTATTATAGAGATCATTGACGAAGTAAACACGTTACTTGATCGGTTGTTTGCCGTTGCTATGCCAACAAGTGAAAGCTACAGCTAGCATCTTAGCCCAACCGCCCCGATCAATAAACACCCATAAGATGGAAATTTGTCCTCATATGAATAAAAGCAACAATAAGCATCAACATCATCACCCTAAGGACCTTAACAAGGCGTTGTCACATGTTGGGATGATTCATTACAAACATAAATGTACATTCATGGGACGTTAGCTAGCATAGATGCCGGTTGTTAGCATCGTAATAAAGTAGCAAATCTACAACTTTATATACTTTTTTCTCAGAATATTGCCCTCTATCTCTCTTTTTTTTCCTACAGTGGCCCTGATATGTCGTCGTACTAAACTGAATGAGGCCACGAGGGGAAAAAAAAAGCATTCAAAATAAAACAGGATGAATCACGAAGAAGACAAAACACTTGCTAACGAAAACCAAAACACGGGAAGGCTTGAAGCAGGAACACGAGGAACTAGACGTCAGGAACCAGAGTCCCAAAAACCCCAGGGCAGTGAAACAACACAACACACAATGAACCGACAAGGAGACACAGACAATTATACCCAAGAAGGCAGGGAGCTGATGAGGGACAGGTGAAACACATTATGGAAGGTAGGTAATCAACACCAGAGGGTGGGGGGGTCGAGACACCAGAAACAACAAGGACCAGGAAGTACGAGATACGAAAACCAACACGGGACAGAAACTACAAAATAAAACAGGCAAGGAACCTAAGAAAAACCACAATCATGACACCCGGGGCCGTCTGGAAATAACATAACAAAAAGAATGTCTTCTTCTTCTTCTTGGTCTCTTCACGGAGTTGGCTGCCGCTGCCTCCTCGTTGGCTGCCGCCGCCTCCTCGTTGGCCACCGCTGCCGCCGCCTTGTTGGCCGCCGCCAACGCCGCCTCGTTGGCCGCCGCCCTCCTTCAAGCATTTCTGTAAATCCAATTTGAAGTTTCGTTGCTGTGAGTTTTCGCCTTCCTCGTTGCGATGGCGAGCGTGAAGCAGCTGATGCTCCGCCGCCGCCAACGACTCGAGACCTCGCTGATCAATCAGACGGGAAAAAAGGAGAATGTAACAAAAATAAAAATGAGAGGCCTGAAAACCCCCAAATAGGTTCCCTGACGTTTCTTCACCTCATGCTTTGAAGCACCCAAATTGGTTCCTGACCAGGCTGCAAAAAAAAGGTTCTTCGAGGAACCTGATAAAGTAGCCCAAGGTCTTCTGAGAGCTGATGTGTTTAAAAGGGTTCTGCTAGTGTTGCAGAGGGAGGAGCCCCAAAAGGAGCAACAAGGATCCTGTAATTTTACCTTCAGTTTGGAGGTAAAAGTACTCAGCCACAGTGATACTTTTACTCCTGTTGTGTACTGAAGTACAGGTGCTCTTATTGCAAACTGAGTTACATAAACTTCATATAAAACAATAATAATCAACAGTTAACACATAATTTCGGCTGATTGAAAATCAATCCTGCGATTTATTTTCTACAGCAAAATAAACCTTATTATTAATTTCCTTCAACATTTGAAAGGAGTTGTTTTTTTTTTACTTTTATGATGGCACTAACAGCCAACGACTCTAGATGATCATAACAAAGTGGAGAAAAAATGCACTTTGATTTCAGGATGACTAAAACTTTTCCAGTTTGGCACCAAACACAAAAGTTTTTTTTTTTAATAGAACCTGAAAACGAAGTAATAAAATGAACTCTGCTGCTAATTTGTTCTCTCCTTCATCACCTCGTTGGTTCGTTGCTGAACTGCTTGCTGAGGCTGGCGGCGTGTTTTTTTTTCTTCTTCTGCATTGTGCTGAGTCAGCGTTGGCAGGTCGCCGTGTCGACGGAGCCAACAGTGACTTTCCTCCGCTGAAGCTGATTGTAATGAGACTCTCGACAGTAATGAAATATCTAATCATCATTATGTTATTATTCTAATCTTCACTCTTCAGCCTCCTGTCACACGAGTCACAGCAGAAACTCCTTTTTGTTTGCTTAACAAGATTCATATGGCATCAATTTTCTGCTAATATCCCACTAAACCCTCTTTTTTTCTATTATGTTAATCTATAAGTTGCACATCGTACGAAACATTTTCTTTTCCTTTCCTTTCATGTTTTTAAATTCAAATAAAACCAAAACATGTTACAGATGTGCGAGTTACTTAATTTGACTTTATTGTATTATTTGTTTAACAAGGTCGCAAAAAAACTCTTTTCATCTGAGGAATAAAATTAGACCATTTTTAACTTGGAACAATGCGAAAAATGCTGATTCTTGCTTTTATTACAAACCGCCGAGATTATTACGACGCCCCTTTTTACTCGTCCCCCTAAAAAGGGAAATTACAGTGAAGTGAGAAGCCAAATACGAAAGAGGTCTTTTTTTTTTTAAATTGAGTTGAATCTAAAAAAAACTTACATGATCTAGTCTGACAGTGATTGACTCTGATTGGTTGTTTTATTTCGGGCATCTTGCAAAACACCATTAAGGAGACTAATATATATATATATATATATATATATATATATATATATATATATATATATATATAACTGTCATGATATAATGACAGTTTGAGCAAAGATGATAAAAAAGATTTAAAATAATGATGACTTCTGGATTCCCACAGGACTCAAACAGCGGTCTGCTGGGTGAAAGTCCTGTGTTTTTAGACCCAAAAACATCAACCAAACATGGACTTTCGTAGGTATCGCAACAACAGCTAGCTCATCTCATATCATCACGTTGCCCAGACTTTGTGTTTGCTTTTCATAGTTCCATTTAAATTCTAATCATCCTTTTCTTTTTTCTTTTTCATTCTTTTATCAGGCAGTTTAGCTTCCTTGGGCCTTGAACAAAAAAGAAAACTCGCCGTGTTGACTCTGCCTGTTGAGGTTTAACCAACCGATATGATTATTTCTGCTCCAAGCTCAGCTGTGTTTGCATAACCAAAACTCCAATCTGCATTGGAGATATTGTGCGTGACGAGGAAATGAAAAAAATACAAAGAAAGAAAGAAAGAAAGAGGGAGCTGAGTCAATCGTCACCTCCCCTGATTTTTTGTAATGTGGAGATTTAAACAAGCATGAATAGCATTGTTTTTAACCCTGGCCTTAATTAAACTGACACGTGAATAAATAAATGTTTTTTTGCTGTCCACGGCATACGGCCATCAGAACGCCATGATGGGAAAATAAGGAGCGCTGATCTCTTAGAGTGCATCGCTCTGTAACCTTGACTGCTGGCGGACTGTGGGGGGTGCAGGTAGTCCGGGGGGGCGGGGTTCCCATCCATCTTGTGGCTGCGGCGGCGGCGGGATTTATGGGGCTTTGAGTGTCATCCCGTGACAAGGAGCACATTCTTTCCGTGCATTATGGGGCCCGGACGATGGCGTCCTGGGAGCCTCCTGTAAATAACCCTCGAGGTTACGTCTTTTATTGAGTTATACGTTGTGTTAAATCCCTGATGGAAGAAAGTATAAAAAAGAATATACGAGTGGATTGTTTGGCGAGGCGTGAACGGAGGTGGAGGAACGCGTCGGCTCGGCTTTACGGGCGATGACAAAACAATGATGTTGCCGCGGCAACAACTGTATAAAAAATACACACACTGGCAAGTAAAAAATCCAGCTCAAAGGAGAATATTATTACAGTTCAGGTTCATAATCTTCATGCAAAAATGTTTACAAAAACTGTATTATACACTCTGCTCTGATTGGTCTGAGCCGACTGAGAAGTACAAGTTTACGAATTCCAGGTATTTGTACTTAACTTGAGTATTTATTTTTTGTACAAAGTATTTTGGACTTTTCCTCCTTACATGTTAAAACAAATATCTATATATCTAAATTTCATCAACTGGTTTCACTGGATCTAGCACGAGACACATCGGCTGGTTTACTACAGCTGGAGGCACCCAGAATAAACTATTTAGCTGTGATTTCATAGCAATAAACTGATAAAAAATGATGCCGAAGTAACAACATAATGACGACAATTTGTAAAACGTTTGTAGTCATGCTTTGTCAGGTCTGTCTGCAAGACAACAAGCTCACAACTTTTAAAATGCTTGTTTTCTGAATAGAGTTCTGTGAGATAACACTACTCTCAGGCCAAAATTGCAACATTGATTATTACCTTGAAGCCCAATGGGTTAATCATTAGTCGCTCATTCTGTATCTCAATGATGATGATAATCATAATAATAATAATAATAATAATAGTAATAAAATGACTCCAGCTGCGTTCTGGACTCGGTGAGTTAAAGAGTAACACAGATTCCTGCTGGTGGCAGATACAATAAACACAGCCGACAATGAGATCAGCAACACGTGTCCTTTTTGAAGCGAATGCCTCATTAAGCGGCTGATAGTCGACCTGCTGCAGCTCCTCTTTGCTCCTCTTTGCTCCCCTTCGCTCCTCTCAGCTCGGCGAACCGCTCCGATGCTGGAAAATACAGCAAAACATTTTGTCAGATGTTTTTTTTTTTTTACAAAGGCGGCTTTTGTTGCCCGGCCAAGAAAATGTTGGAATCGGCTCACAGATGCATTTTAAGCGCGGCGAGGAGGATGTGTGACACGCTTGTACAGGCAGCGGTGTGCTGACTCAGGCCGGCAGCATTCCTGATGTCAGACGGATTCCTGCTGCCTGAAAGAAAAACCCTGATGAAGATGGATTTGATGGGAAAATTGATCTTTTTAAAGCTAAACTTGTGAGGAAAATGTTTGTGATCTGTGATCAAGATTTCCACAGCTTTAGAAATGCAATGCTTCTAAAACAAATAATAAGTGTGTGTGCTACCATAGTTCCCAAGCCTTCCCTCATTATGCATGATGTTTCTAATGATTAGCTTAAAGCAGCTTTTGGATCTTTTTATGACATTGGACCTGAGAAAACAAACAAATAAATAAATAAATACATACATAAATAAAATTAAAAAAGATTAAAGAGGATTAACAAAAAAAAACTTTCCAAATTTCCCGCCACATTTTGATCCGGATGGAAACGCAGTCAAACATCAAGGATGAGTCTTGCTTCATCTCATAGTGACATCACACAGCAGCCAAACTGTATTGGGAGATTTCTGGGGGTCGTGGCGTGTTACTCAACGAGCTCTCTGATTTATTCCCACAGCAACGCCCCGATCCTGGCAGCTCTAATTAAGATTCGAGTCAGCCAACAACAACGAGGGGGGAAAAGAGTCCCACAGTCAGACATGTTGGACGACACGTTGAAGTTTTAGTCATCGGGGTCGACTCCACAATGTCACCGTGGCGACGCAGTTTGTGTCGTTAAGCTGTCTCCGGTGCGTCCTCGGCTTTGCAGCTATAACACGAGTCAGATGATTGGCCGAGCTGCTCGGCCAGTAATATCTCACCTCGTCTAGTTTGATCAGTCTGCAAGTTGTCGCTCTTGACATGCTGGTGTGTATGTCACCATCTCCATGGTAACGGACGGTTGACTCTAACCCGTCCCTTGTAATAGCAGATGTTTAGGATCGACGCCATCATCATCATCTCGGCACACGTTGCTCGTTTTCATGATTTAGTCCCGGCGACGGCTCTTTAAAGGAGGACCACATGGAGGAGGTCGTCGGGGGAAACACATCAGGGTCCAATTAGACGATGCTTAAATATAAAAAAAAACCTCGTGTGTAGAGTTTGGCGTGCAGAGTGAATAATCCCTCGCCGTAGTTTTCGGGGCGCGGCGGCGGCCTGCTGGCAGCATCGAAACCACACGAATAAAAAGAAAAGAAAGTTCATCCTGGACGCCTGCTGACTTCCATCACATCGTTCCAGCAGACGTCACCGTGTTTTCACTGAAACTGCAGAGCTCTTGTTTTGACTTTCCTTTCCTCGACACGGTGACATCATCACCGAGGGCCTCGGTACCCGAGCCGGCTCTTTACTTGTCCGTGTCTCGTCTAAACATATCAGGAAGTAAAAAAAAAAAACTGTCCAAGAATAGATGAAAACAAACTGACATTTGGAGCCTCGAGAAAGCTTTTTGATAATCTGTAAACTTTGATGCTCCTTTGTCGGAGTGCTCCGGGGTTAATCTCGTCTCCGAGCCGTCGTAAACATTTATCTGAGGCCGACTTGTCTTTTAGTCGGGTGATGAGCTTTTGACACCAATTTGTGTTCGTTAGACTGCAGCGATTCCCCCCCCCCTCCCCTCCCCCGAGATCAATACCTCGGCTCGTCTCTTTACAAGCTGTAAAGACAGATAAAGTGGAGAGAAAGAGGGCGAGCGAGATTGAAAGGAAAGAGGGAGAACGAGGGGAGGGGGTCTGCAGAGTAAATCTGGAATTGGTTTTGTTGCCGGAGCGTGACGTCTCCGATGTTTTCTGCTCAGGGTTACCGGCGTTTTTAACAATATTATAATTCAATAAAATAAATGTTTCTGACCAGCAGGACTTATTCTCGAGAAACTTTCTACACAAAAAGAAAAAACAAAGAACAACTCTTCTTTTTTTTTAAAGTCGCACTGATCGAACATCATTAAAGATTAGCGGCCCGCCGTCGAGGCCGAGTCTCTGGAACAGATTAGGACTTTAAATTAAGGATTCACTCACAACACTTTGACTATAATTGAAGTCTTCCGCAGTCTGATGAAGGAGGGATTCTCAGTTCTTTAGTCTCCTCTTTTTAAATTCGGAGCATCTCCTCTACTCGAAGCGTCATCGACACAAACTCACGAAATATCTGCAGAAAATGAGATTTCGTAACTCAAACGTTGACACTGTTTGTCTTCCGTAGGCGGCAACGAGCGACTTCATTATGACATTTTTAAAACATTTCTAAAGTTTACAGGCTTATTTATTAAGTGTAACATTCCTCCAACATGAAAACATCACTTTTAATTAGTTTTGTTGCTGTGTAGAAAAAGACAATCAGCCACTTAGAACGCTGACATGTCACGGAGAGAGTGCTGGTTGAGTTAGATGGACTTTTAACAAGAGAGAGAGAGAGAGAGCTTTTCTCAATGTAAATAAACAGCAGCTTTAAGAGGTTGTATTAATCTCCGAAACCAACACAGAACTAAACCAACACAGATCTAAACCAACACAGAACTACAACAACACAGAACTTAAACAACACAGAACTTAAACAACACAGAACTAAACCAACACAGAACTAAAACAACACAGAACTAAACCAACACAGAACTACAACAACACAGAACTAAACCAACACAGAACTTAAACAACACAGAACTAAACCAACACAGAACTTAAACAACACAGAACTTAAACAACACAGAACTAAACCAACACAGAACTTAAACAACACAGAACTAAACCAACACAGAACTGAAACAACACAGAACTAAACCAACAGAACTAAAACAACACAGAACTAAAACAACACAGAACTTAACCAACACAGAACTGAAACAACACAGAACTAAACCAACAGAACTAAAACAACACAGAACTAAACCAACACAGAACTAAAACAACACAGAACTAAAACAACACAGAACTTAACCAACAGAACTAAAACAACACAGAACTAAACCAACAGAACTAAAACAACACAGAACTAAACCAACA
>NC_139937.1:21365908-21475908 GCF_963514095.1 Eutrigla gurnardus | reverse complement strand
CGTGTTACTGTCGGCTCTCTGCTGTAATCAGATTACACCGTTTGCATAATTGCGGAGGATTGCTGATCACGCTGTGATATAAGACTTCAAACTGGCATCGGCGTGCAAAACGTGGAATAACTGAACTCAAACGTAAACTCACGACAGAATCCATACGTATGAATAAGTCGGGTTTAACAAGACAAGAGTCTCTCTCTCTCTCTGTCTCACTGTCTCTCTCCCCTTCGGTCCAGATTTCATTAAACATCGAGGAGCAACATCTCATATCACCAAAATAAGATCGGGGACTTGAGAGTGAACGCACAATACAAATAAAAAACAGTGATAAAAAGAAAGAAAGAGCTGACTTCCATTAACGTCGGTGCAAATCACGTCAAGTCTCCGGATCGGAGGTATATCGGAGTTGGCCTGGTGCTCGGGAATCAAACCCCCCCGCCTCCTACAAAACGACCCCCTTATACAAATAAACCAAGCCTCGGTTATGTTTCAAAGGAAACATATTTTCTCCCAGGTTACGTTGCATCGGAAACACGTGGTTTACGTTAGAAACGTGTGGTTTACGTTAGAAACACGTGGTTAAAGTTGTAAAGCGAAACAAAACACTCAACAGAAGAACTTCAGGTTCAAACGGGACTATAGACTGAGAAGTGGACGTTTTCATGGCGACGTCACCCGTTGGCTTTTTTTGCAACCAATGAAGGAACCATATTCGGACTGTGGAGGAGCAACGGGTGGATCTGGTGAAGCGGCATCCCGAACTACAGATTGAGACCATCAACTCATGTTTACAATGTTTTATTTAGATGATAGATAAAATGATAAGTAGGATCATTTTCTCATCCATAGAATGAGACTTCGCCCCCTGATGGACAGCGGAGAGAATGCAAGTTTGAGGCACTTCAGCCTCGGCTTCACTGCGTGGGTCTCCCGGGTGAAAGGAAGCAGTGATTGAGGGGTTGATTATTCCCTTCCAATTCCACCTGATTTTCTCCCAGAAAACCTGCACATTTCAACATTTCAAAATGATAAGAGACGAAAAGAGTAAATGAGGAACGGCAGCGAGAAACACACTGCAAAGATATTTAGCCTACTGAGGTGGAAACACGGAGAGAGAGAGGGGGATAAGGGAGAGAGAGAGATAAGGGGGAGAGAGAGAGAGAGAGGGAAGAGTCAGATTAAAGAAAGGGGAAAAAAAAGAAATCGGAGCGAGCCGGAGATGGAAGCAGGGAAAGGGGAATAAGATCAAATAAAGGAGAGACAGCGGGGAGAAAGGATGGGAGTGGGAGAGAGAGAAGCAATGTTGACACATAAAACAAAGATGAGACACCTAGAGAGAGAGAGAGGGAGAGAGAGAGAGAGGGAGGCTGTTGCTGAAAAATGTAGATAGACACCTTCGGAAAGAGAAAAGAAAGAAGCGAAGGGATCCAGTGAGTGTGGAAGGGGCCGAGGAGGAGGAGGGAGATAGAGGAGGAGGGAGATAGAGGAGGAGGGGAGGGGACGAGACGGGCGAGGGAGGACCAGAGGAGAGAGAGAACGAGGGCGAGAGAGAGGGAGGGAGAGAGAGAGAGAGGCAGATACGAGGTCCACAGACAGCAGCAGCAGAGTGCAGCATGCAGACCGGCCGTTGACACTGCAGGATTGAACACACACATGCACGCACACACACACACATGAGGGGTGTATGAGACTATGCGCAGGCTGCCGTGCATGGACACACACACACACACACACACAGGCAGGGCAGCAGAGAGGAAACCCAGCAGAGCCTGAGGAGCCATGGAGAGCAGCATGTTCTTCGGTGAGTTTCTATCTCGGCTTTTTTTTCAATTTCCTCCTCCGTCTGAATGTGATGTCAACAGAAGCTGCTGCTGCCTTCCAGTCAGGGGAAGAGTGTGTGAAGTTACACATTCACATGTGTGTGTGTGTGTGTGTGTGTGTGTGTGTTCATGCATGTGCTTTGCAGAGTATAAGTGCACCCTCCTTCCTTCTACACTCCTAGATGTAAAATGCTTTCAACTTGTCAACGATGGAGAGAAGAAGTTCCACACTTAAAAAAACGTGGAATGAACCTGCTCCCCCCCTCCTGTTCTGGGTTTCTATCGGACTAAAATCCCAGCAGCTGTTCTCCGAGGATACAAGCCTTTTTTTGGATTTTGGTTGAAAACAAGGAGGAGACGCCAAAAAAAACCCCACTTGATATTCAGTGTCGGATATTTGCAGAAAGGCTCCTTCCATTAGTTTTTTTTTTTTTGAGGAGGCTTACGAAGCCTTAATGCAAGAGCAAGCTCCTCGTCAAGTGCTCTTCACACGGCCGGCTTACAGTCACACAGCGGGGATAATTACACAGGGATCCCCTGTTCTGAGGGGGAGCTGTGTGTGTGTTTTTTTAAATCCAGGGAATTAAAGCGATCAGAAGTTACAGACCGTGGCTTGTAAGAGCGAGGAGGATGTCTCTTGTTATGCCATACGGCAGAGGTGTGTGTGTGTGTGTGTGTGTGTGTGTGTTGGTATGAATAAGCTGTCAGGTGCGGAGACAGCTCCGGCTCTCTGAGATTGGCCGCCGGTGTCGCTCAGGTGTGCAGCTGCCTGGAACGCAAACAGGTGATGCGGGTCCAGATGGACGGAGGCAGTTTCACCCCGAAATCACCAGAAAAAAACTTCAAGCACTTCAAGAAGCGCTTGTTGAGGTTCCTGTGGTCATGATGCTTGTTTTGGTACCTTAAACAGAGACAGCGAGGGCAGAGAACTATTTTTAAAATTTGGATTCATCTAAAAAAGAAAATTGGTAAAGTATTCAAAAGCAATCTACAACAAAGTGATTATACATCAACCATGAAGAGTGATGGTTGCTGGGTAATGTGGTTGTCGATGTGGTCCAATGTCGGGTCTCCGTTTGATCATGTGACGCGTTCTGTGGCTCGTTTATGAGCTAAATCTGTAAAAAGACGAGCAAATCTGTCGGCCGAGCAACGCGTCACGTCTCTCACACAGGCAGTGTGTGTGTGTGTGTGTGTAACCAGTAACCAGCATGCACTGGGGCATCGCCTTAACCACCTTACACACCACGGTGGTCAGACTAAGTACCATCCTCCCTCCAGCACTCAGCGTAAAAACAACAAGAGGGCTAAAGGTCAACAGGAAGTGGGTTGTTTTAACATTTATGAGTCCTGAGTGCACGACGACGACCACGGCGGGGAGAATCTCTGAAAGGTTGAATCCCGCCGCTGCATTGCAGCTTTTTAACCCCCGAACACGTCTTTGTGCTTTGTGTGATGTCATACATCATATGACCCATGACCTCTCTGACACCGATAAGGTAAAAAACGAGATCTGCTGTTAATCTGCCATCAAACGGCGGCCGGTAAACGGCTAATCGCTCCGCTGGCTGCAATCATATAAGCGGTGAGTCGAGCGGCCCCAGAGGAAACATCATCCGCGTCTGTTTGTTGTTTCTTGTTGCGGCCGGCGTTTAGCGGCAGCGTCTCGGTTAACCTCAGATCAGGGGCAGTGATTGTTGGATCCAGTTCACACGCAGCTGTGTTTACTAGCGGGCTACGCTACGCTAATCTGAAGGGGGGGGGGGGCGGCGGCTGGGTTGAGTACCTCGGCGGCTGGGTCGAGTACCTCGGGGGCCAAACGAGCCGCCGTGTGCAGGAGTTGATCCTGTGAGGGTTAATTGGAAAATCAGGGGGGGAAAGTGCAGCTTTCAGAGAGGAGGAAATCTCCCCTTTGTGCTCACTTTGTCAGGATTAATAGGGGTGAAATGATTTTATCCCCCCTCGCTGGAGGAGCACATCTCAGAGTGTATTAACGGGGCCCGCAGAATACAATCAGCCCACTCCACAAGAACACGGCGGCGTTAATCACATCTGCGGCGTCATCGGCATACAGAATTACTTCCAGTGAAATTCAGATTTATCTCATAATTGGATTTATGTTTGCCGAGGGTGAGAGGCGAGTCGTTTTTTTGTTTTGTTTTTGAGCCTCTCCGGACCGGATCTTATCTACGTTCGGGACACTGGACAGGAGGAAGAGCAGCACGAGATGATTAATTATTAATGGCGGACGGCGTCCTCCAGACATCAGCTTCTCTCTCAGCACACTGCCACAAAAACGCTTCAGCGGAGATAAGGGAAGATTTGAGGAAGGGCACGGCAGAGGACAGCCGGCGTCTGAGACATCTCGTCCAATGAGCCGCTCCTAATGTCTCGTATGGCCGTATGTGCCGCCGCCGCATCGCTGCGCCTCAAAGAGAACCATAAACAACGGCCAGTGGGCGAAAAACTTTCATCAATCGTGAGCCGTTTGGAAAAATGTTTTCAGGAGTCAGATCTCATCTCGGCTCGGCATCGTTACAGTTCTGGGCAACAAAAAAAAGCATCTCCCAAAAAGAACCTCAGGTTCAGTGTGTGTGTGTGTGTGTGTGTGTGTGTGTGTGTGTGTGTGTGTGTGTGTGGTGGTAATTTAATTAGAATTTAAGGACATTCACCCCTAAAGCACACGATCAGCTGACACGACAAAGCTGCATTCATTTACTTTGATTAGTCCACTTTGGGGAGAAACTGTGAAAAACACATGTTTAATATGAACCAGAGATCTTCAACAGGGGGTCCTGGACCCCTAGGGGGTCCCCAGAGTTACTGTAGGGGGTCCCCGAGTTTGATCCCAGAAATGTAAACATGTCCAGAAATACACCTTAACATGAATACAACCTATAATAAGCAAATATAAACTGTGATGTAGAAATGCCAAAATATGGCACTATAGGCTGCACTACACATTATTATTGGCCCGGCTTGGGGGTCCCTCCACCAGGTCTCTATAGGCCTTCGGGGTCCTTGGCCTGAAAACGTTGAAGACCTCTGTTTATATAAATAAAGGAATAAAGAATCTGTACTCACGGTTCTGATGATGATAGCTGTAAATATCTGGCTCTTTATTCTCACATTTGGTGTTGGGCAGGTGGCTCAGAGTTATAAAGTGTTGTTGTTGTTGTTGTTGTTGCTCTAAACATCTGCCTGTTGCATCTGGCAAACATCTCATTTACATTCCCCCCTCGTTATTTCAGTAAATGGGCTCATATGGTGCTCTTATTCTGAAATTAATTCACCTGTTAAATAAACGGGCAACAAATGGAGTCTCCCAGCATCGGACCACAGTGCAAAGGGAGGAGGGTCAGTCAGCTGATCCTGAGGTCACTCAGGTCGTAGTCACGTCCCCTTTATATTATTTTAGATTGGAATATCTGGTGGTTGTAGGTTTCAGCGGTAAACAACTTTCTGTGTGGCCTCAAATACAAATCCGTGGCCACATTTTTATTTACATACACAAACATTTAACGAGCTCAAATTCTCCCGTTTAACCGGCTGCTGCTGTCAGAGGGCTCAGTGTGAGGAGGCTCCACTCCGTTCCCTGTGTAAACATCAGGCCTGCTGCTGGGGGGGGGGGGGGGTTCTCCGAGGGGACCCACATGTGACCTTGACTTTTTCAGGCGAATGTCGTCCCGTTTGACATCGTCCAGCTCCGATTACGTTTGTTTTGATGGTCTCGATAAGGGACAGAATGTGAGACGAGGTCGGAGACAGAAAGAAGGAATTCTTCTACTTTGCCGAGTTTTCATTCTGACCGACTCCCCGACCGCTCAGTCTGCTAGTTATTTTAATGACTGTCACAGGATGACCTTTCAGCCGGGAGCGACTCTCCCGAGCGACTCGTTGAGCAAACGGCTGAAATATATATATATATATATATATATATATATATATATATATATATATATATATATATTACCAAACTCAAGTTAAATGAGTTTAGGGGAAAAAAAGCAGAACCCAGAGAAATTTGCACAAATTTGCGAGTTTATAAAGTTGCAAATTTGTGAGTTTATTACGATGCTAACAACCAGCATCTATGCTAGCTAACGTCCCATGAATGTATTTATGTTTCTAATGAATCATCCCGACGTGTGACAACGCCTCGTTAAGGTCCTTAGGGTGATGATGTTGATGCTTATTGTTGGTTTTATTTATATGAGGACAAATTGGGTGTTTATTGATCGGGGCGGTCGGGCTAAGATGTTAGCGGTAGCTATCACTTTTTGTCATAGCAAATATCAGGTGTTAGCGGAACTAAGCAACTTGTTTATATATCGGATATAAACTGGCAGATTTTTTAACATTGCCCCCCTCTCTCGGCTCCTTTTTTTTCCCTACACTTCCCTGGTACGCTGTCGTATATATTGAAATATTGACAAATAGGGATAATTATAGTTGCCATCTGTACTTCTCAGCTTTGCAGCGTCTTGATGTTGGCATAGTGCTCCAAAAGGTCGGGGGTCAAAGTTCAGATGTTTGCACCTTTGCTGGCGGTGACAGGCGATCGGGCTTCAGAGAGCTGAAACATTACCCGCTAACGCCGGCTGGAATGTGTCTTTGTGTTGGGGCACGTTCGCCGGATCGCCGCGTTCAGCTTCAACAAGAGACACATTCTGTTTCTGAGCTTTAGGACGGGCCGTGAGGTTAGACGAGGTTAAATCCAGTAAATATGAGGGACACCAGCAACGTCACCACATTCAGGACTTTATACTAACGTGAAGGTTTTTGGCTCTATGGTTGTGAATGGGTTTATGATCTTTGGTTCTTTGGTGCTGAGAAAGTGATGAAAGGTTTTTAAAAAGTTCTCCTTTGACCAGAAAGTTGTTTTTTTTAAAGAGCCCCGTTGGTCTCACGTCGACAATAGCTGTTGGTTTTTGGTCCAAAAGGAAATAACTCCACAACTCTTGAATCAGGCTCTCTGTTTGAAAATAAATGCACTATAATTCTAATTTAGCCTGGTCTCCTGAAAACTACGCTCCCATTCACAGAAACTGCACTGTGAATTATAATTCAGGGATATTTTATTGTGGATTACTTTTCTCTCGACGTATCATGAATTAGTTTCAAAGTATTTTTTTCTTTTTTAAACATAACTGAATACTTTTGTTGTGTTTTTGTTTTATTTTGTCCCATTTTAAGCAAAAGCATGATGTTTCGTTACTAGACCTAACAATGTAGTTTTGTAGCCTTGTAGAATGATACGTTTAACTGGAAACATAATAAGCGGTGCAGTTTAATTGTATGGGAACACAATGTTGCAGGAGTCAGGCATGATAATTCGTATGTAATCCACGTCAGGCAACGTAATATAAAGAGCAACAAAGACTTTCACCCAGGAGACTTCTGTTCATGTCCCGAACTCAACTTTGACTTATTTTTCACGTAACATCCGGCGTTATTTTAACGTTGCAGCGGCTTGATCCCACTGAACACTCGCGTAGCTGCACATTCGTAGGAAAACGCAAAAAAATCAGAAGATATTACGATCAGTTGAGGAGACGTTGACGGATCGAGTGGGGAACTCTTCATCTCGTCATCGCACAGATTTTTAATTTGTCCAGTACTTTGGTTTATGACCAATCAGCTAATCAGCTAATAACGTTAAAGCTTGCAGTAGCTTCAGGTCCCGTCTGTGTGATGCGTTCAGGCACAGGACCGAGCGTAGGTCACTCGTGTTATGGTGAGAATCGCTGTAGTTACATACATGACCTCGGCGTAGACAGCTGGAACATATCTGATCCTGGCACGACTCTGGACTCCCATTAAAAACACACGACCACGTGTACAGTCTGATGCATCGTTAAAGTTTCAGCTTATAAGAAAAATACTTAAGAGGAGCTCTTCGTTGTGCAGCTGTGACATTTAAGGCTAACAGTAACACAACATGATGATGTCATGGGTCATTCTGAACACCCACGTCCACCTTTTTTTACAGCTTTAAAAATACAGCATTTATACATTTTTTTACATTATCGCATCGCTGCTTTTACTCAAGTAAAGGATCTTGCACGCGTCTCTCTCTGTCGACAGAGAGTTAAGACTTTATTCGGAAACCGATCCCATCTGTGAGATGTTACGGAGCCGAGAGCTCGGGCTGCGATGACACGTCACATTTCATCTCCCGTCACTCAGAAAAACCCCAAAACACAACCCCGATCGAACGAATCTCACTTTTGTCACTCTTCATCTGGACTAAGATGAAGACTGATCCCACACGTGGAACCCTTGGTGGCTTTCAGAGGCCTGTCGGGGGTTCCACAGGGTCTGGATTTGGGGCCGCGGCGGCGATGGTGAGGCTGACGTCAGGCGGCCTACTGAAGGACATGCTTTCGGGACGAAGACGTGCCTCCACACGAGACGGCATGTGCTCTTTTTCCAACAGATGGCAGCGCTCCGGAGAACAAGGGGGGAGGGGGGGGACGGTGTGTTTTTTCCCCCTCTTCTCCTCGAGTCTTTTACGGCTTTTCATTTATCCCTTACCACCGCCCGGGGACCGAAACGTGGCAACCTGGTTTTTATTTGTCTCGAGACAGCGGTTTGATACTGTATCTGCCAGCGCTGGAACGGCCGCTGCACTGTTGTTAAATGTGCAGCGATAGAAAAATCATCCCTCTGGTTCTCATTACGGCTCCGCAAAATGGTCTTTCTTTAATTCACAGTGTTTTTGGAGGGCTGTGCCTTTTCTTTCCTTCTCTGACTTTTCTTTCTCTGACTTTTTTTCTCTATCCCATAGTGTTGAAATCCGGCGCTGTGCCGTTTCCAGCCGTTGGTTTCTGTAAAAGCTGGCGCGGCGTTCTCACATTACAATAAAAAGTGAAGTATTTACATTTGTTTATCCTAGCGATGCCTCGGCCGCCGCTCGGCCTCCGCTGCCACTGACTCATCCCGGGAGACGCGGCGGCCTGTTGCAGTCATCCTGCAGCGCTTCACGGGGACGAGAGCATCTGTTTTTCAGAGGGATAAACTTCATCGCAGCGACACTCATATGCCACATGTTGCCAGCCGTCATTACCGGCTCACCTCGCCGTCGGGGCGACTTACGTCGGTTCTGACACCCGACGTTAGCGGGAACCGTTTGAAGAATTTGTCACGTGTTCATATTTCTGCGGAAAGATTCTTGTCACGGCGGCGAAGTCACGAAACTTGAACAGGTGTGTACTTGAGATCCAAAGGAAGGCCGGGTGTCAGAGCGAAGGGCGCTTGAGGGGGGCGTGGCCTCCTCCTGTTTTAGCATCACGGCATGGTGATGGCGTCTAGTTGGGTCATGTGATCCCGATCATGAGAAGAAACCGAATTCAGAGAATTCATGAGCTGTAGCCAATTTATCACAGATGATGTTGGAGACAACGGAGGTCGTTTTTTTTATAGTACTAGAAATTGAATACTTGTTATTAAATAACAACAATTTTGCAAATGATCGAATGGAAATCTGTGAAAGACTTTCGGCTGAGACGAGGAGACTTGCAGATTGACAAAAGGATTGAGGATTGAGCGACTTTGACAGCATTAAACCTGCAGAAACGAGACAAAAGAAACAAACTCATAACTGCAAGCAGAGCAAACAGCATCTCAATATATATATTATTCATGTGAGGCTCATATCAGCCTCTCTCAATGCAAATTAACCTAATTGCAAAAACAAAACACAAAACATTCACACACGGTTATAGTGAAATTATGAGCGTTTTATATGGTTTCTCTCTGTCACATTCTGCCTTTATTCTATTCTACATTCACATTGTACCACATGGAGCAAATAAATGACCTCTTGACCTTGACATCAGTGTGACAAACCACTTAACTTTGTTATTCTGGACTCATCAAAACGCTCTTTGGTGCTTTTTGAAAGCTCAGAAAAAAGTCTTTAAATGGATGTAAAAAAGGCTGGAAATCCCCCAAAATACATGATAGCATATGAAGTTATAAAGATTGATGTATTGATATTAATTGAAATCTATGATTTAGCGTATTAGAGCTACTGTAAGAAAAACAAACGGAGCTGAGAGAGGGGGGCAATATTCAGAGGAAAAAAGTGGCAAATTTGCCACTTTATAAATACATATAGCTGATATCAACAAGTTGCTTGGTTCCACTAACAACGCATGTTTGCCGTTGCTATGACAACAAGTGAAAGCTACCGCTAGCATCTTAGCCCAACCGTCCAGATCAATAAACACCAATAAGATGACAATTTGGCCTCATATGAATAAAACAATAAGCATCAACATCATCACCCTAAGGACCTTAACGAGGCGTTGTCACACATAAATACATTCATGGGACGTTCGCTGCAGCTGTTTTCTCTGAATATTGCCTCCCTCTCTCGGCTCCGTTTGTTTGTTTTTCCTGGAGCGGCCCCGAGACGCCGTCGGAGACATCAACTCGACTTGTCGGTGCCGGTGTGAGATACTTCATCAATGACGAACAGATAATAACTGTTCTACGGGATAAACAGACCCTGAAGGGTTCGCTTGGATGCGGTCCGAGAAGGTTTTGGCGGTGCCTGCCGTTCACCACGCTGCCTTTTTTCCCCCCCTGCTGCAGGAAACACGTGTCAGAACGGCCTGATGCCCGCCCTGCTGCGCCCCGCCATGCCCGCCGTTCACCAGACCTCACTCGCCATGAAGCAGTTCCTCCCGTTTCCCATGGATACGCCCACGGCGGTGAGCCTCTTCCCAGGATTCAGTGCGGTGAGTCACCTCCTCGTTATGTTGTGTGTGTGTGTGTGTGTGTGTGTGTGTAATGTGTGTGTTACATGATCTGCTCCCGGGCTTCTGGTCGCCGTTTGACCCGTCGCGTGGCTCACGCTGACGTTGGAGTCGTTCACAAATTGAAATCAAATATTCAGATTTGTAGAGTCGCTGAGTCAGAATGAGAACGCCGGCGAGCTTCGGGCTGCCTCAACCTCATTGGTCACACACACACACACACACACACACACACACACACACACACACACACACACACACACACACACACACACACACACTAACACACACACACACACACACACACACACACACACACACACACACACACACACAATGAAACGTTATCTTTTGTCAAAATGTCAATTTTTTTGTGTCGCTCATAACGCCAAGGGAAAGTCAACTGGGATTTGTGGTGGAATTAATAATCACCAATGAGACGCATCCACGTTGCTATGCAACAGTCATACCCCTCATGGGGGGGTCGTAAGGGTCCACAAACACAGGACCGGTCTCAGAGACCTGAATGCCTGAATCTTATTGTTGTTGTTTCCTAAACTGAACTGCAGTTCATCATCATATATATATATATATATATATATATATATATCTTCCCTTTCTTATTGTGAAACGTCTCATTGAAATGATTCCTTTGAAGCTTTAATGTGAGACTTTGAAGACGGCGAGGAATCTCTTTAAAGTCGACGCTCCACTTTGTTAAGCAAACATTTATTCTACGTACAGAAAGTATGTTTCTCTCCTTAAAGTGTCTTTTAGAGGTGAGGAAGCAGAGAGGCTTCCCAGGAATGTGTGTGTGTGTGTGTGTGTGTGTGTGTGTGTGTGTGTGTGTATGTGAGATATCATTATGATGGTGCACTTTTACTCTCCAGACAGTTTGCATATTCAACTCTTCTCCTCTCAGAGATTTATCGACAGCTCCGTCTTCAGTCTCTCATCAGAACTCATTAAGCGAGAGACGCTTGTTTCTCTTCGAGGAATTCTCGTCTCCTCGTTAACGTTCACGTCTGTTCTTACTTGAAAACGCCACGGAGGCCGTCGGCCTTGTCCAAAACGATACATTTATCTGAAATGTGCAGTTAAGTGGCGTCGCTTTGAGTGTTTACTTTGAACAAAAAAAGCTGAAGTTCCTCACGAAGAATGCTTCTTAGTCTCGTCTTTGGTGAGAAACTCTGAGAGCGATGAAAGTTTGCAAAAACATTCTCCGTGTTCGATGGTGTTACCGCGGGTTACCGCGGGTTACATCTGATGGCGGTTGCAACACGTGCAGAAACATCCCAGCGAGCACTCAACAGACTCGCATCTGCTCGTGGATTCAGACCAGATTTTACAAACATCATTAAAAATGCACGACTTTGAAAAGTTGTCGAAACAACATCCAGGCGAAGACTAGACGTCTAATAAACCTTCACTTTTCAACCCCTGAATAACCCAAATATAACCGACAGACAGATATCTGATATACACAGATTCAATTGATTTTAGATGTGAAATTGCAAAAAATAATTAAATAAATAGCGAAACACTTTATTTTACTGGTCTGTGATTTCTGAAAAGCTCTTCTGAAAAACTCTTCTGGATTGAATTATTAGAAAAATTACACTTTAATTAATAGGCTGTTCTTTTTTTTTTTAAAAACCCAGAAAAACCTGAAACAAACGACAATTTTTCGACAATTACTCAGAACAAATTAAGACAAAATTAACCATTTTGGCTCTCTGGAATCTGTATTATTTTATATTATACAGACCATTGATTAATTGAACATTAATATCATCCTTAATTGCAGCCATGAACTCACTAATGATCCCTCCTATTCACTGTGGCAATTCCTTTTTGGCATTATTTGCAATATATGAAAATATATGTATCCAAATATAATATATTATTATTATAAATGGACTGTATTTTGTTATATTGATTGTGCAAATGGTTCCATCACGATTTAATATTTGAAATAATCCCCTTAGAGCTCTGCAGAGTTGGTTTTTAAACAGCGGCGTCACATTTCAGAGACGAACTCTTTAAGTGGCGACTCGACGTAAACAGCTTCCTTTAATGCATCGGCTGCATGCAGACATTTTATTGGATTTGTAATCGACAAGGAGCTGCCTTTTTAAATGGAGCACTCGCGTGTTGACGTGCACTTACTGTCCCAGATCGTATGGATGTATTGATCGTGAAAGCAGAAGGTAGTTCTGAGGAAGTACGTGGCTCGAATCAGCGAGGTTATTATAATCAAAAAAATAAAATAGGATGAAGATAGAAAAGAGAAGAAAAAGCTTGACAGATAAAAGTTCAACAGGTTTACAAAGATAACTCACTTTGATAGAGAGGGTTGAAATGTGGACGACAGCTGAGAGAGAGAGGAACACATGAAGGAGAAAATAAAGTGGAGGACGGAGGAGAGGAGATAACGCGGCGGAGACGGATTGTTTCATGAGAAAGTTCAGAATCCCCGGCCGCTCTAATCTGTATTTAACAGACTCGTCTGCAGATAGTGAGTAATACGCCGGGAAGCCGATACCAGATTAACACAAAGTAATCACTTCTCTCTCTCCCTCTCTCTCTCTCTCTCTCCGTCACACACCGTTCTGGCTCTTCCAACGCATCGCCGTTCTCCCTCCCGCCTCCTTTGTCAGCACACAAGTTACTTGTTCTTCCTTCCGTTTGTGCTTCAGCGCTTTTCAGTTTGAGGTTTTTCTGATCGGATTTCTTCTTCATGTGTCACACAGACGGCAGCGTCTAATAAAACAGTGCTGGGAGAGCGCCGACACGTCAAGTCAGTGATGTTTTTACCAAAACTGGTCAACAGACAGGTTTGGTTTGAATTGCACGATTTAGAAAAATACATTTAGTTCACTTCCAGGGCAAATAAAGGCCTGAGGGAGAGGATAACGCGTGATTTCCATATATGAAATAATGATACAGTGAAGCCGAAGTGCCTTAAACTGTCATTCTCTCTGCTGGCCACCAGGGGGCGACTCCTCTCTGATTGTATAGAAGTCTATGAGAAAATGGTCCTACTTCTCTCTTGATGTATTATCTCAGTAAACATTGTAAACATGAGTTTATGGTCTCAATCTCTAGTTTCAAGTCTTCTTCAATCCAGCATGATGTTCATTTAGTACATTATGGTCCATTTAGAGTCCACCAGACCAGAAAGCAGGGGATGCTTTAGGGGGCGGGGCTTACCTGCTGATTGACAGGTCGCTACCACGCTACCAATGCTAGTTAGCTACTAAGATGACTTTAACACTTAGCTGTGAAGTTGACCTTGAATTATGAAGCTAACTTTGTTAGCAGCTTCACACCAGAATCCACTTGGATCCAGATCCAGTAAGGGTGCTGGTCGGGGTCCCGCTCAGATCCACCAGTCGCTTCAGTCCAAATAGATCACTTCTTTCACCGGTTGCAAAAATCATCATCAAACTCAAGGCTTAAAACCCATTATTCACAAACCAACGGGTGACATCGCCATGACAACGTCCACTTCTTATAGACTCTGACCAGAGAGCATGTAGATATTTCATGTTTCTCATATTAAATATAAAACTTGGGAGTAAAAAGGGCGTCTGTTAAGCATAAATCTGTGAAATACTGTAATATGTTTTTCTTAAACAACTTTTTTAACTATAAAGTTGCTCTCCGCCTCCACATCCGGGGCGACGTGGCTTCAGTCAGGCAGTTTATTACAAGATGTGGATCTCCGATCGTAATCACGCACAGAATCCGAACAGCTCAGATGTCGTGATGAAGCCGAAGCTTCTTTCCATCTGAACAGAAACTTTCTCTCTATCTGCCGGAGACGAGGTCAGACCTGCTGTCGGCCCTCCGGGGCTCAATAAACTCTGCCTTATTAAACTAAAACAACAAATATTCCTATCGATGACGATGACTCACATTATTGGATGTGTGTTTCGTATGTGGCAGAAACAAGAAAAGACGGAAAGTGTGTGCGTGTCCACACCTGCGTGAAATAGGACTCAAACCCGAAGCCTCTCGTTGAGAAATCTTGTTCAGGGCTGAGTGACACAATCAGGAAGTGTTTAGCCTGAGGGGAAAGAAGGGATGTTTGTTATTTTCTCTCTCTCTTTTGTCCCCATCGGACCTCTTAATACAAGGAAATGTAACAGAAAAATGTGGCTCGGAGACAGAAAGAAAAAACAGAGACTTCATGCATGTAAGTACATGAGCTCAGAGACACTCGGGAGGGGGGGAAGAAGAAGAAAAGAAAAGGTCTATTGGGAGACTCAAGCTTGAAAGGAGCTTTCAGAGAAACATGTAGTTTTTTATCAGCAGGTTCAGGACTACATGTCTCTACGACGACGGATTAGGACAAAAAAAAATAAAAAAATAAAAAAAAGGAGTCGAGAGAGGGGGGCAATATTCAGAGTTTATAAACTCACAAAAACAATCAGAATGTCTTTACTTTTGCAGCATTTTGCAAAACTATTTCAATTAAACAGATTCCCCCTTTAAATTCATTTTTGTGGAGAACCCCCCAGAACCCCCTTAGGACCCCTTTCAGACCCACACCGGGTGCTTTGGGAGTGCCAGACGCCGAGGTAACAAATATAAACCGACGTCAGACTTTCAGAGTCACGTTTAATAAGTCTCAAATTATCTCAACAAGTTTTTAAAAATCTCCATTCGTTTCTTTATTGTGAAGCGCTTTGTGTTGGATTTCTTGTTTGAAAGTTGAAAAAATATGCTTATTAAACCTTAACTCAATAACACATCAAGGCAAAGAGAGAGAAAAAACCCACAGATTTGAGATCTTTATTGTTGAAATGTGACATTGACAGAAGCCTTCAGACCGTTAACTTGGTAATGTGTTGCGTTCCAGACCAATCAGAGGTTGACGTGTTCTCGGCTGAAATTTTCCAACTTTCGACCTCCACGCGTTCCAGGTTCACGACGCCAAACCTAAACAAAGCCCACGGCCGACTGTCACACGCTGACGTTTCCTTGGCGAGAGGACGCCGACTGAACTCTCGACAGTGAAGCCGCCGCAGTTTAAATGTTTTTCCCCCCAAAATAATTTGCAGAAATTTAACATAAATCATAGAGCGACATATTTTTGACATTAAGTTTCATTCCTATGATAGGAGCTTATGTCTTTTTTAAAATCCATCAATACATGCAAATATACTTCATGTTGCTTTTTAGTTGATGGAATCTTCCCTTTGTTTTATTCCGTCGCTGGAGGAGAATTTCTATCCATTAAAGGAGAGATTTGATCCTTCGATGTGAAATTGTGGAGCTTCATCCATCAAAATCCTTTTAACTGCCCCGTTGACCTGAACGTGCGTGTTGCTGCTGACCGTCGTTGGAAGCAGAGAGGTCGGTTCAGACAAAAAGGGAAGAGGAAGTGTACTTTAAGTACTTTTGGGATTGTTTGGCAACTTTCAATTGATTCGGTCGTGGAAGAGTTATTGAAATTACCACCTTGAAAGAAAAATGGTCCAAAACGGAGATGTGTGTGGGGGAGTTTCAGTCTAACAGAGAGGAAGGAGGACGAGGAGGAGGAGGTGTGTGTGTTTGGGTTGTCTTACTTTGGCCCTGAAAATAAGATCTATCTTGCCAGGAGGCGACATTTGTCTTGGAAAAACAATACAAACTCCATTTCCCCTGCAGAGTAATCACACTTGTGATTTATCGATTCTGCACGCAGATCTGCACGCCGGGAAATTGCTTTGTAGTCGTGCAGCAGCAGCAGGTGACACACAGGCCTCCGTCTGCACCATTCTGGTCCTGGTCCAGGTCCAGGTCCAGGTCCAGGTCCACATGTAGCCGCCGCCAAGGTCATCACAAGCATCAAGGGCTGTCATGGAAACGTGAAGTGAGAGGAATTCTTTTGTGCGTCCAGGAAAAAAAAATCTGTTATAAAATTTGTTTTGGAGGTTTTTTGTTGCTCGGTGACAGTTGCAGGAATCACACGTGTGATTAGTTTGTGATTTATATCGCGTTGCTCCGGCGTTGACGGCTGTTTGGAGAAACCGTTGAAAACGTTGTGTTTGTCAGAGATTAACTCTCCTGTTGACTCTCGGGGTGAAAAATGAGCCGATGCTGAATTTAACTGCTAAAAAAAAAACCCAAATAAAAACATTTTCTGCATGAAATCTGATTTTGCGCTCGTATCTGTAGTGTGTCTCCATGGCAACAGAGGCTGAGAAGCTATTTTTTAATCGCAGGGTAAACACAGGTGTAATTAATAGCATTAATCAAGGCCCTGTTCTTTTTAGGGGTCATGCAGGAGCACACTAAATGGAATGGGACCATGTTTGATTTCATCACCTGTTACACCTGTGTTTACCTGCTGTGACGTGTGAAAACGGCTGCTGTGAAAATCAGATTCTCATAAATTTGAGATGCACTTATCAATATATTTATAATAACATCACTGTGTGTGTAATGGGACAGTTGTTGTTGCTTGTAGTGATGAATTATTGCTCCACTCTTATTCGCCGTCAACATTTTTGTTTTCGTTCATCATTTATTTAATGATTTGACCGTTTTTTTAAAAATAGCCTCTAACGTGGTATTCTGCTCCTAATGAAGACCAATTATACAATTTTGTGTAAACAGCTTGTTAACCACATACAACACATGAAGCTGCAACACCTTGTGATGAATTATTCAAACTCTAACACGCCTCTTCTGTTTTTATTGGATATCATGAAAAGAAACTGGTCATTTACGAGGTTTAAAATACTTCCAGATCCGGAGGCTCCTCCCCTTTTCCTTCAGTTTCGCCCTCTTTGATTCGTTATTATTGACTCTCAGATAACAAAAGGGATGGCTCACACTCCGCTACGCCGGATAAAATGAAAAAAGAACAAAGGGTGAGTCGGGGCTGTTGTGCAGACGCTTATTTGATTTACACGTGTTCCATAAACATCTAATGGACTCTATAAATTGTATTCTCGGGGGAATGATCAAAGCCTGAGAGCGAGAGTGGGAGACCACCGCTGTGAGGCCGCCGCCCCTCCAGCAAGGCACACCTGCCGGAGCCGGAGAGCGTATCGGAGCTCCTTAGGATTTACCCCCGGGGGGCTTTTTAACGCCCCCAAACCAAGTGGAAGCTTTATGTTGGCGGAGCTCGTCCCGATGCCTTTCTCCCACGATAATATTTCACTCTCTCTGGACGTCTGCCAGCTCACCGCTCTATCTCCGCTGGAATGCAGAGATAATGGCGTGGAGCTCCAGAGGAGTTCTTTTTTATGGAAGGCGCTTAGTGCCAACTTCCCAGGCAGAGCCGACATCCTAGTCCGGCGGACTTACCGGCCGCCGAATGCCGTCCGACGACTCTTCCCTAGAAGACGTCGACCACGGTGCGGTAACGGACGGAACATTCGGGAGTTTTTTGGAATCAGACGATATTCGCTTTCCTCTTTGTGTTTCAGAGCACATCACGGGACAACAGCTGCAATCTGTTTTTGCTCATCTGACGGCGTTTGCCATGTGCTCGTGATTCTCTGAGGCGAGAAGTGAAATACTTCAGCGCCGCCGAACGCCCATCTGGTCGCCTTAAACCGGGGAACGCGGCTCAATCTGAAGATTCAAGAATGCAGCGGTTAGAGGAGAAGTTGTAGGCCGAGTTTGTAGGCCGAGTCTGCAATTAAAATAGACGTTAGATTAGATAACGCTACTCTGGATTAGATTATGCGCTCCAGTTCAACCGGTTTCCTTCTACTGAGTAAACACAACTGTTCAGTGAAGTCAGGCTAACCTTTTTAAGCTTTTTAAATTGTTAACTTAATAAAATTAAGTAAATTAAGTAGATATGAAGTAAATTAAATTTAAGGACTTTATTTACTTTTTTTCAATTCGTTTAAGTAAGGTCAACTTTAACAGAATATCAGATGTATCGGAAATTTGGGTTTTTGTAACAAATGTTGTGCATGAAAGGAAACAAGTTGGCTTAAAAAAATATTTATTTGGGAGCAGAAAGATTTAAATGTTTCACATCTTATGAGAAAAGTTGCGTTTTGTCTTTAATAGAGGTTTAACTCACCCGGAGATGTTCATTGTCGTTGTGCATCCCCATGTTGCAATTGTCGTCCAGTTTCTGTAGTGCATTTTTTTTAATTTGCATCCGGAGGAACGTAAACAGCAAAGCTCTGTGCAGATAACTCAACATCATAACATTAATTATTCAACATCAGGGAAACGTTCTCCATCAACTCTGCTTGTTTTTGAGCATCAAGTATTGATTGAACACAGAGTCGGCCTCTTCCCGTCCCACCAGTGAGTTTGGTGCTGCGTTAGCCTGCTTTCTGGTCTGGTGGACTCAAAATGGACCACAATGTACTAAATGAACATCATGCTGGATTGCAGAAGACTTGAAACTAGAGATTGATAGCATAAATTCATGTTTACATTGTTTACTGAGATAATACATCAAGAGAGAAGTAGGACCATTTTCTCATAGACTTCTATACAACCAGAGGGGAGTCGAAGAGCAGAGCAGAGAGAATGCAGCTTTAAGGCACTTCAGCTTTGGTTTTACTTGATGAGAACATCATTTTGTAGAGACAGTGGGAAGGAGGTTGATGTTCATGTTCTTCGCCCTCCAACACTCGACCCTCTTCAATGAATATAAAAACAAAGACAGTAAAAGCAAATAGAGTGCAATGTTCAATCTTCCTCATAATAAAACACAGCGCCTCTCTTTTTTATTTATGTCCCTTTTAACCTTCATTTGGTAATCATATTCTATAATTGCCATGATGAGGCAACGTGGCTTCTCAAATAATAATAAGACGTGTTCATAATATTTCACATTGTTCCTGCCTCCTCACCATTCTGTGTGAGTTGGAAATAAATAATGAACTGAATGTTGAAGTTCTATCAAGCTTTCAAGTGGGAAACAGACTGAATGTCGTGTAAAGCTCCTTGAGTAGAAAAGCAGGTCCATTCTTGTTAGAGAGATCACATAAAGATGGCTTTGTGTGAGTTTCCCAGCATGCCTCGCTCCAACAGTCCCTGTGTCCGGATCCCCTCCGCCGTGTGTTCGGGTCGGCATCCCATGCGGCGTCCGTGTTTTACCGTCGAAACAGAACCAGCTGGCGTGCGGTCGCGAAGCGGTTTGCACCTGCAGCAGCATCATTGTTCCCATAATGAAAAGCAGACCGGCCCCAGAGGGGGAATCCACCTGTGTGTTTTTATGTACGGAGACAAGGTGGACTCGGGGATTTACGAGACCGACAGACTCCCCGGACTAAATCATGGTTTTGATGAGGCGGCCCGGGGGCTGACAGAGTGGTATGAGGTCTTTCAGACACACCCTGTTTGTCTCAAGTGAGACTTCCCTCTACTAAAACAGAACAGTGTTCTCGTCTTCATGAGTTTACAGAAACGTGTCCCCCGTGTTCCCGGAGACTCAAACTAGGGTCAGACGTAAATCATTTCTGCCACAAATCTCCCAGAAGAAGGTGAAGGAGGAGCTGGGCTGGAAGTCAGCAGTTTGAATTCCTTTGCTTTGGGACAATCCATGTGGAGAAAAATACAATAACTCTCATTGTGTTGAAGCACGATAGCACGAAGCAGAGGTCTTTAACATTTCAGACCTGAAACCCTGATAGGGACCCCCCATAATCATATAAAACTGTGTTGCTTATTAAAGCGGCCAATCCATGTGTTCCATGTATAACAGTACTTTATAATGACAGATGGATACAATGCTAAGACATTAAAATATTAATTGATGACAGATTCATATTTGAATTCTATTTTGGCATTTCTACATCACAATTTCTCAACATATAATATTAAACAAACAGGAAGATTTATATTTCCTTTATATAGGTTGTATTCATGTTAAAGCTGTATTTTTGGACATATTTTACATTTGCGGAAGAAAAAAAAGAGTTTGGGATCAAATAATTTTGGGGACCCCTTGCAGTAACTCTGTGGACCCCCTCTAGGGGTCCTGAACCCCCTGTTGAAGATCTCTCTTGTAAAAGAAATGCAGCCAATGAGTGTGAGTCATCTGTATTTAACAGTTTGAGTGTTGGAGCAGATAATATTCATAAATATGTATAAGTGAATAAATGAGAAGCAGTGGGTGTTGACAAAGAACACGCTTGCTCAGGAAACTGAAAGAACACCGACATCAATGAAGGCAGAATTAGAAAATTGCCGCCCTGCAGGGCCCCATCAGGGAAGTTGCAGGCAACGCATTGCTTTGTTAAGACCCAGTGTTTGCAGGTGGCTCATGCATTTTTTCCATCCAAGGGCATTGATTTTGGGAAAATCCAATAGATGGCCACACGCTCCTCGGGCTCCTCTCTCATTACGACGGCATCAGCCTTGTTTGATATTCATGGTGGAATATTATGAGAAGATAAATCGTTTAATCTTAGTTTTTATTGAACCCTGTCAGGAGTGAGACGCGCTCCTCCATCCTGTGGGTGTAGCCGGAGCACTTAGGATAGGATGATGGATTAGAAATTAGCCTGTGAGGGAATTTAGAAAAAAAATCGCAATCGAACTTCATCCACTTGAGCTTCACTGCACGGACGGTGATTAATACGCAAAAACTCTTTCAACGTCCTGACATTGCAGTATTCCAGAAGTTATTAGGCTTTATGCTAAAAGCCGAATACATTACTTTTCCCCCAAAACAACACACCGATTTGTCTCCACTAAGATGTTTTTTCTGTGTTCTTTGTTGTTAACACAATATAACAATTATAATATTTCCTGTTAAGGTTTAGGTAGCGCTCTTGGCTGTTTCTTTACAGCTCCGATCTCGAGGGATGCATAACCAACAAACGTAGCATTTCAGTTTGATTTTACTCATCCCATTGGCTAGCATTGTAAAACCCGATAAGTTAATATAACTCAAAACATTTGGTGAAACTGATTACATCATACATTTTAAGTTTCACTTGCTCAATTTTATAAGTTACACAAACACTCTAAATTAAGTAGCTCCAACTAGGTTATTTTAAGTTAAACATTCCTGATCAAGTACTTTTTAACTTGGTATTTTGTTTTAACAGTACAAATGAAGTCAAATATAGCTAACTTAAATATTGTATTAGGGTACTTAAATTATTTTTTTAAACTGATTACATAAAAGTAACTCAAAATCCATAAAGATACATATTTTGAGAAAGAATTTAAAAAGAAAATATGTTAATAATGTTTAGTATAATAAATCACCACATTTACAGATGACACCGTTGCGTTTGTTTGTAATAGGCTGGGCAGGTTTAGAAACATATTTACATTTTTTACATTTACTGATTAACATTTATTTGGATTTAAGTTTGGATTTGGAGATTGACATGTAAAGTGTTCTTGTTGCTTCAGTCTTACAGTCCATTGTGCTCTGAGTCTACAGGCTGCTCATTATACAGTCCACCGCAGGATAAAATATGACCAATGTGGTGAAAGTCACCGTCTGAAAATTTGTAAAACAATGTAACTAAAAAACAACAACCCTTTGTTGGAATTATTGTATATATTTCCCTGCTTTTGTCGGACCCTGGATGTTTCAGGATGGCAGGTGTAAACGCTGTGATTCACTTGACAAGGCAAGACTAAATAAAACGGCTAATTAGTTTAACCGGCCGCAGCCAGTTGGAATGCCTTGAATGCAGCGCGATGCTTTCAGGTTAAAGGAGGCCCTGGTGTTACACTGTTATCTTTCATCTCAGCTGGACGGGAGGGGGGCGACTGTGGGGCCCGCCAGATGCCTTGAGGGAAGCTCTGCCGGTTCAATACTTCATCATGATAGGACCCGGCGGTGTGAGAGAGGTCAACATAGCGGTGGGAACATTCAGACATGGGTAAAAAAACAAAAAAAAAACAGCAAGTCTGTGACAGAGAAGTGGAAAGGGAGTGCAGACAAAGAGGGTCGGGGTTACAGAAAAATGGAGATAGGAATCAGACGGAGGAGACGTGAAAGAGGTGGTTTCTGGAGCTGGAAAGCTCTCCTAACAATTATGTTCCTCCTGTTTCAGAATAACATGTATTATCAAAGTCAGTGGATGGGTGGGTAAACACACACACGACTTTCACCCAGGACACCACTGTTTGTGTCCTGTGTGAAGTCACTTTATTTAATTAACGCCCGTAACTTTTTTTAAACAAATTTTAAGCTAAACGATGATGTATTTACTCTTTACTACTAAAAAAACCTAACCAAGTAGTTCTGTAGTCGCCCCCTGATGGCCAACAGGGAGAATGGCAGTTTAAGGCTTCACTTGATGGGAATCATTTTGTAGAGACAGTGGGAATCCATTTCTATTTATGTCTTTTCACCTTCGTTTGGTAATTGTATTCTTTAGTTGCCATGACGAAGCAACATGGCTTGTGAAATGATAATGTCAATATTTCCCATTGTTCCTGCCTCCTTTATTCTGTTAAGTGGACTTAAATAATGAGCTCTAAATATACAAACCTGTTTGATGTCATTTTATGTGCAAGAAAGTTCTATCAAGTTGTCAAGTTGGAAACAGACGTTTGCCCCGAAGTTTGAAGAAGATTAAATGGATCTTTACTCGGTTAAAAGACTCCGTTTGAAGAAAGAAAGCAGATTTTATGAATTACATTCAAACCACAGATGGTGTGAATTTTTCTCCGATCCAGTAAAGAGCTCAAGAATGAAATCTCTCACTTCAGCCTTTCAATTCGTCAGCCTTCGCTTCCTTGTGTGTCTGTTAGAGTCATTACACCTGTTAAACTGCACAAGAAACACTTAAGAATATGATTTCTGTATAAATATCACTGTTCTGAGCTAATTCTTTATACGAGTGTGTGGCACTTAACTGGCCCACCTATCAATACTTCTGTGGTACGGAGCCCCAAAACTGACAAAATGCAATAAATAGCCGTGGGACTAACAACGGATCATCTTAAACTTGAACTTCCTCCAATTGTTTTTCCACATTGAATCATTCATATATGTTCTCCATGCAAAATTTACATTTTCTCTTGTTTCATGTCAAGAGCAGTGAAAAGTGCAGCATTTAAATTATTTAATTAACAATATAATTTATTCAGGTGTATTCTGTTTTTGTGAAACGAGTCGGATACTCGTGATACTGACACGTTTTACAACATTTTATTATTAATACGACATATTTTACTTTATATAATTCTATTCTACTTTATTTTATCTGTGACTCCTGTACTTTATTTCTGCTTTTCAAAAGTTGACTTTGCACTGAGACTAATAATTACTGGTATCGAATCAGTTGTTGTAGTTATAGCTTAGTTGCTGCTACCAAACCATCTGCACTATTGTTTATTTTATATATTTTTAATGGTGTGTTACATTATTACGTATCCCTTGCCGGAAGAATCCAAAGACTAATTTCCACTGAGGTCAGTTTTGGACCTCCGTATTTTAATATCTGAAAATATTAAACATTTTTTGACCTTTTAAAACCTCACAGCTGCATTTCCTACCTGATATAACTCTTGATATTGATATTTCGGTGGTCGCTCCCTGCCTCACCTTCCTCCCGTATCATAACGTCCCTTGTGTTTCTAACACCTGGAAGCCCGTTCTCAGTGAAACCCCCCGATGGATTTGACTTGCTAATTCCTGAAGTCCCTTCCCGCGCGGCAGCGATCTACGACGTCGGCCGGTGATGAACTAACGGACTGGGCCGGGCCGGCGGCGGTAATTGGGAGACACATCGGGGGGAGGATTACTTTTGACAGGTCATTCATCCCACTTTAGTTAATAGCGAGTGAGGCTGGCGGGCACGAACGGAGCATTTAGACCTCACCAGTGGAGCCTCATTGACCAGTCGCTCTCTCTCCCTCTGTGCACTTTAATAGATGTGAATGTATACGTTGCTTTAAGGCGATAGATTCCTCGGCACCTCGGGAGCATGTGGAGAGAACACGCAGTATAAACACCACATGCCTCACTCATACATTTACTTCAAATATAGCCTCCGTTGTATATAATGGATCCAAACACATGCGACTGTCGGACAGGTAGGTACGACTCCATTCTACACGAGTCATGTTTAAAATGAGTGTGTAAGGTGCACTCATGGGTTTACTTGAAATGTGAAAACAGGGCAGCTGTTCTTCTCTTTCTATTACGTTAAACACATTCAGAGCCGGGGTTGTTGCATGGTGATATTGATTACTGTCAAACTTATTGCAGGAAGAAGAAAAATATACACTTACATACACATAAACCAACCAAGAGGAGTAAACAGGAAGGCGTACGGACTGAAAGACTCATTGATTAGGTAGTTTTGGTAAATGATTCAAGCTGTGTTTCCCCCATAAACAGGCTGCAAAACACCCACATATTTTCACCACACTTAGTAAAAATGTTATTTCATTTTCATCTCTTACGTAGATATTTTATCATGTTTCTTCCCACTCAAATAAATAACCGATGCTTCACACATCTGATTCGTCCGTATCCGTGTCAGTCAATCAATGTGTTGTCGTCGCCGTCGTCAAGGCCGTTGCTACGGCGCTGGCGGCTCTTTCTGACAGAGTCTGTCAGAACGCTAACGGTTAGCTGTCGGAGAGAGAAGAGCCGAGGGGGAAAGTCGGAGACGAAGTCGACCTTTTCCAAAGAGCTCCAGGAGGCTTATGTGTTGTGTTTACTTGTGTTTTCATAGAGTTTTCAAAGAAAATTGTTTTGATTTTGGGACAAATCGGAATGTTTCCTTCTGCAGAGGAGCCTTTCAGACCGAGGGCCTCGTTGCCGATCACTTCCGTTTGCCAATTAAAAACCTAAAGAATAATGATTTTTTTTACATTTTGCCACAATGAATCTGGAAAAACAACTTCTGAACTGACGACGTTGTGGCTTGAAGAGACAGACGGACTTGCAGCAACTTAACGAAGCTACTTTATTCAAATGAATCTCAGCCAGCAGCTCGTCTACCTCAATCTAACTCCGCCGTTTCTTGACTTCCCCAAAGTTTAGGTGATGTACAATTTCATGACATTTGTTTTAAATTACAATTATGTGTCCTTCATGAGTTTAATAGTTTTGTTTTCGTCAACATCACAGTTTTTGGAGGTGGAACCGAGAACCTCCTCTCCAAGCTGCCTCGTTGTGGTCTTTTAAGGTCCAGAACCAGGACTCAACCCGACAGCTCTCACACACCCGCTAAAAATAATATGCACTGTCAAACTGAAGCACACAGGTTGGGTGGGAAAGTAATACCAGTCTTTTTATGTGTGAGAACTTCAATTTCAGAGGATTTACACCTTCAAGATCTTCTGATCTGTAATTTGTTTTAACTCTATAAATTATGGATCTACATCCACATGCATAATGAAAACGGTTGATGTAAAACCACAATTTTGAGTGTTGCTTCATGGTTAACCAAATACAGACGGGTTTTTACTGCTTTTCTGCCAAAACCATGATCTCATCAATAATTGATAACATAGAGATGTCTTAAGTTGTGTCATATGTTGCTTTTTAGCAGTAAATAAACCCGTTTGCTGATGTTCGTACTGCAGATTGGGCCGTTTGGTTAAAGAGCAAACATCACGTTTCACAAACTGGCATCCCATAACAGAGAAGGAAAAGCTCATACAAACATGATGGAGGATAACGAACACACGTTTGTGCCGCCAGGCAGCGAGAATGTTTGATTTACTGCTCCTTCACCGTGATCGGAATCTGCTCCGAAAGCGTTCAGACGGACGAATTAAACCCAAAATGTCACATAATTGATTATTTCGATCCCTTTTGTCATGTTATTTTAATGCCGGCTTGTTTGCGCGACACTGACTCCCTCCATCACGCTACGAGCTGATGCCGGGGGGGCCGCCGCCATCCGACGACACCGATCGTGTTTTTGTCCCTTTTATCAGGCGTCAGTCGGTGGAGTCGGCCGCCGTCTCGGCTCATCACTGTCATGTCCTGTCACATTATCCGGCAGCACTGAGTGGGGGGGTTTGGGGGGCTGAACTTTGAGACGGACAGGCCTTCTGTGAGCTGTCAGATGGTATCCGCCAAATGACCCGCTTATTCTGCCTCGCTGTCGAGACACCACCGCCGCCGCCGCCGCCTGACATCAGTACGAGTCAAAGACAGCAGACGAATGAAAAGCGACACCGACAGAGAGAAAAAAATGTACTTACTTAGACTTCAGTATATTGTTAGGGTACCTGCATCTGGCAACATGAAGGCCAGCAAACAAAATTAACATTTAAATAAAATGAAAGTGTCTGTTTTTAGATTCAACTTTATTTCATAAAAATTCAAATAATAATATGAAAAAAAAAACCTTATATTAAAGGCGTCTAAACAAGGAAAGAGAGAAAAAAAATGGGATTGACCTTTGCTACCATGGAGGCCACGCTGTCACTAACTGCATGACCCTGAAGAAAGAACTAATGATCTTTGGAGAAAAGCAATTTCAGAGAGAGGCTGAAGGACGGCTCAGCAGTAAGTGTTTGAAGGTTGTTTTCAGGATGTCAAACTGATTCAGCAGCAAAAACTGGTTAAAAGATAAAAATAGAAGCTAAAGTGTAAAAGTGAGGACGATGAGAACAAGGAACAACACTGTTCCTGTAAATGTATTCACTGTGAGTCATTAAAGAGACAACCTGCAGGAGCTAGCGAAGCTAACACAAGCTACTGATGTGCTAACGTACGTGTTCATTTTATGTAGAAACGCAACATTTCAGAGACGTTTATCCCCGTCCAACCGGGTAACACCGGTATCACAATGTTGAACCAGGACCAGATCCACTAATTCAGCCTTCCAAAGGTAGAACATGTGGACGTTTGCATGAAAGTCTAAAGAGCAGAACCGTATAGTCGATGCTACGCTGTGATTGGCCAGTCTGCATCCAAGGGGCGGGACTTAGCAAAGGTTCGACTGTAGATTTGAAAATGTGAAGATGAATGTAATAAACAAAGACTACAAATTCTAAACTTAGAAAAGAAGAAAACAAGAGGCACTTTTAATCTGCATTACGCTACTTAAATAAAAACATGTTTTTAATAACCGGCCGTGTCTTTGACGCCGCGTGTTCGATCCCGAACCCTCCGCGTTTACCTGTGATTGCTTCCTTCGACGATGTTAAAGATGTTTATGTGAGAACGACGAACCTGTTCAAAGACACAGCGAACATTTTCTCCGTCTTTAATTGCTGATCGGCCCAGCTCGCCATCTGCTCTCCGCTCGTCTGCGGCTGCTTTACGGTTACGCCGCTTCGGGGCGAGAAGCCGTTTGGAGGCTCATCAGGATGATTGACAAACGTTAGTGCTGCCGGAGCTCAGCAGACTGAGGAAGAAGAAAACTGCATATTAGAGCTCAAGGAAAGGGATTTGAAGAGATGGCACGATGATCCGCCGCCACCGCGGGTCCCCGATGTGTGATGCGTTTTGGCGGGCGTGGGTGTTTTTTGTTGGCGGCGTGCGTTACACGTGTGTCGCGGTACATTTGCTCCGCGGTGTTTCCATGTGGAGCGCGTTGCTCGGTGGGTGGCTGATGGGAGCCGGGGCTCGGGGGAACAACGCACCGCTGCAGCTGCTCTCTCCAGACGACGCCTGAACACATCACGGGTTGGGAGCAGGCGGCGAGGCCTTGCGACACTCATGTCAGGGCATTTTGTTTTTTTCTCCAAAAAGGATTCATGGAAAATATGCTCAGCAGGAGGTGAAACTTTGGTGCATTGGATTGCGGGCGAGCTTTCTGCCAAAAACAGCACAGCGGGATAAACTCAGTCAGAGAATCCACTTTATACCCGATGATTTATGGCGTTGCCACGTACTTAAATCCCCTCCCGATCATCTTGCGGCGAGCGTGCAGTGTCTTGCGGCCTTCGTCGTCGCCCGCAGATTCATTTCACAGCATCTGCACCGTAGTGAGGGAAGGAATAACATGTTTCTAGCCCAGCGCATGTTTCTAGTAAGAGGTCATCCATTCTCTCGTGGCCCAGATGTTTTTAACTGGCGTTGGCTTTCCAGAGCTTGGAGCGCTTTTCCCAGCAGGCAGTGCGTCTGGTTCTCTGCTGCTGTAAGGGGGATTTCCCCCCTTCGCCAGCGAGCCCCGCCAGCTCCATGTGTCATCCTCTTCTCCCTTTCCCAAGAAGACTTGGGTGAGATTTTACAGTGTAAAAAGTGTAGAGTGTTGCATTTATTTTCCCTCCAGTTTAGCAGCGAAAGTATGTCAGAGGCAGACTTTTTACAGCGTTTTCAGGGTGAAAAGCTACGACGGCATATCAGGGCAACTGTAGAAAAAAAACAGAGCCAAGAGGGGGGCAATATTCCGAGAAAATAGTCGCAAATTTGCGAGTTTATAAATACATATAGCCGATTGCGGTTGCTTTAACAAGTGAAAGCTATCGCTAGCATCTTAGCCCGACTGCCCCGATCAATAAACACTCATAAGATGACGATTTAGCCTCATAAATAAAACGAACAATAAGCATCAACATCATCACCCTAAGGACCTTAACGAGGCGTTGTCGCACGTTGGGATGATTAATTAGAAACATAAATGTACATTCATGGGAAGTTAGCTAGCATAAATGCTGGTTGTTAGCATCGTAATAAACTCATATTGTCAAATTTGCCACTGTTTTTCCCACCTTTTTTCTTCTTTCCTACAGCGGCCCTGATACGCCATCGTAGAGAAGCTGCATTTGTGGGTGTTTTTTTTTTATGCTTCCACCTCGTCGACGTTTCATAATGCTAAATGTGCACAGCATCACGATCTAACAAACGTGAACTCTGGCGTTCCTTCCTGACACTTTAAACATGCTCTGCTGTATACTTTTAAACAAGTTATTTCAGTAAATGTATTCTCCATTAGAAGCCGATAATGCATCCCCTCTTCCACCTGTTAAGTGGGCGTAGGTTAGATCGTTCTACCTTTTGAGTTCTCCGACAGCTCTAAAAGCTTTTTATGTCTCTGGACATTCATTAACCATTACAAATCTGAATATCTGCAATTTTTCACTTGAGCGTAACCGTTTTAAACATCGAGGACATTGACCTCACTTCACTTTGCTCCGCATGCGTCTTTCAGTCACTTTGAATGAATACACGCTGAGACTGAATTTCATTTTCCATTATATCTGAATGCACCCTAAGAGCAAAACCAAGCACTCATATGTGCCTTAAAGCTGCAGTAATTTAGCTTTAATTTAGCGGAAGATCCTAAGAACAAAAATAATGAACACATTATGTGAGGAATGCATTATGAGCCTGAGCCATGTGTTTCTAACCTGGTGAACATTAACCCCAATATTCACTCTGATTTTGGTCTCCACCCACTCCTCTGCAGCTAAATGTTCTGCTATGTACTCCAGCTAGCTACTAACTCTGTTTGTTTGCATACTTATTAAATGACAGCATTCGTCAACAATTGAATTAAACTTTTTATGCTGAAAACAGCAACAAACATTCTGCATGTGACACAATTTGAGTCTAAACGCATTAAAATGTCCAAAACATTTAACAAAACATGAGCTTTAAAGACAAAAGGCTGGAAGCCAAAAATAGAAACAAATAAAAACTGAGAAAGGAGGACAGGAACCAGAACCAAACTGGGGACAACCCAGTTAATGAAGACAGTCAGGCACAAAGAGACCAAGGCAGGAAGAACCCGACACCGGGTCTAAATACACAAGAGACTAATTAGACAACGAGACGCAGGTGGGCCGACATGAAGGTGAGCTGGAAGCTGATTGGTGGAGGAAGCAAAGTGACCGGAGGAAGGCTGACGAGACTAACGCATTGCAGGTGATGAACAAAAAAAAAAGGAGGGAAAAAAGCACAAAGACAGGAAGTCAAGTACACCCGAGAAAAAACCAGGAAACAGACCAAGATCACCATAGTTTCACTAATGAATCATTTCAAGCACGCACAGCTACCATCTGTCCTGGTTCTGGCAATTTAGAAGTCTGATCCTGGGCCTTACTACAAATCGGCACTATAAAGTCTTGCATGTAGTCTCACTGCAGACCAGCACCATATTTCAGCCGGGTCTCTGCATAAGGCTCCCTTTGGGAGTCTGCATGTTATCAAACCTTGAGACAAGACTTTTGCACAAACGGGACGAACTTTAGATTATTTTTCTCTGAATTTTTTTCCTCCCTAAAAACAAGTGTTTTTGTATGGTTACCCAGAAAACCTATTATTCCAAGCGCCATGGCGGCTCACGAGCTAAAAACGCCCACCGAGAACGACGTCGTGACACCGAGTATCGTCTGTTAACACAAACAGCGACTCATGTGGGACTCCCCGTCCCGCTCGCTGACAGCTCGATTACTGTAATTGTCTTTTACTGTGAAGGGAACATTTTATTGTTGCGGGGCCTGATTTTGATTACATGTATGAAACAGAGTTGCCAGGAATTATTGACTGGATCAAATTTGTGAAAGGGGAACGAATATTACAGTTACAGCTCACTCTGTTTAATCTTCGTTACACGGACGGAAAAAGTCTCAAGTGATTAAAAACAGGACGGAAAAATATACAATATTCGGTCTTCAGTTACGGAGAGCTCACTTACAGACTTCAGACTTCTCGGAGAAGATTTTTGACTTCGCTGCTCAGTCAAAGAGCATCGGTAATGAAGGAAGTGTTTTATTGCGTTTTTTGGCATTAAATCTGATGTCAGTCAGAAGCATATTGGGAGCTCATAACTCTAGCAACCCATTATAGTGATGCAATAAATCCACAATATGTCCCCTGCTGTCCCTCTTGTCTGAGTCTGAACCTGTTTCTGAACCTGTTTCTGTCTCTTAAGGCTCCGGTGTACTTCACCAAGACCCCCCCTCGCAGCAACTTTCCATTGTTAGAATTGCCGAGGCTCCATCCGTCAATTTCTTTAACTTTCTGAAACTGAAAATCTGACATTGACACTTTTTTTTTTTTGCTATCCGCTATCCAAGCAGGGTTCAAACCATTCTGTGATCCTAGTGTGTCACGTTGTCGAGGCAACGGAGCCCGACGATGAGAGAAATCACTCTGATTGGCTGTTTGGCTTGAGCGAATCTGTGCGTGAGTAGAGAAAAGGAAGTGAGGGTAAGGTGCACAACGGCGCCATCGTGGTGTGTTCAAGTGCAACTTTTTGGTCAAACATGGGCGACGTGAGGCAACTAGATGTTGGCTTGGTGGGTCCGGACCTTTAAAGATGAATCTGTTTCTGAGCGTCAGTCCCGCCAGTACCTCCATCATCAGTCCTGGTCCTCCATCCTCAGTCCTGGTCCTCCAACCTCAGTCCTGGCCCCTCCATCATCAGTCCTGGTCCTCCTTCCTTAGTCCTGGTCCTCCATCCTCAGTCCTGGTCCTCCAACCTCAGTCCTGGCCCCTCCATCATCAGTCCTGGTCCTCCTTCCTTAGTCCTGGTCCTCCAACCTCAGTCCTGGCCCCTCCATCATCAGTCCTGGTCCTCCATCCTTAGTCCTGGTCCCCCATCGTAAGTCCTGGTCCCTCCATCATCAATCCCGACCCCTCCATCATCATTCCCGGTCCCTCCGTCATCAGTCCTGGTCCTCCATCCTTAGTCCTGGTCCCCCATCGTAAGTCCTGGACCATCCATCATCAGTCCTGATCCTCCATCATCAGTTCTGGTCCCTCCATCATCAGTCCTGGTCCTCCCTCCTCAGTCCTGGTCCCTCCATCCTCAGTCCTGGTCCCTCCATCATCAGTCCTGGTCCTCAATCATCAGTCCCGGTCCCTCCATCATCAGTCCCGGTCCTCCATCATCAGTCCTGGTCCATCCATTGTCAGTCCTGGTCCATCCATCATCAGTCCTGGTCCCTCCATCGTCAGTCCTGGTCCCTCCATCATCAGTCCTGGTCCTCCATCATCAGTCCTGGTCCCTCCATCATCAGTCCTGGTCCTCCATCATCAGTCCTGGTCCATCCATTGTCAGTCCTGGTCCATCCATCATCAGTCCTGGTCCCTCCATCGTCAGTCCTGGTCCCTCCATCATCAGTCCTGGTCCTCCATCTTCAGTCCTGGTCCCTCCATCATCAGTCCTGGTCCCTCCATCATCAGTCCTGGTCCATCCATCATCAGTCCTGGTTCATCCATCGTCAGTCCTGGTCCATCCATCGTCAGTCCTGGTCCCTCCATCGTCAGTCCTGGTCCCTCCATCGTCAGTCCTGGTCCCTCCATCGTCAGTCCTGCTCCTCCATCCTCAGTCCTGCTCCTCCATCCTCAGTCCTGGCCCCTCCATCGTCAGTCCTGGTCCCTCCATCGTCGGTCCTGGTCCCTCCATCGTCGGTCCTGGTCCCTCCATCGTCGGTCCTGGTCCCTCCATCGTCAGTCCTGGTCCCTCCATCATCAGTCCTGGTCCCTCCATCGTCAGTCCTGGTCCCTCCATCGTCAGTCCTGGTCCTCCATCATCAGTCCCGGTCCCCTCTTCCCTCTCTTCAGCCCCCCCCCCCCCCCCCCTCCTCCATTCACCTCGTCACAGTGTAAATACAGAGAACACATTTCAGCCAGATTGCTGTCGCCTGCAGCTCATTCCTCGCCGTCCTGCCTCTCTCCTCTCCGACTGCTTTGGCTGCTTTCACTGCCGTGGTGGATCACAATCACATTACAGTCAGAGAGGATCACTGCTACATTAGTGAGGACATGTTTGTGTTCCAATAGTGAATATCTCAGGACACATTTCCACCTCTGCTCACAAACAAACAAATAAATAAATACATTGAAACAGCCAAAGTTCTCGGCGTCCACACAAAGTGACAGCGTAACATCAGTGTTCCCGCCTTCTGCAGCACGACTGTCAGGCTGGATTAATCCTCCCACACAAGCTGCTGCCACCTTTTCCTCCCGTAGCCAACTGCTGCCTATTGAGATATTCCCCCCGCAAGGATTTGTTTGTTCATTCCTCAAAGCGCCGTCAGCATGCGGAGGGAGGTGGAGACCAGCGAGGCGTGCGGCGTGCGGCGGGCGGCGTGCGGCGATGATGCAGCATAGTTAGTCCTAAAGGTGGATTTGTTTAAGTGTGCATGATCTTTGAAAAGCATCTCAGGTACATTTACAGTAAATTACCGGGGGAGAAAGACACTTCTTTCTCTGGTAAAAGACAGACTTAAAGTGGGGCTTTGATGCAGCAGTTTTGTAGATGAAATCAACTAATCGATAAGTCGACTTTAGTGGAGATCAACCTGAGAAATGACATCTTTTTTCAATCAAACAATGGGCTTGATTTTATTAATTTTCAGTGAAGTTTGTCTGCACAAGTGTAAATTGCTGGTTTCTCAGTTTCACAAGTTCATTCACACAAAAGGTTCCTGAGAAAAAAGAACAATTTCACACTTTATAGATTGACAGAGATCCTGTACTGCAGCATCAGCGGTTGTTAAATGGCATCAGAAACATATTATTTATACAGATGACAAGAGTTTGAATCAAATTGGCAGAAATAAAGATTAAAAAAAGGAAATGGATTTTCCATAAACTTAAAGCGGTTATAAAATGTTTTTCTGAAGTCAAAGTGGAGGCGGTCGCTGAGACGGACGAGAGGATATTACTCAGTCTAGTAGGTGATGTCACACTGTGATCGCAACTGTATACGTTGAAAAGATGTCGCCTCTCTCCCTCCACCTTGATGCTACACTCTCTCCCTCCACCCTGATGCTACACTCTCTCCCTCCACCCTGATGCTATCTCTACCTCCACCCTGATGCTACATTCTCTCCCTCCACCTTGATGCTACACTCTCTCCCTCCACCTTGATGCTACACTCTCTCCCTCCACCCTGATGCTCTGTCAGTCCACCCTGATGCTACACTCTCTCCCTCCACCTTGATGCTACACTCTCTCCCTCCACCTTGATGATACACTCTCTCCCTCCACCTTGATGCTACACTCTCTCCCTCCATCCCGATGCTACACTCTGTCCCTCCATCCTGATGCTACATTCTCTCCCTCCACCCTGATGCTACACTCTCTCCCTCCACCCTGATGCTCTGTCAGTCCACCCTGATGCTACACTCTCTCCCTCCACCTTGATGCTACACTCTCTCCCTCCACCTTGATGCTACACTCTCTCCCTCCATCCCGATGCTACACTCTGTCCCTCCATCCTGATGCTACACTCTGTCCCTCCACCCTGATGCTACACTCTCTCCCTCCACCCTGATGCTACACTCTCTCCCTCCATCCCGATGCTACACTCTGTCCCTCCACCCTGATGCTACACTCTCTACCTCCACCCTGATGCTACACTCTGTCCCTCCATCCCGATGCTACACTCTCTCCCTCCACCCTGATGCTACACTCTCTACCTCCACCCTGATGCTACACTCTCTCCCTCCATCCCGATGCTACACTCTCTACCTCCACCCTGATGCTACACTCTCTCCCTCCACCCTGATGCTACACTCTGTCTCTCCACCCTGATGACCTCTGTGATGATGAAGTCTTTTGGGGGTCTTGTCCCGTCCTACCTCAGAACCCTTAACTACCCCATTTTCTGACTCTGATGAGTGAATTTATCTCAGTGATTTAATTTCCCTACAGAGAGAGACAGACGGGCCTTGACTCATAACGGCAGGCCGGAGAGCAAAATACAGGAAAAAGAAAAGAATCACGCTGTCTCTCCCTCTTTCTACATTAAAAAAGATTGTTAGGCTTGTATATGTTCCTCTGTGACTTTGTGGCCTCATGGCTTTGACATTGGACATTTGGACGTCGGCGTCCAAAACGCCCGTGTGGTTCTGTCTTCCACTGCTTGATGGTTTTAATGAGCGTTACATTGATATCAATGGAGGATTATTTCACCAAATGCAAAAGTAGAAGGTTTCATGTGTTTTTTTTCTTCGGGACAACAAGCATTAAGGCGTAAGTGGAGTGTTCACAGACGAGACTTGTTAGTGGGTTGAATTCACTGTTTGCTTTTAGTCTCTTCGGGGTGAAGTGTTGATGATAAAGAGATGCAATAACGCCATTAGCGTTCCCCGAGTGCTCGTCGCCGGAGGCGGTTTGGACCGTTACGGGTTAGAGAGACAGAGAGAGACAGAGAGAGAGAGAGTGTTAACAGCGACAGGAAGACAAACAGCTGACTGTTAAAAAAAAAGCTCCAGTGGCCTGTTTTCACTCCACAGTGATGGAGGAGTGATGGAGGAGTGATGGAGGAGTGAAGGTGATTTACAGGTCGGCTCCAGCAACTGTTTTAATTAGCCTCTCTCGGTGTCTCTAGATGGACCCGGTGCAGAAGGCAGTCCTCCATCACACCCTGGGCCTCCCTCCCACCGCCAAGAGGAAGCACGTCTCCTGCGGCGTTTGCCAGCTGAGGTTCAACTCACAGGTGAGCAAGTTTTTCTTTCAGAAGGAAAGTTCAGAAAGTCAGAGGGGAAATAAACAGGAAATACCCCCCACCATGTTTACAGACTACCAAGGGTTATTACTTCACCTGCTCTGGAGTCCTTTCACATAGTTTTACTCTGTTAGGGCAACAAATAAATATTGGTGGAATAATAAAGAATACTTAAAGCTTTTTTTTTTCGTCTATCACTTTGGTCTGGAGGTCAGATGGATTTGGAAATGACGAACCTTCAATCTCATAAAATCATAAAATAAGAGCAGATGTACACATTTGTGTTCAAAAGAAGTCTATTTGGCCTTGTGTAAAAAAAAAAAAAAAAGGCTTTTCAGTGGATTGAAAGCGTTTTTGTAAGTGAAGTGTGGCGGGTTGTGAACTGGTTTTATTTTTTAAGTCTGAGAGTTTCTGGATGCATTCTTCAGGATTCCTGCTTCTGTTTGGATGAATGAGCGGAACGCTGCTGTTAAACCGTCCCGTCTGGAGGTGAAAAGGTCAAAGGTCAAACCCAACAGTCATCAACGTGCTGCAGTCTTATTTTTATTATAGTAAAAATAAGCTTTTTGCAGAGTTGCCCATTAATAGTGCTCAATGATGAAGTGGTGCAATAATGACACTGTATGAAAAATGTGGATATCGAGGTTTTACCACAAGAGACTCTTAACAGATTTGTTCCGTAGCTGAAAGGTGACAGAAGACAGATGATTGGTTGAAAGATTTGCCTCCATTAAAGCGATGCAACCTCGTTGCTCTGTGGGCGTTTAGAGAGGATCGAACAGGAAGATAGAAAATCACACGTTGCTGCTCTTTCGCTGCGAGGTTTCTGATTGGTCAGATGACGGAGGAGCAGAGAGAGTGAGAAGGTTTTTATTAGCGCTGCGAAGCCGAATCCATCATGGAGACGTAACGTGGCGGTGCTGAAGAGTCTCATCCCCCACGCCGTCTCTCAACAACGACTTACAGAGACGTTCGCTATGAAAAATGATCCGCTGAGCCTCGGCATCGTAATTAATCATCGGCTAACGTTTCCGTGGCGTCCCGAGACGGTTTGAGTCCAGACTGAAGATGCTGAGGTGGAAAATGGGATTTTAAGTTTTTTGCAAGAAAGTCTGTGGACTTTTTTTTATTGTATATTCAGATTTTTATTTTTTTGCCTTCTAAGAGCTACGAGGGACTTAAATAATGAACCGTTTAAACTTTTACTAATAAGAATTTGACTTTATTAGTGCTATCATTCGGCTCATAACTTAAAATGAGCATCTTTTCAATTTAATAATATATGCTTAAAAAAAGGTGTATTTTTACTCAAAATCCAATATTTTTTGGATGCCAACTAATTTCAAGTAATTATACAGTTTAAATCAACGACCTCATCACCAATTATCTGACCACTGATTGGTCACATCAGTGAGCCTGTAGAATCCCATTCACAGTGAAATAACGCTTTAGCATCACAATGATAAAAACACAGACGTGATTGAGTCGAGTAGAATCTTTTCTTCTCAGCTGTTGAACAGTTTTGTGCCTGAAACGGATGTTTTTAATTTAAGAGCGTTTCGTCGAGTTCATGCTAATTTAATCTCACGATGATCATCTGATTGTGATCTCTTGTCTTTCTCTTTGTTTTCCCTTCGACGCTGCCTTTTCATTGCTGGAGTATCATCAACATGTATATATTGCACAGCAAGAGTCATGTTAATCTACAACGGTGTTATCCGCTAACACTGGCTGTTTGCCGTTGCTATGACAACAAGTGAAGCCCAACCGCCCCGATCAATAATCACCCATAAGATGACAATTTGGCCTCATAAATAAAACCAACAATAAGCATCAACATCATCACCCTAAGGACCTTAACGAGGCGTCGTCACACGTTGGGAGGATTCATTAGAAACATAAATGTACATTCAGGGGACGTTAGCTATCTAATAAACTCATGTTTTCTCTGAATATTGCCCCCCCTCCCTCGGATACTGTTTTTTTCCTACAGTGGCCCTGATATGCCGTCGTATTAATATGCACAATGAGCTTGTTTTTATGATGCCTCATGAGTAAATCAGATTACAGGAATGAGTCCGTTCTGCAAAGTGAGCTCACCACGAAGCGTTTCCACACTCGTTAGCCAATATGTGGACTCCACAATACAATAATGAAATGCATTAATACAAGCTCAACCGTCGGACCAGCAGATGGGTTTCCATTCCCCCTCTGCGTCTAATTTACATACCATTTCCAAAGTAATCAAAATATTTAAAATTCTGCATGTTGTTAAATCAGTAACATCCCTTCAATAGTGATGTCATCACGGAGTAATCAATCTATTTCTTGCGCTCAGGATGTTATTATGTGCTTACACGAGGGGGAATCTTATCTGGATGTATTTACTGTCCATCAGCTGTTTATTTTAAGGCTTCATTAGAGTCACGGCTCGGCTCACCCGTCAATCAATAGGCTGCAGTTCTTTGTTTTGAACCTGCAGCTATAAGAAGTGGACCGAGACGCAGAGCAGCAAGCCTGTGTGGTGTTCTAGCACAGATCCAGGGTCTGTTTGTAAAAGAAAACGCTTAATGAGCCGAGGTCATAAAGAGGAAAAAGCAGCTTTTAAGAGGCTTTACTAGATGCAGTCGTGTTTATGTTTTAACATCGTAAACGTGAGTCTGTAATTTGTCGACGAGAGTGAGTCACTCGAGCAGCTACTCCGATCACTTTATTACCCGCTCGGATGCTTTTACACTTCCTGTGTCTCTATTCCATGACTCAGGCTTTTTTTTTTTACAAGCTGCTAATCCAGAGAGGATTTCTTTCACAACGTTTTCTTGAAAATACACTTATCACCTCTCTTTTTAGTCTAATTTCCACCATAGTTGATTTTCCAGAAACCAGGATTTAAGAACATGGACTTTCACTATTTGGTGGAACCAGAGTCTTCTAGAGTCCTGGTCCTCCAAAGCTGGTTTCCACCAAGAAGTCCAGTTCAAGTCGTTACACATTGGATCGGTTATTTTACTTGTGATTTAGTACTTTTATTTGTCAACAATCAAACATTCATGATACTTGCATGTTTTGTTCGGTTAGAAGAAGTTAAAATGTGTTATTATTTAAAAAAAATGCTGAGTCATGTCTCCATGCTGCAGCACTCTAAAGCACAGATATAGAGGTGACACACAGATCTCAAGTGAGACATTGAAGCTCTGGCTGTAATAATCATGGTGGACTTGAGTTTTGGAGTGTTGGTTTCTAAGTCTAACATTTATTGATATCAGAAACAAAGTGAATGCGTAGTTGGACTGCAGGAGAATTGGGACGAGGAGCAAATTGAGCGTGAGAATGAGACGAGACAAAAGTTTAATTAAAAATCGACACCAGGGGAAGGAGCCTCGCTGAAGTGAGATAAAACAAGATATCAACAGAAGGATCTTTTAAAAGAGACAGAACAACAGCAACTAATCTATACGATAAGGGAGAGAGTTAAATTAATTACATTGTCTTTAAAACAAATTAATCACAAAAACAGATAACGACAATGTTTCTTGGTAGTTTAAACGCAACTAAACCCACAATGTGGGTTTTTTTTCCAAATAATAATTAAAAAATAAGAATGATAAGAGATAACAGAATAATATAGATAATTAAATAAAATTCATCATTCTTTTTCTCCCTGATCGGACTGAAGAAAAAGTGCTTGGTTGCTAGGCTACGCTTCTTTGAAGTTGCTAGTGCAGTTTAATTTAAATGAAAACAACAACTTGAGTTGTAACAAATCTCAAGTGCTGCACTAATTAGCTGCCTTGTTTCTGTTCAGATGTCAGTAAAGTCGTATAACTGCGGTTTTCCTGCAAAAGTCACCACAGTGAAAACACAACGCTAACGACTTCCGGAGCTTTTCTCCCTGATATTTCCCCCAACCAGAGACATTCAATGCATCCTGCGAAAAATCAAGCTACATTTAAATGGAGCTACAACAGTAAAATGTTTATACATTGATGCTTCAAAAAGAACTCAATATGTAATATTAAATCACTCAGAGATCGTTTTTCTGCAGAACTAGCTGCATTTTGCTGTTTCTTTAAGTGGTTTCATGCTGCTTGAATCACAGTGATTGACGATTACATTCACCTGTTAATTTGCATTACAATATATAAATATTCTTCACAACAACCAGGTGCCGGCTGAAGCTCTGATGCCAGAGGGGAGAAATATATTTAAAAAGGGGGGTTATTTCTGTTTGGTTTAGACATCAGTCACACCCCATCTGACTCAAGATGAATCAGACCTCCTCCCCTGATACCTGATCCGGATCCCCTCTGAGACATTGAGGCTCCCACGCCGGGTAAAAACAATGTGCACCGGCTTCTTTGTGAGTTTACACTGAAGTCTTAAGTTCTCCACAGGAATGTGGGAGGATGGGCGAGTCAAAAAAAAATCTGCATCACTAGGTTTTACTTTACATTTCCTGTTGTACTTAAAGAGACTGTCCTTCCATTCTCATGATAACGCCGGCTACTCGGCTCTGGAATCTGGGGCACAAAGATTTATGACCGACTAAAACTGGAGCAAAAGTGGGAGACCACTCAAACTTCATACCTTAAAAAAAAAAACTGTACACTTTTCCACAAGTAAAAGTGATTTAAGCTGGTTTACCTTGCACGACATCGACATCCTTGGAGATGTTTTTATTTCAACATACATTTTCGTTGGATGGCTTACGGGAGTCGATGAATCCGAACAGCTGAAAACACACAGCTGTAACATCTGTAAACTCTCCTTTGAACTGTGAAAGCGATCCTCGTCCTGATTCAATCAAACCCAGTTAATTGAATGATGAAACCAGAACAACGGGAAACCCCTCCCTGTCTTGTTACCTAACGTTTCCCGTTTGATGGTTGCAGGCAGACATGTAGGATTTAAAGCAGCTTTAATTGAATGTGTGGTTTAATAGAGCTTATCCACTTCCCGTATAGGAAGGGAAATAAAATAACTTTCTCACTAAAAGAAGGATGGAATCTAAAATCTGACAGGAGTGCCCAGGAATACACAAATTCAGAAATCTCTCATGAAAAATCATCAAAGCTTTTTTTTTTTTTTTATCTTTGGCAGAAAACTTTATATTCAGGCAGCTTGAACGACTGTAATTGAAACTCGTTGTAAAAACGAGCATTAAGAAAAGAGAGATTTCTGTACAGGAATTTAACCCAGGAGACCACAGTTACATTTATAACATAAATGTTGACTTATGTACATTTTTTGTTACTTAAAGTTAAATAAGAAAGTCCAATAAGAGTTGTTGTTGTATGGTAGTTGATTGTTACATTACATCCTTGTTATGTTGTTACATTAAATTGTTATGTTGATAGATAATGTAAAAATGTAATGTAACAATGTTATGTTGTTAGGTCATCGGCTTGTTACATTATGTTGCGTTAAGTTGTTCCGTTACGTTGTTTCATTACGTTGTTCCGTTCCGTTGTTCCGTTACGTTGTTACGTTACATTGTTACGTTACATTGTTCCATTACATTGTTGGATTACATTGCTTTGTTACATTGTTTCCTTACATCGTTAAGTGACATTGGCATTATGTTGTTATATTATGTTACGTTCTAACGTACATTGTACGATTACATTGCATGTTGAAACATTCTATATTTTTACGTTACATAATTACATTATGTTGTTACGTTACATTGCTAAGTTTCGTTGTTATATTATTTTAATGTGAACCCTGACCTTTTTTTCAAATCTTAATTAATGAGTATATATCGCAATATATGTTAACGTTATAACCAGCTCAATGAAAAATGTAAAAAAAACACTCTTAAGATAACATTATATGATAATATTATATTGTGGAGCCTCTGATGATTCCCACGACCTGTTTTTCCGAAATAATTTGTAGCTTAAAGAAAACAATGCCAACATTGTTCAGGTCAGGTACAATGTTGTTTCTAATAGGAAAAAGGTGATTTAACAAATGTGTTTTTGGGGCTTTCAACAAAAGAATTAAGCAAAATCTTCCTTTTAACTGACACTAACATTCAGGTTTACATACCTTGCCAAATCAGGTCATCTTGCTCATGGACTCATGTCTGTTGATCGATACGTGGGGATTTAAACTGCAACCTTTTTGTTCTCTGACTCCGAGAAAAACTCTTGATTTGTTGGATGTCACGTAACACCGGCTGGGAAAACAAACGATGTCCTTCCCCGTTTTAATCAGACTTGGAACGTAGCCGATTCTTCCACCTCATTGCTCTAATGAAAGATGAATTATTGGCGCGGTCACATTAAACACCCTCCGTATCACCTGAGCCTCATGACAAAAAATAAGTAATGTCTTCAGTACCTGGACAGTGATGAATGTGGGTCAGAATAAATAGTTTCAGGCCAGAACAAGTTGTGCATTTGGTTTGAAAAAGTGACGCTTCATCAAAAAAAAAAAAAGATTTCTGGGGAGGAGGGAAAATGTTTAAGGTATCTCAGCAATTTTAACAACCGTTGCCAACAAAGTGATCAAACTACGGCAACTTCTATGATGAAACCTCTTTACTGGTAAGTTTACAATTAATATTGTAAATTAATTTGGCCAAAAATGAAAAGCTTGTCATGAGATTATGACTTAAAGTTATGACACAGGACATTTATAGTTAGTGTTTTTTTTTACCATAAAAAAAAACAATCAAAAATACATATACAATATGCTAATGTACACTGATGTAGTACTTATGGACTAGCAGTACACAAAGTATCTTCACATTGAGCAACTACATCACTTAAGTCATTGATTAGGGATTAAACTGAGTAATAAAGTAGTTTTAACCTTTAAAAGAAACCATTGTGCAAAATTAGTACTTTTACTTTTTACTATTTTTGCTAATAATACTCTTGTCCTTTTACTCAAGTTTCATTTTGATTTCAGTTTTTACTTGTAATGGAGTAATTTGTATTAGATAAAGTGCAGTGACGTCGACCTGAGTAGAGAATGAGCTCCCTCTCCCTCTGTGTGTGTTGTATACCGAGCCTCAGTGTGCTCTGTTTACATAGCCGGGCCGGCCTTTTCATGCATGCTGCTCTGCTCATGCTTCTTCCACCGATGTGATAAAATAGTTGACACTGATTGCTGAGTAACAACAAAAGGAGACAAGAACAATGATTTGCGGGCGAGACTACCTGGAACCGGTCCCTTCGGCCCAGCGGTCTTTTGTGAATCTCCCCACTGTGGCCCGTTGTTAAAGATGCTTCCTAACCGCCTATTGGGGATGTGTGGTTGCCGCACTTATTTATTCTGAGAGGCAATTTAATTTCTCCTAATGCCTTCCCTTCCTGCCACGGGCGAAACATGCAGGGACGTGTGCAGAAGTAAACAAGGACAGCTCAAAGTCTTTGCATGTGTCCCAGTTTTCCGGGCGGATGTTCTGTGAAGGTGAATGTTAGCGGTGCTACGTGTTCGGACTTCAAAGCAAACAGACACTACAAACATAAATTACACTTCACGGGTCACACAAATGTCTCAATCAGTGACAGGCATTATTTAAATTAAGAAAAAAGAGATTCATATTCATACTAAATCCTCATTTTTTATGACCAACCCTTTGTGGTTTGAACAGCCAGAGAAAATGTTTAAATCTCAGCAGCAATTCAGGAGCTGGAGAGAAGAAGAAAAAGGGACTGATATACGGGAATGATTTGGGAACAACAAACACAAAAACAAAGTCTTAGGCTTCAAGGCATCCGAAAAAAGGAGCTGCTGTGAAACAATTATTTTCAATATCGCCTCATCACCTATTATTTCCCCAAATATATCCAAAAGAAAACCAATTGCCCAGGTGTGTGAAACATCTTCTAAAAGAAGTCTTTTTTAACACTTCTGGACTGTGAGACGCATCAACTGTCTGTTCGCTAATCACGTTTAATCTGCCTCACTCTAGTTTTCATATTCCATCTTCATCCTGGCTTGGTGTCCATTAAATGGAGCCTGTTTTTTGTTCTCCTCACAGAGCCAGGCCTTGGCCCACTACAAGGGGACCAAACACGCCAAGAAGCTAAAAGCCCTGGACGCTCCGAAGAGTAAGCTCAAAGGCTCAGTGGTCACCAAGGAAACCGCGAACAAGGAGATCGCCAAGGGCATCAACACCTCGCAGGTGCCCAACGGCACCGACAGGAAAGGTTTGTGTGTGTTTTTTTTTTTAGCTGACGTCCGTCTGTTGAGAATGAATGTTGGACCCAACAAACGCACCTTTTTGGCATTTTAAACATTCGCTGCACATAACATGCAATCAACTTTAGGACTTGGACGGACTCACTGTTGATTATATCAACCCTGTTCTGGCTGCTCCGCCAGCGGCTGGCTACTGACTCATCCAACTAGAAAGCAAGGAATCTGTGTGTGTGTGTGTGTGTGTGTGTGTGTGTGTGTGTATTTTACACATATCCCGAGAGCTGCTCATCACTTTTAGTGGTTGTTTTTTAATAAATGAGCAAACAGCGTTTGGCCAGAGCTTCAGGGATCTGCAGAGTTGAGCTTTACAGGCCGCAGCTCATTCAATGCCGTTAACAGTGCTACCGGATACTGGATATACTGACTGTACAAGCCAAGTCCTCTTCATTTCCCTGAACCGCACCCAGGACACATCCGGGGGTCTTTCAATCGGGCATGCCCCCCCGAGAACGCTGGAAGCAGCGATACTGGGAACCGAGCAAATGGGCCGTTCTGAATGAGTAGGCAAATGGGTGTTGGAATAATATAGTGAATTTGTAGAGGTCGGAAGTATTTGCAGGACCGACAGGAGAGTCAGATACAAAGAAGAACTAGGGATTTTCACGACAGCACTGCATGGAAAAATATGGTCATTTTAATTTCAGACCACGACATCGATGCTGCAGCAAAATGCAGGCTGTTTTTTTAGGCCAATGAAGCGTCTTAAAACTCCTCTCTGACACTCCAGCAACGCTTGTAGTATTGCAGGGATGCACCCATGTGTCTTTTTCAGTCCCGGTGCCGATACTGGGCCTTTACGTGTCGGCCGATACCGACTGCTGATCTGACATGGATGTTTCTAGCTCGCTGTGTGAAGCTGGGTAATTAATATCGGAGCATCTCTAGTACTTTTGTGTGCAACCAGTATAAATATTGCTTGTGACCTTCATTGAAATGCGTGATGATCATGATGAAGGCCACGAGCTGAAACACGTTCTCATTGTCTCACGGTCTCAAACCGTCTTTTTTGTGCGACACCGAGAATGTCTTCAAGGAGTTCGGAGGCCGTGCTACGACACGTTTGTCCAGAAACAGGTTCTTCAAAAAAACAAGTTTGCATTTTCTATCACCGTGTGCTCCAGAACTCCTTTGCCTCCCATATTGGATCTGTACTTTGTACGCTTGCCGATTATCCACATTTATAATTACATAGTTTTGTGCTGACTGTGTGTAACTTAATATTCATCACGTCGCACCCAGCTGGCAGTTTAAAGCCGGTTATCTCAGCCAGGTGCCCAAAAAACACTCCTATCCTCGGTGGAACTCCGGCTTTAACACGTTGGAGAAAGTAAACAAACACAAACTGCAAACAAACGTCCAGCATCTGACGGCAACCAGATGCAGATTATTTTAAATGGTTTAATCTGCCGTGTTTCATATCAGTTCATGGAGTATGACGTCTCTGCTCTCTCTCTCTGTCGCCTGCACCGTATTATTCTTTACGCCTTCTGTTACTCATGAAAATTGGCCCAAATGAAAGTCTTCCCCCCTTTTTGCTGCAACAATAGAGTTTTTTTTTTTAATAGGGGATTGGAAACACATTGAGCCGTCGTGCCCTGGGACCTCCATGTTTCTTCCAATGTTCCACATGTTTAAATTAGGAGCACATTTCCTGGAGCTCATCATGTGACCTATTTGTCAAGTCCGACCTGTTCATGCGTGAAGCGTTAAGGTTGCTTTGGGTAAAAACTGAACCGTTAAAACATTTAAGATGCCCAACAAGGTATTAATATCACTTCATGTTCAGGAGATTTTGACTCATAAGTTCTCCAGATATTACAGCTTTTTCCTTTTTATATACTGGTCAAACTCTGATCGGAACCAGGCAGAAACCTCCAGTTGTGAAAAAGGCTGAAGTGCCTTATAACTGTCATTCTCCCTGCTGGCCAACAGGGGGCGACTTCTCTCTGGTTGTGTAGAAGTCTATGAGAAAATGGTCCTACTTCTCTCTTGATGTATTATCTCAGTAAACATTGTAAACATGAGTTTATGGTCTCAATCTCTAGTTTCAAGTCTTCTTCAATCCAGCATGATGTTCATTTAGTACATTATGGTCCATTTAGAGTCCAACAGACCAGAAAGCAGGGGATGCTTTAGGGGGCGGGGCTTACCTGCTGACTGACAGGTCTCTACCACGCTACCAATGCTAGTTAGCTACTAAGATGACGTTAACACTTAACTGGAAAGTTGACCTTGAATTATAGAAGCTAACTTTATTCACAGCTTTCACACCAGAATCCACATGGATCCAGATCAACCCATTGCTCCTCCACAGTCCAAATATGGTCACTTCCTACACTAATCGCACAAAAATCCAAGATGCTGAACTCAAGCTTTTCAAAACCATGGTCCACAAACCAACGGTTGGAGTCACCATGACGACATCCACTTCATGTCTATGAAGTGAACTCATTATCGAATGTGTTTTCACACGAGGCAATGTGGAAAGATAATTGACGGAATAGTGTCGCCATGGTTACGTTTTTGCCAGAAGTGTGTCATAGAATTTCAAAGTGAGTAAAACAGGGAAGGTGCAGTCAGTGTGGCTCCAGGTGTTAACGGTGTCAGATAAAGTGTTTATGCATTCAGAGAAAAAAACGTATTACTGGTGTTGAGTTGGAAGGTAGAAGACGTTGTCACCCAGAACTTAATTCCTCATATTTAACCTCCCGTGTGGTTCCATGCGATGTTATTTTAAGAGCCTTGGACTTGGCAGCGTTCTGCCTTGCAACCCACAGAGTCACTAAGCTGCTGCATAAAACGGCAAACCGTTAAGTGGAGCAATTTGTGCTTGAACCCTTGAGCTGATCCATGCCACGGTCTGACCGTAAACAAGCTCTCAGGTGACGTGATGCCCCCCTCCCCCCCGGGCTGCCATCTTGGAGGTCTCCAGCAACGGCGGGTTATGAAGCCTTCGGTACGTTTCTAAAGGTATAACTCCACTAAATCTACTTTCAAGAGGATCCCAGTCTTTTTTTCTCTTCTTCACTCGGCTTTCTAGAAGCAACATTGAGGACGTGAACTGTGGGGGCGTTCAGGTGCCGTGGGAACCTTGAGCATTCGAGGCTTATAGTTGAAGATTCTCAATGAAAGAAGCATAGAAAAGAAATATATTGAAGATTTTTTTTCTTTACATTAGTGCAAAGAAGAAAAATGATGGAAATATCTGCAAGACATTTAGATAGAACTATTTTTGCTTTCCTTGAATAAAATGTCACCTCAATATTATCTCTTCGTATTTTTAATTCAAAATTCTGAAAATTGTTTCTACCTGGAAAACAAAATATGACGCATGCTGACATCACCTAGTAACCCACCAATTTCAACCAATAGTATCATGACAACCATCCATCAACCAATCAGAGCCAGAGAAGACCATGAGCTCATCTTCCTGTCCGTCTGTCTGGAAATGCTCGACTTTAACTTCTCCAAGGATTTTGGTAAAATGTGCTTTTGAGTGGATTCAATATAATTAAAACATCATGTGGCTTTGATGGAAGAAGCCGATAGAGAACAACATGTGTGATACTTCAAGTTAAAATGTTGTTTTACTTTGGAAATGTGTGGGTTCTTACATCCAGATTGGGTGTAGATTAACATCCGTTGCCTTCCGAATATAAAGTCCCTCTGTAAGTGCTGACTGTCAGGCCAGGGTCCAGACCTAGACCTCGTCCCAGTGTACCTGCACTGAGACGCCCATCAGTAAATGGACTCCAAAACGTTAAACTTTCCAAATCATCGGTGATACGTTACACACCGGCAGGAAACTCAGAAACCTTTTAAAAGCAACACGCCTTCGCAACCAGACAGACAAACGGCTATAAATCATCTCGCCCTCGCATCCACAGGGGCGGCCGTTTGTCGCGGCGCCGGTTAATGAATATTAATGTGCTCGGGTGTCAGAAGAATTAATTGTTGAGGTGGATAAACGCTGCGTTATCTGTAAAAAAGGCTTGAATTATTTGAGTGTATATCAGCAGCAACCGAAACTGGCTGTAATGAAAAGCAGAGCTCGGGGAAGAATAATGGACGAGGTGGTTGCGTCTGCTTGCAGAGTGCAGCTTTCAATGGGTTTGTTTTCCGGCAAAATTACCAGAAAAAAAACAACATATCTGGTCTGTATTAAGTTTATTCCAAAGCTGCAAATCCAAGCCAGGAACGATGTCAGGTTTGCTTATTTTTATGTGAGTGTGTCATTGAAGAGCTTTTCTTTAACAAGAAGTCTAATTATGTCTTTAATAGTGAGTTGTTTGTGTGTGTGTGTGTGTGTGTGTGTGTGTGTGTGTGTGTGTGTGTGTGTGTGTGTGTGTTATTTTGAAGGAATACATTTATTTATTTTGCCTAAAAATGTGAGTCATCTGAACCGTTTGATTCAAAGTCGTGTCACTGGCTTTGAAAATGTTACTCACATCTTCTCGACTGCAGATCGTCTGTTTTGTATTTTAGTTTCAGACTCGCCTTTTTCACCTGACACCGACTCAAGTGATGTCACGTGAGGCAACAGAGGGCTGACGGGACGACGTAGTTTTGTAGTTAGCGTCGCACTAGTTCCCTTGACTGAAAGCAGAGCTAATATAGTATATCTCAAAGTACTATAACATCATGGTATATTATGTCAAAGTCAGTCATAGTAAAGTTAATTATGTCAAAGTAAATATTAGAAATTCTAAGTATAGTATATTGAAAAAAGTCTTGGTATAGTATAGTATGTAATAAACAATTCATAGTATAATATGTTTAAATATAGTACATCAATTAAGTCATTAAAAAACAGTATATTGTCAAAAAGTCATATTATGGCATGTCAAAGAAATATTTAGTCGTTTGTTGAAAAAATGAAAGAAGATTTATAGTATAGTACGTCAAAAGTCAAATATAGTATATTGATAAAAGTTATAATATAGTATATTGATACATCATAATGTAGTATATTGATAAGTCAGAGTACGTGACGAGTTCTTGTTCTGATTGACAGACAGTTGGACACAGTAAGATATTAAAGATTAGTCGTGTGACTCAGCGGCCGCCTGTCAAGTGTGTGTGTGTGTGTGTGTGTGTGTGTGTGTTAGTGTGTGTGTGTGTCCTTGTGCCACCTCCAGAGATAGAGACAGAGAGAGAGAGAGGAATGCCCACAGCACAGGCCGCCATCTCTCAGTTCCAGTCCAGTGCCCGAGGAAATGTACCCTGATATTAGCTATTAAAGAGCAGATTGTCAGGGGAGCCTCGCCAGCACTGACAGCAGCTGTACAGGGAGCCGGCTGCAGGGAGGGAGGAGGGGGGGGCGGCTCCTCACGTCCCCGTCGGCGCCCTCCCCCACCCTCACACATCCTCCCCCACCCAGGATATAAAAATCAACGCCTTTGTGTCGAAGCGTCTGATACTCGCTGTGTTGGAAAAGAAGCTCTTAGCGACGGACAGCAGCGAACCTGATGAGTGTGTGATTAGATCGGCTCCCTACCTGCGTCCTGCTCTCATTTGTATTATTATTTTTTGGGACGGCGATGTCTAACAGCAACCAAAAAAACAACTTCCTAACAGAAATTAGCTGTGGATCATTTGCTCTCGGGTGAAATTGGAAGGAGATGAATCAATGTGAATTCAATTCGGCGACTCCCCGCCGCCGTTAAATATCTCAGATAATGTCGCTCGACACAAAAAAAAGAAGAAGAAAAAAAAAGAAAGATGATTGCAAGCGTCGATGCACACTTCTTTGTGAATGCAATTTTTTGTTCACCTTATCAATCTTTTATTCCAGGAATATTCAAGCGTGACTCTTTCTTCTCATTTACTCACTTTGAATACTGACGAGAGGAAGGGGGGGGGGGGCATACACGTAGAATGAAATTTGACAGAACTCAAGAGCCATGAGGGATTTCTGTCCTTTAAGTTGTGACAGCGTATAATAAGGCCCAATCATTTTAATTAAAGAGTTTAATCCAGCTTCATCGAGGAAGGTAATCAGATCCCTGGGGAGCCCCGTGATTGGCTGGAAGCCTGAGTGGAGCCGACGGCTTCTTACGGTGCCGTTTGCACGTCCATCGCCAAAAAGGTAAATCCTGGGGGGGGGGGAGAGGGGGGGAAGGAAAGGAGGCCTAGTCTGGTCTGGACCAGGTCTCGGCACCTGTTCTGGCCTCGATTCTCTCTCCATCTTTGTTGCCTTGGACCAGGGACATCACTAGGATTTAAAAACTACAATCTTTTTAGTACTGTATTAGAACGACACAACAACCAGTGAAGAAGTCCAGCTAGTAACAAGTCTCTCATGTTGAACAAGAGTTACTGTAATGTTAACTTTTAGACTCATTAAAGCTGCATGCTTAGATTGATTATGCTTACTGATAATGTAAATGTGTCTTAAAGTGATACCGTATCTAATTCCTCTCTCCATTAGATAAGCTGCAGGTCTAAAGAATGATTGGTCGACGCTGATTGGTTCAATCAATGTGATTCTGCTCAGTAATGTTTCTGTCATAAAGTAAACCAAGACTGGTTTTAAAGATCATAAGAACATGAATATGAACTTTACCCAAATAACTGCATTTTGTATGTATTTATTCTGTAATTATTCCAGCAAAGTGAAACAAAAAAAACTAAAGGACAAATAGGTTTTAGAGAAAATTTTTCAAAAGTATATTCTTTCCATAGACTATGATGCTATGATCCTAAAGCTATATGTATACCATTTCATCAGTATGATATTATTCTGAAGATAATATCATTTGGGGAGGGGGGCTTGGGAACAATTTAGGGTAGCTCCAGCCCCCCTAAAATAGGCCTAACAACTAACGTCGCTCCGACCCTCTCGATTTCTCCCCCATTGTGCCCCATTGGCCCTCCTGCCCTCCCTTGTTTCTCCTTATTTCACACGCTGTTGTTTTCTCAAAAGTTTGCCAATTTTCCCCCCAATTTTCACTTTCATTTAACTTTCCTGCTCCATCTGTCTTCCAGATCTATCCCCCTTTTGTTTCCTGTTCCTCATCTTCTTTCTTTCTACCTGGCTCTCTCTCTCTCTCTCCTCCCACTTTGCTATCCACTCACTCGCCCATACCAGCGTTAGATTGATCACAGTCATTACCTCCATTAATGAGAGGGGATTGTGTTCTTAACTGGGCCTCGGCGAGCCGGTCGGGTCACACCGACTGGGGGGGGATATATGGATTACCGGAGGCTTCCGAGAGTGCACGGCGTCCTCGGCCGGCCAAAGTACACTTTAATCACCTGCCCTTCCAGCAGGTAATGGCTCTTTAATGACAGCCCCCCCCCCCCCCCCCCAAACACAAGGGCAAGGACATGCTTGTCTAAACATGGGACGGCCTCATCTACACCTCAGCGATATAAGGAGAGCACTTCTTGTTCTTTAATATTAATTTTCTTCACTCTATCATACAGAGATTAATTATCAGCTCTGGCTTACATGACAGTCGGTAGAAATAAACGTCACGTTAACGGAAGGTGAGAGAGATGACGTTCGATATCTTCGTTACCATATGATGTCGGAACACGAATAATCTTTATTTTTATAGAATACCGTCGTTGACGACGTCCTTTCAACAAAACCTTTATGGTTGCGGCCTGCCTGGACAAAAATCATCCTAAACTCTCGTCTCTACATCAGTTTATAACAAACAATGACAAAAATAATGATGTTGTTAATTACTATACAATTTGTAACAGCAGCAACCACAATGCTGGCCTCCTCTGTAGGCTGTTTAATGGTAAAACATCACTGAGCAACGTTAGCGTGTAAGCAGAAGTAGCATGTAGACAGTTTAGCTAGCTAACATTATAACACCACTGAGCAACCTTAGCAACATTAGCGTGTTAGCGGAAATAGCATGTAGACAGTTTAGCTAGATAATGTTATCACACCACTGAGCAACCTTAGCAACGTTAGCGTGTTAGCAGAAGTAGCATGTGTAATGGGAATTTTGGATGTTTGTACTTTATAATCAGAATATTTGTCAGGCCAGACGTCGATCCGCATCTCCTCATCTGACTGTTATGCTATGACGAAAATGAATGCCTGTTTGTAGATGATATGAACATGAGTGCCACATTGACATAAGATAATTTCAGGACTATGACGCCTGTGTTCTGTAAATCTTGACCTTGCCTGTACATCTTGTCTTTGTAAGATAGGACATGATCCGTCCTTTGGTTCCTCCTCCTTAAAAGGGAGACTGTTGTTGGACTCAGGGTCGTTCCTGCTGATTCTGAACCTTTGTATCAGAAGGCAAGGGGTGAACCTCCTCTGCAGATCGAGAATACTTAGTGGAATAAACCTCGGAGAAAGAGCTGATCCTGGTTGTTGATCTTTATTGGGCAGATTCATTTTTCCACAACACATGTAAACAGCTTAGCTAGCTAACATTACAACACCACTGAGCTAGAGCTAGGTGATGATTAGCCTAGCTTAGTATAATGACTGGACACATTGGGAAACAGCTAGCAGTGCTCTAGTGCCCTTTAGGGTCTAAAGGTTAAAAAACACCAGCATCTTGTTTGTTTGATCTGTTTCAACAAACATAAATATAAAAATGACACGTTAATAGCTGGTTCCCACTTTTTTAAGTCTTGATGCTAACGTCAGCTAATCTTCTGGCTCCAGAAGTACACTCACAGGCAGGAGATCTCATCAAGCCTCCAACAACAAAGTGAAGTATTGTCACTCCCAAAATGCCAAACTTTTCCTTTGAATAATGCATAAAACAAACCTTTGGCAAAGACGTCCGTTCTCTTGTGACAACGTCCTGGCCTCATTGCTGCCGACTCATCACGCTCTCGACCAACACCTTATTTGATGTAACGCTGACTGTTGCTTGGCAACAACAAACTGAGCCGAGTCTATCCCACGATCAACACTGTGAGATACAGTTAAAAAGCCAGTTGGAGATGAAGATAAGATGTCAAACTACAGTTCCCAGGGTGAAGAATGGAACTTCCTTTGGAGAATCCTCCCCTCCTTCTTACAGCATTTGTGCTAATAGGCTAAACAAATCATGGAGCCATCACTTTGTTGAATTCCTAAAAAATGAAAATGATATTGATTTTTCAATTTGATTTGTCAGGTATCAGAGAAAAACAAGCAACGTGCCAAAAATGTTGGAGTATACCTTTAATAATAAAGCACCCTAAACAATTTACCCTCGAAACACAGAGTCAATCATCGGCGGAGGAACATTCGCTTTGTGAGGAAAACGATGCAGATTGTTACAGAAAGAAACAACATGAATCTCTAATTCTTTTAAAGATCATTCTGAAGGTGCAGATAGTTTAGCTTGCTAGAAGGTGACATCATCTGCATAAAGCAGCTCAATAAAACTCACAAACAAAAACCCGCTTGGTGACCACGGTGTTGAAAAGCTGCCCAGGGAAGCAGGTGTGATGGCAGCCGCTCGCTCGCCGGTGAGATTGACCGAGTTAATCGCTGTGATTTCAGGTTGTTTTGATGCCTGGCACACCGGGGGGGGGTTCGCTAATTACAAGAGGGGGGGGTAGGGGGGGGGGGGGTGCTAGAGGTCGCCGGTGTAAACATTATTCATCAGGAGTGACAAGGTCAGCCACATCATAAATAGTTCACAGATTAATTATTGTTGTCATGGTGATGGTCTGGACGTGATGGGACATCGTGGTCACCAACATGAAACCTGAAACGGTTCAATCAAAGAATCGTTTTTATCTCGTTCAGAAGAATGAGGGTTGATTTTCTGTCTCTGGTCAGATCACGCAGTCGGTCTCTCTGCTGGAATGAAACATACACAATATAAATTACATAAATTACACACTCCCCTTTCTCAGTGTCCAGAGGTGTTAAATGAATGTTCCAGTCGTGTTAATGAGTGCGTCGGCTTGGAATAATGGCCTTTTCATGCCAGATGTTCCAAAGACAGCATCTACTGAAAACACACACACATATAGAGGTCAAAGAGTCGCAGCTGCATCCGGACAGGAATCTATAGACGTCCTGAAGGTTGTGTGATGAACAGATCGCATCAGTGTGAATAAGATAAAAGAACTGCTGCTGTAGCGACGCTGATGGAGAGAGAAGTGACGCAGCTGAATGTAGTGACATTGACCTCAACGCATAGAATTCGCAATATGAATCACTTTCTGAAAAGAAATCAGCCTTGAATTTCTACACGGCTTTCTTCGTGGCCTTTAGCAAAATCTCAACTCAGGAAGCAGTGATCCGATGTTTTTTAATTCCTGATAGCGATAACGATTCCTGGGGTTTAGGTATCAGTCGATATCAGGTAGCGAATAAATTGTACAGCAAATTGAAAAAGTTTTAGAAACGAACGAGAAAAAGTAAACCCTTTGAATGCATCAAATTGGTCAATCATACACAATAATTAAAATTCCAGTGAAGGAAGTGACCATATTTGGACTGTGCAGGAGCAACGGGTGGATCTAGACAAAGTTAGCTTCTATAATTCAAGGTCAACTTTTCAGCTAATTGTTAAAGTCATCTTAGTAGATAACTAGCATTAGTAGCATGGTAACGACCTGTCAATCAGCAGGTAAACCCCGCCCCCTAAAGTATCCCCTGCTTTCTGGTCTGGTGGACTCTAAATGGACCATAATGTACTAAATGAACATCATGCTGGATTGAAGACGACTTGAAACTAGAGATTGAGACCATAAACTCATGTTTACAATGTTTACTGAGATAATACATCAAGAGAGAAGTAGGACCATTTTCTCATAGACTTCTATACAACCAGAGAGGAGTCGCCCCCTGGTGGTCAGCAGAGAATGACAGTTTAAGGCACTTTACTTTCGGCTTCACTTCTCAGAACCTGAGGTTGCCTTCACACCAAACGTAATACATAAATAGTTTGCATGACATAGCGGGCAGACTTAAAAGCAGCCGTGTATCACGCTGCCTATTATTTTATTTGCTGAAGTCCCAGCAGGATCGGAAAGTAACACAACCGTGGATTCACTTTTCCACCGTTTCTCTCTGCAGTAGAATTGTCTCTGTCATAGCAATGTTCAAATCCCACCGGACCCGTTCTGTGGAGTAGTTTAGTTGACTTTTGGCTGCACGACCTGCTGGAAAATCACTGCAGTACAACGCCGCAGCTGCTGCACAGCGAGCCCGGAGGAAACAACGGCCTCACTCCGGAGGAACGGCCTCGCTCCGGCACTTTCTGTTGTGATAGAAATAGGACGAGGAGCTCGGAGGAGAAACGCCGGTCAGTTGAGACGGTTCAGGTGTCTGATAAGGAGTCCTTCCTGGATGGCTGCTGCCTGTGGAGGTGTGGAGGTTCTCCAGACATGAGCAAATGGAAGGAGGCCCGGGAGGGGGGGGGGGGATTAAACATCCCATCTGGCCTGGGAAAGAGGGGCTCAGGATCTCCCAGGAGATGATGGAGGATGTAGCTATCAGGAAAGACAGATTTGTTATCTGCCTCTGAGGCTGGACCGAGCATCTTAAAAAAAAAGATTAAAAAAAAAGTTTGGCCTGATGGAGTCGTGAGAAGCAGTTGCTTGAAAAGGTTTGTACAATGTACAATCATTCCTGCACTGTTTGTCATAGTTAATGAAAGATGATCGATAGTTTATGATTTTAGGGTCAAACATTAGCAGAAGAATTAAATGTAGAGAGGAAGGTTGTGTGTCAATAATACTAATAATTATACAATAATAGTACGTTTTGCATTACAGCTGTCTGGGTGATATCTACAATAATAGCTAATAATGGTCCAAATGATGTAAAATTGCATCATTTTTTTATGCCAGAAACATTCACATTTCCTCTAATACTGCCTAATATTTATAGAACAGAATGAGGTAATAATTGCTGATACCAGCCGTCTGGTTACAGGGTGGGCTCAGTTTTGGCAAATTAAATCCACATCTTTTAGGATTTCATCACATATTGCTCTTCTAACTTACCCTTCATTCCAATGCAGATGTCCCATTATTTATTTCTTTTTTTATATGTACATTTGTTTACCACCTGCTCCCGTTGGGTGCTTTAAAGATTTTCATGAAAGCAGCTGATTTTTTTCCCAGTTGGAGACAAATGTGCTTCAAACCCATTCTGAAGGTTAATGGACTAAATACATACAGCATTCTTATATGAAGCACGTCAGAAACACAGAAACAGAGCTGCTGCTCCAAACCTCTTGTGTGTTTTTTAACCTTCACCAGACGTGAACCCGTCGACGATCCAACACACAGCAGAGTTTTTTTTCCTCCGCCGGGATAAATGAGGGCTGTATACGATGGCCCAACAAAAATAGCGTGACATAATTCACTATTGATCTGCTCTCCTGGCTGGCTGATCTTCATTCCCGTGCCGACGGAGTGCAAAGAAGTTGGAGGCGTCGGCATCGATCAGGCGGCGCTCCCCGAAGGCAGAATTACATTTTCGTTTAGCCGAAACGTAGCCACCGAGTCCTCCGTGTTCCACGCCGCCGACGTGTGATGTTGTTCTATAAGTTAAACATATTGATCCGCTGCTGCCTCAAAATATCAGACGTTTCTTTCACATCACAGCAGCTATTTGTGTAAAGTATTAATGTTTCACTGACGGAGGATTAAAGCTCGTATTACTGAGACAGACAGGCTCTGCAAAATAATTACATTGCTTTTGTTTGACGTACAAACCGTGACATAAAGTCGATTTTCTCCTGATTAACGCGTCACTCATCACATGCTTCACCATCATAAATATAAAGTCGTGGTTACGTGTTCAGATACCCACCGGCTAACTAAACGTTGTTTCCCCGACACGCTGTGTCAAACTGACAGCTCTGTCAGCACTGTTGTGAAGCACGGTTAGCTGCTAGCCGCCGGCTCAATCATCTCTGTGTACGAGGCATCCCGGACGTATTGGTTGTAAAAAGTATTTTCTTCTCTAGATCAAGTGAAACGGAAACAAACACGAGGAAAACAAAGAAACACTGTGACATGAACACCGTTGTCCTGGATGAAAGTCCTGTGTTTGTTATTACTTTAGTTTTCATTTTGCGTAGATTTTAATGCGTTTTGGTTTTATGGCTGGATGATACAGTAAAAACAATCATTATACTTTTTCCTTCTCAATATATATGACAGTTTAAGGTGAGCATCAATACTCTTTTAAGCTCAAAAATGTCCAAGTGGGACATTCAGAATCTGGTAAATGACGGGTAATTATTGTGTGAGCTGCAAAGAGAAAATCTATTCAGATGATGAATAGATCTTACATTGTGAAATATTTACAGTCAAAGACGTTTTAGTCAGTTAAGACTCCACATTTCAACACCGCACATCGTATCCTTGTGTTTAAGCATGAAAAATACATCAGCCTGTATTTATTTTATGTGTGTATTAGCGCTGGAACCGCAGTTACATGTTGTTGTGGAGACTTTTCTCTTTTTGATTGTCAGTGTTTCCACATTTCCATCCAGCTTTTCTAGATTTGCTCATATTTCCTTGAATGCAAGCCAGACCTCGTCAAATTGGTGGAGATGTTTTCTTCATTTGATTAATTTTATTTTTTCCTGTTGCATCGCCGAGCTCTGTGTTCTGGTCTTTGAATATGGCTTTTGGCTTCAACACTCAGATGAGCATGAGGATCAACAGAATATCTTCGAACCAAAACATCTGGTTACTACGACGGCGTATCAGGGCCACTGTAGGAAAAAGTAGGAAAAAACAAGCCGAGAGAGCGGGGCAATGTTCCAGGGGGGAAAAGTGGCAAATTTGCGAGTTTATTATGATGCTAACAACCGGCATGTATGCTAGCTAACGTCCCATGAATGTACATTTATGTTTCTAATGAATCATCACAACGTGTGACAACGCCTCGTTAAGGTCCTTAGGATGATGATGTTGATGCTTATTGTTGGTTTTATTTATATGAGGCCAAATTGTCATCTTATGGGTGTTTATTGATCGGGCGGTTGGCAAATTGTCATCTTATGGGTGTTTATTGATCGGGCGGTTGGGCTAAGATGCTAGCTGTAGCTTTCACTTCTTGTCATAGAAACGGCAAACATCCGGTGTTAGTGGAACTAAGCAACTATACTTTATACTTTATATCGGGTATGTTTATCAATTTGGGGCTTTTTTTCTCTGAATGTTGCCCCCTTGTCTCGGCTCCGTTTTTTTTTTTTTTTTTTCCTACAGTGGTCCTGATATGTCGTCGTAGGTTGCTGCACTCACATTCAGCTATTTTTGTTTTAAAGTCTTAAAGTTGGTTGAATACGACATGACAACAATTTAATGGAGCCGTATAATTCTAACCCAATGATCCACTTCCTCTGTGCAGATGGGGTTCTTGGACCAGGGCCCCTACCGCTGTCCCCCGTGCTCAGACCGGCGCTACCCTTGGCACTCATGACGACCCTAACGCCGCCAACGCCGCCACCTGTGGCCTCGCCGATGGTCCAGTGCACCACGGTGGCCCCTGAGACCCCCTCAGCTGCTGTGGGGGACTCGGCCCTCGACTCGCCCTCGGAGCCAGACCCGGAGGCCGAAGCCGAACCCGAAGCGGAGACGGATGCGGAGACGGAGGAGGAGAAAGCTCGCCGTCTTCTGTACTGCTCGCTGTGCAAAGTGGCGGTGAACTCGGCGTCGCAGCTGGAGGCTCACAACAGCGGTGAGCCGTGTGATGAAAAAATCCCTTCAGCAGTCGTAATTATGAGCTGTTTATGTACGGAAGACAAAAGAGGTTTTCTCTTCAAACACCAGGATTTTTAACAGGATTTCCATTTGGAATGGCGTCTGCAGATTTAATGGACTTTATGGGCGTCGAGCGTTGACGGGCGTCGATGCATCAGAGTGCATGTCGACATGAGACACAACATAAAACTGAGTTTGAACATGAAAGCCATTAAAAAGTCACTTAAAAGCTTAAACGCTGTCGGCGCCCTGCGGGGACGTCCAAGAACACGACATCTGTGAGAGCCGTGACATTTTATACGACCGAATTCTCGGCTCTGATCTGGAATATTTTAGTGTAATTTACAAGTCGACCCTTTCACACCGGCCCTCGTATATCCCAGATCACAGAACCTTGGATCGCCTTTTCCTCCAGGCGGCATCTGTTGGTTTCAAAGTTAATGACTTCCTGTCTGAACCTGCAGGTACGAAGCACAAGACGATGCTGGAGGCCCGGACCGGCGGTGGCTCCATCAAGTCTTTTCCTCGACCGGGAGTCAAGAGCAAGCTGACCACAACGGTCAAATCCACGACGGGTCTGCAGAACAAAACGTTTTACTGTGAGACGTGTGACGTTCACGTCAACTCGGAGACTCAGCTGAAACAGGTGAGGACGGCGTGAAAACCCTGAAACACTCAAACTGGGATGAACTTTGACTTTTTAACCAAGGTTTTTAAAAATTGATTTAAGCAGAGAATATAATCCAACAATAGTTACAAGGTCATGGCTTTCTACTGGATCTTACTGAGTCACGGAGACACAAAAGTGAAATGTAACTACATTTAATCTTTATTCGATATAACAGATTTTATTTTAACACATTTACATGTTTTATTTGTTGATATGGTCAATTTTTCTAAGTGACATTCTAATGCCAAATTTGAAAATCTAAGCTCTAAATTATCTGTCCGAACTGGTTTACTGGGATTCTGCCTGTGGCCTCACCGTTAGTTAAATGTAGAAAGTAGAAAATGATTGAGTGTTAAAATAATTTATAATTTCTGTCTTGCCTGATACCCTCAAACCATGAATGAGTAAACTGTCTGGGAGATGATTTGGCTTTGCAGTGATTTTGTTATATAGTTACTTCTAATTCAAGTTTCCAGAATCTCTGTAATCTTTGTGAACAAGTAAGATTCTGATTTTGCTGTTCAGATTAGCGTTACTATTTTTCAAAACAACTAAGGAGATACTTTTAGCTGGGATCAGAACTGTCCAACATGTTATTGTAATGAGATCCTGGTAAATCTTTCAGGAAGAGATGTGGCCGAAAGAAAATCTCAAATGATCATTATCATAAAATAAAATCCTAGAAAGAAAACAGTAGAACTCCCAGCTGTGTTTAATAGTGAAAGTAAGAGCATTGAGAACAATGCCAAGAGAACTCAAGGGTTTGGGACTAAACTGCTGTGTAGCCTGAAGAAAACCACTTATGGGTGAGTTAAAACAAGTAAAAAAGGCTTACATTTGCTGGGGAGCATGAAGACTGGACTCTGTAGCAATGTGGTCTGATGAGGCCAGACTGACCCTGATCCAGGAGTGATGGGGGCAACAGGGTAAGAAGGGATCTGTATGAAGTGACCATACAAGCAAGGGGGGAGTGTTCTGATCTGGGGTTCGCAGGTCCAGGTCACCAGGTCTGCTGAAGACCTGAAGGACCAGGTTTTTCTTCCCTGAAGACTCGTACATATCCCAAGATTAATCGGGATCACATAGTGAGAGATGTTCCCACGTGGATCGGCCCTCACAGAGTTCAGACCAACGTTTTGCGTCATTGGCAAAACAGTTGTGGCACTCTGTGACATCGGATCAGCTGATCGAAAATAATGTCGTAATCGAAGCTAAAGGCGGTCCGATGAATTATCAGAGCGTGTGACTCGTTTTCTGGCCTGCAGAGTTTCTCTTCTGTCTCATTTAGTTCAGTGTCAGATTTGACTGTTTTAGGGATTTGAGAAGAAATATTTTGGATACAAAGATGATCCACTAATGACCTGTCCGTCCCTCCTGCTGGTCTGCTGTCACAGTAAAGCTTCCTTGCTCCCAAGTTTGTTGCAAAATAACTTGCAAGTAATCTGGAAAAGCATAAACACAAGTCTCTGGAATTAAATCCTAATCCCTCTCCTCAAATCATGGGTTTGTAGTTCGCATGGTGTTCAGGAAATCAGGTTAGAAAGCCAGCGATGATCTCTGGGATGTTTCCTTTAGCAGATCTTTTTCATTGCTTCTCTTGTAGCCGATGGCTGTTTGTCGGAGCTAACCTAAACAGAGACTTTGTATGCGTGTTTCATGCAGCGGAGCTTTTAGTGAGTAAGTTGCTCTAAAAACAGCAGTGATTCACTGAGAAAAGAATCCAGTTACAGTCTGAAACCTGGAGGGAAAGTGTGATCATTAACTCCTCGGCTAAACCTGCATTTTTGTTGTCGACATGAACCAACGATGAATTATTTATCGGCTTAAGATGACAGAGGATTACTAAACATGGGGGCAGAGTCATTTGGCAAATAACTGTAGTCGTTTTCACCGTGGGGGTTTCTCCGCTCGCAGTGAAGCTGTAATATTTTCCACCTTAAGAAAGTAGCTGTACGTTTAGTTCTTTTCCACCTTAAGACAGGAGATGTACTTTTAGTCCTTTTCCGCCTTAAGAAAGTAGCTGTACTTTTAGTCCTTTTCCGCCTTAAGAAAGTAGCTGAACTTTTAGTCCTTTTCCTCCTTAAGAAAGTAGCTGTACATTTAGTTCTTTTCCACCTTAAGACAGGAGATGTACTTTTAGTCCTTTTCCGCCTTAAGAAAGTAGCTATACTTTTAGTCCTTTTCCGCCTTAAGAAAGTAGCTGAACTTTTAGTCCTTTTCCTCCTTAAGAAAGTAGCTGTACGTTTAGTTCTTTTCCACCTTAAGACAGGAGCTGTAATTTTAGTCCTTTTTTGCCTTAAGAAAATAGCTGAACTTTAAGTCCTTTTCCGCCTTAAGAAAATGGCTGAACTTCTAGTCCTTTTCCGCCTTAAGAAAGGAGCTGTACTGTTAGACCTGCCTCCTCCTCCTCTGCTGGTCAGGTTCCTATCGCAGCACACGATAAGCTATCTACCCTGAAATGACATTCGGCCCGAGGCCGAGGAACCAGGCAACGCTGCCATAAAAAGATAATGACACTTTTTACTATCAACTATACAGAGAAAGTTGCAGTAAAAAAGGGGCATTTCAGCAGATCGCCATAAAACTTGTCAAACCTTCCTGTTGACCAGATAATTCAGCTGACGAGCTGTGTTTGCTGTGGATATTCATGGTACCCAGAGGATGCACCCTTTGGTGACTGGTGACAACCCTTTGATGTTTCACGTCACGATTGTCAATAAAGGCTTCCCAGAGGATGAAACCCAAGGCCTTTCTCTTCATCTCGATATTCAACTTGCTTCTTTTCAAATTAAATTAATTTACTCATTCCAGTAACTTGGATTGAAATTAATTTCTAGGATGTGAGGCAATTCAGGGATTGATTCTATTCCCTTGTTTTGCACTTTTAGTCGACATCATGAAACCTGATGTATATTCTATGTTGGTTAAAACACTGGACTGTAAGAGAATGCAGCTTTAAGGCGCTTCAGCGTTGGCTTCACTTTTCATACCAGGAGGTGCCTGATTGTGACTCATGACCTGTCTGCCTTATCTTAAACGTATTTTCTTGTCTGGTTTTCAGCACATCAGCAGCCGGCGTCATAAAGACCGGGCGGCAGGCAAACCAGCCAAACCTAAATACAGCCCCTACAGCAAACCGCTGAAAGGCGGGAGCAAGCAGCCGGTGAGTCGCCAACCAACACCTCCGTCACCTCAACGGCAACTTAAGTGCTTGTGTCGGCACAACAACCACAGTGACTGTAGTCCTGATAGACGTATCAACCTATTAGAGACTCTTATTGTTTGTTACAGTCGCTTCCTGTTTCTACAGTTTCCAATCTGCAGCCCAATCTACCATTCTGTCTTGCTGTCTTGCAGAAGTTTGGGCCATTTATAGTTCTTTTTTAGCAGTAAAAAAGAACTTCTTGATAAGGAACATTCCATCCCCTGATTCAATAAAATGTCAACTCTCATCAGCGGATCACCTGCTGCCTGACTTTTATTAAACATAACTGGCAGCGGACGGCCGGGGCTTTTTAATGTGATGTTTTATTGGCAGAAATGTTATGTATGGAGGCTCCAGGGCGCCGCCGTGCAGACTTGGCATCCGTTTTTTTTTTACGAGTAAAACGTCGGTTTTAACTTAACGTGAGCGGCTCAGTGAGCGTTCCTCCTGCATCAACGCACAATTAGCGTAATGCAAGTTAACAAAACCGCAGAACACGAGACGTGAACTGAAATACTTTCCTCTGGAGTTCATTGTTTAACTTTGTGGTTCTCGCCGTCCCATGTGGCGAACCCCCCCAGCCGTCCCGCACGCCAGGCGGGTGTTGAAAGTCCTTTTTGAGGCAGCACGGCGAGGATGCAGGAGACGTGTGGATTCAACGTGGGGAAGATGAAGGAGGGAGGCTGCCTCTCCGTCGTATACGGAAAGCTCTCGGCATTAATCACACCCACTGTTTGGCGAGACAAAGCGCGGGGGCTACCAGTGTGGGGGAAATGACTTTTTGTGAAACCCATCATTGACTGAGTTAACGGAGAGGAGCTTCTTTGATGAGCAGAGAGTAAAGAACGCCTCCCGTCGGGGCAGCGGCGCCCGAGCCGGTGATTGATAACCCGTGACAGCGGCTGGCGTCCCGGTTGCTGCGAGAGCGCCAGATTTTCCATTACTGATACGGAAGATTAAGCCGGATAACTTCGGTGACCTTTTAACCTGATTAGCTTGTTTGCTGGAGGTTCTTCCGTCTGTCAATCCGTCTTTCATTACTTCTTTCTCGTCAATTATAAAGGAAGGAATCTCTGCAGTCTGTGTGTTTCTCCCCGTGTATATATATATATATATTCTATATATATAATCCTCACATCTACTTCACACTCGCTGGGTGTTTTGTGCTATTTGCAGTAGGGGGCGGAGCTTCAGGGCTCTGCAGACTTGAGCTCAGCTCATTGGCTACAGTGCACTTTTGCTGCTGAATGCTACAGATACCAACGTTAAGGGCAAAATCATAAGCAATTTTACAACAGCTTATCAGAGCCACTGTGGGAGGAAAAAAACTGAAAAAAAATGTGTTTATTACGATGCTAACAACCAGCATCTATGCTAGCTAGCTAATGTCAGATTTGCAATTTCATTTCTGCATTTTTTGATGAAACAGTTCCTGATGTGGTTTTGATTGGAGGTAAAGTTCCTTCGTAACAGCTTGTGTTTATAATATGTCCTAAATCTTTTATGTTAAAGGTATAAAAACCTGATTTTGCTTTGCATCAGGACTAGTTTGACCTTATTGACTGATGGTGTTTTGTGTCTCCCTCCCCCAGGTAAAGTTGCCGCTGGGTAAGGAGCGCCTGTGTCCACCTCTCACCACGCCGCTCATCCCCGCCCACCTGGCGGCGGTGGCGGCCGCCCTCAGCAACGCATTCACGCACCGCTCCAACCACACCGCCAACCACCACGGCCCGACGCCCGCCCTCTTCCAGACTCAGACCCTCCCCGCCACGATGCTCCGCCCGGCCCCTGGGCCAATCAGGACCTCCCACCCACAAGTCCTATTTGTCCCTTATTGACCTCTTTGACCCCGGGGGACGTCAAAGACCAAAACAATATGCTTCACCCGGACTCAGACCCAGATCTGGACCGAGGAGTCGTGTCGGCAAATGGATTATTTAAATCATCGGAGCGTCGGGAGCTTCTTCATGATGGATTTATTTCATACTACAGCCCACGGCCCCTAGCCACACCCCACAGACCTGGACCTGGACTGTCCCCCCAGACCTGGACCTACACTGTCCCCCTAGACCTGGACCTACACTGTCCCCCTAGACCTGGACCTTCAATGTCCCCTCAGACCTGGACCTACACTGTCCCCGCAATAATGTCCCAGACTACCCCTCCGTGAACTATGCAGTGTCATAACTTTGGTTTGAGTGGTAGCGACGTGCTTTTTTTGTAAAGATTCAGCGCTGCATTACTGTCGCTCATAATTTAAAAAGTCGTTACTGATGGTGAGAGCGAGCGAGGCCCTGCCCCCCCGTTCCCGTATGCACTTTAAGCCCCTCCTCCTCCGCCGACGTCCACCTTAAACGGCTAGACTGTGGTAGATAGTTCGTGTCGTGACGTGTTTTTTTTGGATCTTGTCCTCGTGTATCCCTACGTGCGTGTGCAAGTGTGTGCTTCTGCATGTGTGTCCATGTGTGTGTGTGTGTGTGTGAGAGAGAGAGAGAGAGCGAGAGCTTCCCATCCACCATAAGCCGTCCTCGTTGATATCCAGCGCACACTAGCCATGTCCCAGTTCAGCGTCCTCACCCTTCAGAGGCCGACGAGGTCGCCCCCTATATATCCCAGGATACATTGCACGCCGGTGACGATTGGATTTTTAATCAACGTGGATCAGAATATCACAAAGCATCTCCTCCATCAGAATATAAAAACAAAATAAATTAGAATATGATCTCCGTTTTAATCAGATAACCTCGTCTCACTCGTCAACCGCAGCTGGTTGCTAGGCGACGGGAGCAGCAAATAAAACAGGAAGTCCTCTGTAGACGAGGGCGTCCCGGTTCTCGGACTGATCTGGGACACGGCTTCTGTACCGGACCAGATCTCGGACTCAGAGGGACCACCAAGGCTAACGTGTATATTAACTGTGTTAAAAGTGTGTAAAAGGTGAACAATTTCAAATAAAGAGTCCTAATTTGTTTGTGCTGGTGACGTGGAAATTTAATACATGAGTGAGACTGTGAGCCGTGTTCAAATGTGTGTTTACTTAATTCAAACTGAAGGGTTGTTTGTTATCAGGACAAAATACAGAAGCTAATCTGTGATCCCGAGGTAAAGATTCCTGCTGGATTCTATTCAATTATTTACGGCGTCGTGTTGACCAGAGAGCAAAGCAAGACTCGCTGAGTAACCGAGCAACAGACGACCTAGGAATATAAATAATGAAACATCTGTACCACGTTGCTTCACTTCAGGTGGAAGGAGAATCATACTTTAACAAACCTCGTCTAATTTGATTATTTAGGATAAACCCCCTTGAGATTTCCCAACATAAAACACAATCACTACATCATAACTAAATAATAATAATAATAATAATAATAATAATACATTTGAAAAAGAAAAGAAGAGAGAGAAAAATAATGAATACAACAACGTACATACAAAGGCAAATACAACAAGTCAAGCCATAAACGTTAGAAATGAACATTAAACATATTTATGTTTTATACATGTTTTATAAAAGATAAATGCTTTGAGTACTTTCCTAAAACAGCTGGGCGCTGTATGTTTTTAATCAAACAGGTGTAAATTGTGCTTTTTTTGTGGATTAATACACATCTGGTGCTTCGTGGAGGAGTATTTGAGCTTCAGGACAAAATAAATTCAAAGTATGTGTTGTGGTGATGAAGGAACATTTTGTTTTTAAAAGCCGACAGAAAACAGATAAAAGTCTTTGTTGGTTTCCGACCTTCACCCTTCAATTCTGCGATGAACGTTTCGTCTCTTTGTCTGTTTGTCTTCTCTACAATAAGTGGAACAAAAGTGAGTTCTTCTCTCAGACATTCGGCGGCTCATCTGCAGTGATGGATGCGTTCGTCTGCAGCCGTTAAACCGCCTCCTTCCTTCAAAACACACGGCTTTTAATACAAGACATGTGGCAGACCAACGTCAGCTCATACGTTACAAAAATATAGATAAAACTGCGACGCACACACGCCATAAATACATGTCTGACATGTTAAAGCCCTCATGGCGTCCTTCCATCCAGGAAATGACATCACTGACGAGTGGAGAGACCCCCGTTTTCACTACAACACCTTCACTCATGTATTAATCTCAGTTGTTCAGCTTGTGAACTTTTCCATGAACCCTGAAGCTCATCCATCCATGACACACACACACCGAATCTCTGGCCAACCATCTCGCTCCCACATTCAATCTCAGCAGAGCAGCGACGGTGAACTTATCCGTGGGATGCGGAGCGTCTCGAGCTATCAGCAGGAAAACTGCCGGGAACAGCTGGACGTTCAACCAAGCGAGCGGAGGAATGTAGACGCAGAACATCTTTGTTCTGGACAAAACTGAAGCCGCAATTAGGCCAGGAATGAAGGGAAAGACTGCCAGCAAGTGTTCATATTCCTGCTTATCAGGTTATATTTTTGGCCCAGAAATGTCAACGTCATCTTTTCTGGCGATGGGGTTGCATTAAAAACAAAGAATAATAACAATAACTCAAGCATAATATCAGGTTTGTTATCTTGATTCCCTAAAATTAATGTCTAAAAAAGCTGGAAGAGGAATGCAGAATGATTCATTCAAGTTGTCAAATTTAGGATCCAAAAACAACAAAAAAACATACATTATATGTCTTTTTGTGCTCGTTGTTTGCTAATTTTGCATTTATTTATTTTCTATTGATTGACAAGCAGTGTAGCAATAATGCCACAACACTGAAACAGGATCAAATTATAATAACAAAAGGAAAATCTTCATATTGGTCCAATTAACACGCGTGTTAATTTAGAGCTGAAACGACTCTGAAATCACTAAATCTAAAAACATGAATTACAGAAGCAGCAAAATGTCTGAAGTCCTTTTTAATCAGCCCAAAGGAGCAGATAAAAGAACCTCAAGCATTCAGGACTAAACAGGTACAGGAAGACCGGAGACCACATGAGGCCGAGAAAGAAAGAGGGTCTGATGAGGATAACGAGGACCAGGTGGAGACGCTCAGGTGAGAGGCATGAAGCTCCTGATTGCAGCCGGAGGAATTAAAGATTCACACATGAAAGAAAGCTTAGAAAGATTTTAGACAACTTTATTTTTATTTGTAGCACCTTTCACACAGCGAGTGTTCAAAGAGCTCCACAGAACAATAAAATAACTTTAATATACGGAAAAATATTCATCATATTCCTGCTTATTTTTTACCCTTAAAGGAGTCATCACCTGGTTTTATACGTATCCAGCCCCCCTTGGATCGCTTTGGATCAATTCGTAAAACTTATTAGAAAAAAAAAAAAAAAATTTAATCAAACATTGAGCTTGTTCTGACCCTTTTTCGTACCGCGATTTTATCACGCGAGATTACGCGCGAGGTTTTGACTGGTCCGGATGTGCATTGTATAATATGTAATGAGGCGCGCGTTGATTCGCCGCAGGAAGGACAGAGCCGGGGGGGCTTGCCTGCATGCAGACTCCAAAACATAATGGCGGCGCTTCGGCGATTTCAGGTAGCGGACGGGGCGGGGTTGGGTGGTGAAAGAGGGGTGGGCTTATGCAAGTAGCCGCCACGGTGACGTCACCGAAGGCGCAGAATCAAAATCTCGTGCTTTAGGAATGCACACCCTTGTGTGCTATTCCTGTTCGGAAAAAGAGCAGAAGCGAAAAAACGGCGCCACTTTCAAACTCCAGCCTTTCAGGCAAGTTTCAACTGAGGTCAAACACAGATATGCATGTTTTAACAAGAGAAATTGCGATTTCCAGGTGATGACTCCTTTAAATGTTGAAACTTCATCTTTTCTGGCAACCGGGTTCCATTAAAAACAAAAGGTATGAATAGTAACAATAAACCGAGCATATAATCATAATTCTGTTATCATTAATCCCTAAAATTAAGGTCTAAATACAATGCCAGGAATAAAAAGCTGGAGTCATTTATTCGGCCAAAAAGTAATCAAATAAAAACACACAGGCTCCGGAAAAATAAATACTGTGAATATTAAAAAATCAGTTCATACAATAAGCAAAAATAATGATGTAAACTCCGCTTCTGTTGCTAAAAACCCCAAAGTTATAGGTTTGTTGTTGTTGGCTGTTCTCCCACTTGTTAAAAACAACGGAGCCTTTTGTTTTGGCGGGATTAAGAGCGACGACTTCCTGTCATACTGCGCCAAAACCAGAAACATGGCGTCGAAAGACAATCGCCTCCGAAAGTCCAGCGAGCGCCGACGAGGTGGAAACAGCTGAGAAAATAAACACTTTTAATTTGTCATATTTCGTCAATCAGCTCCTTGCAGCTGCTGCAGAATTAAACCTGAACATCTGATTATGAAGATAAAACATGAAGTCAGTCTGAATGATGACAGGAAATTAAACGGCCGTGCGGTTTGATCATCAGGCCAAAATTACAGTTTTAAAAAGCGTGACTGGCAGAACGACGAGATAAACATAATTTATACGAGCTGGTAAGAAAACAGACAAAACCCTCTTTATTATTACATCTTGTTTAATTGGCTGGGAAATGTTATGATTATAAAATATTAAAAAAATATTCTTTTACAGGAATCTCTCATCGCAGAGTCGTAATTATGTGACATTTATGTATTAAACATACGATGGTGTATCGGCCAGGAAAAAAAAAAAAGAAAACGAGCTGAGAAAGGTGGCAATATTCAGAGAGAAAAGGTGTCACAAATTTGCGAGTTTATTACGATGCTAAAAACCGGCATTAATGCTAGCTAACTTAGCTACCGCTAGCATCTTAGCCCGATCAATAAAATTTGCTACATTATAAACTTGCAAATCTGTGAAAATCTTTTCTTTCTCCCTCGGCGAAAAAAGACAAAAGCCTCTTTATTATTGTAACATATTTAATAAGCTGGGAAAACTTCGTTATGATCCAAAAATAAAAAAATATATATAACTTTTCAGCGAATCTGTCATCACAGAGTCGAAATTATGTGACATCGTAAACACGATGATGTACAAAGACAACAACAATGCTTGGAATTACAACAAACAATAATTATTAAGAGAATAATAACAACACAGAGTATTATTGGGGTCATATTGAACCTCATAATGAACATTAAAGGTCTTAAAACATCCTTTTTAGGTTTTACCCTCTGAGTGAGTTTCGGCACTAAAAACTCAAATGTTATTGGAATAATTCAGGGAAAATTTTTGCCTCCATGTGCTCCTCGTTTCTGGACCCTCGCTGCTTTCTCCGTTACAGCGAGCTGATTTATGAAGCTCTCTGCTTTCTTTGGCTCTACTTCCTGTCAGATTCATCATCGCTGTAACAAGAAAGACATTTTTCTTGTTGCAGATAATCAAGAAGAAAATAAAAATCTCCCCGAAGGCCTCGAAACGCTCGGTGGGACGTCGTAACAGATCCTCGGCTGACAGGCGCCCGGGGGGGACTCGAGGCCGTTGCAGGTCCAGGCAGAACCCGGTTTCCAGGTCTCTGATCAGAGTCCCGATGAAAGCCTCAATCAGCATTCCGCTCCATTAAAGGCTTCCACACTTTTACTTTACCCGGACGTTTTTTTACAAAAAAGCCTCTGTGGCCAATGATCTCTTCTCTGAAACATGGTCCCACTTGTGAGTTTGACAGAACACCTGCATTAAAGGCGGCCCGGTTTTAGTGTCCTGTGTGTTTGTACCGAGTTCTTCTGGGCTCCAGTAACAAAAAGATAAAGATTTAATGAGGAGGGAGGCTGAAAGGTTCGCTCTCTGAACACGGCTGGCAAGTCTTTCAAGTGACTCACTGAAGCTCAAAATAGGTTGAGAGCAGAGAAAAGGGGGGAAAGACTCACTTAAAGGACACACACACACACACACACACACACACATGAATAATACATACACGTACACTCACAAATCTACTATTACACACACACACACACACACACACTGGAACCATGTAAGAAACACTCAAACAGATTTGTTCTTAAAGTTGAGCTGAAATGAAAAAAAGCTTTTATTTTTCAACCCTTTTCAATCACATCCCTACGAGGGCGTATTAGGGGACATCAGGGGGCATCAGGGGGCGCTGTAGGGGGGGAAAAACGAGAGAGGGGGGCAGTTTTTAGAGAAAAAATATCTTTATAAATTAGCAAATTTGCTAGTTTTGAAAGTTGCAGATTTGCTACTTTATCATAGAGGTTATAGAGGAAGTAAACCACGTTGCTTCGGCGGATGTTTGCCGTTGCTATGACAACAAGTGAAAGCTACCGCTAGCATCTTAGCCCAACCGCCCCGATCAACACCCATACGATGACAATTTGTCCTTATGTGAATAAATAAGCACAATAAGCATCAACATCATCACCCTAAGGACCTTAACGAGGCGTTGTCACACGTTGGGATGAATCATTACAAACATAAATGTACATTCATGGGACGTTGGCTAGCATAGATGGTAATAAAGTCTTTTTTACTCTGAATTTTGCCCACCTCTCTCGGCTCTGTTTTTTCCCCCTCTCATATTGTGCACTTATTTCACAATACATGGACCCCAAAAATAACACAAAAAACTTTTCTCCATGCAAAACAAAATCATGAGGTGTTCTTATATCAGCCGATATATAAAGTAGAAGTGTTTGTGGTGAAGGTGCATGGATCCATTTTTAATTTGAAAAAAAAGTCTTCATGTTGAACAAGTCAGATTATTATTATAAGGACAACACTGAAAATGTTTCTTCTCTTCGTTAACCTTTTAAAACACAACTCAACACTGAAACACGCCGGCTTCACACATCCTAAAAATGCGTCTGAACTCAAATCAACATTAAAGCCCCAAAGTCACAATTGCAAAACTGTTAAACATTTTAGGATCTGAGAAGAAGAGAAACATGTAAATATGCAGTAAACAAGATATGAGCCAGCTGGAGAGTTGAACTAAGGGTGTGTTGAACATGTTTACAAGAAAAGTCCATTTGAATGAGAGAATTAACTCAATTTAACTTAATTATAGTTAAGTAGTTCTGCAAAATCTTCTCACAACTTCAGTGAAACAAACACTAAACTCACTGATTCAACTTCCCACGTCAGAAACAACAACAACAACGAAATACTGCATATCTTGTACGAAATGTTATTCCTCAATTATTTTAAAAATAAAACATCTTCACAGGAAACAACTTGGTTAGCAATGAAACTACTTGTTTAGGTTTCAGAAAAGATCGTGTACGTGACTTCTGGTTTCACGTGTCCTGGGTGAAAGTCACATTTACATGGATTACATACAAATTTATTTATGTACGAATTACAGTGCATTCATTCAAGTCATCAAAGTCAATCAAAAGTCAGCCCCAACGTGGGACTTTAACCTGGCTAATATCCGATTGTCCCATAATCTTAATCACTGGATTATTTCTGTAACCGTGACGACAAACTTCCCCTCACCTCAACGAAGAATTATATTTAAATTAAACCGTAACTACGCATTGAAACCCAAGTGCTGCTTTTTCCTTAAACGAGTTCTGTTTGTGTTTAAATCTCAACAAACCTTCACCGTTGTCGGGTCACAAAACTGATTTATTGTTTTCTGACAGCGAATCAGAAAACATTCCCGTTGCTCTGAAGGGCAGTTACCAAAAAAAATCAAAATAACAAATACATATTCTGATGTTTGATTTGGAGAAGCCTGTTCTTGTTCAGGGCACATAATAAAATACATATCGTCCGTAATAGAGCTGGAGATAGTCTGGTTTGTGATCCCTGGGCTGGGTCGGGGATTCATGCCATGTTGATGAAATATAGAACAAAAACACTACTGCTGAATATTGATTAAAATAAATATTATTATTGTACATGAGGTTTGTACATGTGTTGGGTGATCATTTCAGTGTTTGGTTGTGTTTGAAATTACTCACTCATTCACTTTTCTCACCATCCATGTAGTTCTATATAGAGGTCTATGAAGGACTAGATAATTATAAAGAACTATTATTATATTATAGAGGACTAAAGGACTATAAGACTATATAGAAGACTATATAGAGGACTATATAGAGGACTGTATAGAGGACTAAAGAGCACTAACGGACTCCTCTGGTAATCAGTGATACTGCCTATATGTCTTGAGCTTTTATTGTGAAAGGTAAGAATGAAAGGAGCGGTACACACTGTTGTTGTCAACGTGGAGGCAATAAACATATTTTCCCAAATTAATAAATAAAGGCAAATTGTTTTATGTCTTTACGTCTTTGTTGTGTTGCTCTGCTCACATTAAATATGTCATTTTGGATTGAAGAAGACTTGAAACTAGAGATTGAGACCATAAACTCATGGTTACAATGTTTACTGAGATAATACATCAAGAGAGAAGTATTCTATACAATCAGAGAGGAGTCGCCCCCTGATGGCCAGCAGGGAGGATGCAGGTTTAAGGCACTTCAGGGTTGGCTTCACTTCTCAGAAGCAGAGGTTGCCTTCTAGTTGTACTCTACTTTTCAAGATGAATTGTGGGATACTTGAAGTCCAACATATAAATTATAATAATTCTCACTATACATTCAGGCACAAAGTCAGGAAAATGGAATTAAACTTGACTTGATACTTCATGTCTCCAAACTTTCCTTTTGTTTCCTGTAATTGGACGAGGAGAAACACATGACGTCTGCCTCGCTGTGATGGAGTTTAATGACAGACAGCTCGCGAAGTGTCTCGCCGCCAGACGCCGGCTCGGCACCGGCTCTTGAAGACCGCGGGACTCGAAACGGTGTATATATGTGAACAGTACGGGTGCAATCCGAAACATTTCAAGGACTCGGCTGACAGCTGTTTCATCACGGCGCTCATGAATATAGACAGCGTTGCCTTTTCTCCTGTTATTGTGACTCACAGCGAGCAGCCGACACAGAAAATCACTCTCGCTACTTAACCGCTCGTCTTCTCGTGTTGTTTGTCGTCCGCTAATGAAGACACCAAAGTTGCTTTTAGCTTTTTTTTGCAAGTAATCATTCGAGTCAAGTCCCAAAATGAGACAGCTAAAAGGGGATCAAATCTGGCATTAAGATGAGAAGACCGACGTCTATCCTTTAAATGTGAGCCGTTAGCTTAGCTTAGCACAAAGACTGTAAGCGGAGGGAAACAGCTAGCCTGACTCTACCCAAGCTCATTCATTCTCTCGCTCTCTGAAATGCTCTGTTTGAACTCCTGACCCTCCCTCCCCAAAAAAACCCAGTCTGCTCTGATTGGTCAGCTGGCCAACTCCGCTATGATTGGTCAAACGCTCAGCTCCACTCTAGCTTTGTTTGAGGGCGGGACTAACTAGGGAGTTATGCTAATCAGGTACATGGTGACATCACTACTTTATGGAAGAAGTTTATGTTGGAAGTGGACTTTAGACTTTGACACTCTGGAGACGTTTTAATTGACCAACAAACTATAAAAACACTAAAGTAAAGAAGAAGAGAGCATAATAGTTTCTCTTTAAATATGCAAATTATGCATTATGCTTCTATAACAGAGATCTGAACGTTGGGTAAATCCGGGGTCACAATTAATGGTTCATTTTGTTGACGTATTAGAATCAAACGTTTTGGCAGAGAACATTTTGTAAAATCTGTTTTTATCACCTCATAAATCATAAAATACTGTCAAAACTGCAATGGAGAGTCTGGTGGATTTAAGTGTTATGGAAGTGGAGATTTCTGGCTCAGAGTCTGAGAAAAGGACTTTAAAGGTCTAAATTAACATTAGATGAAAAGGATAAAAAATAGCTCATAGCCTGAAACTTACTATGACAATTATTAAGTTATTTAAGTTTTCTGAAATGGTATATTTTGATATGCAAATGAGGCATTATGTGATGTCACTTGGTGAATTTAGGAGATGCAGAGAGACGAAATGTCTTAAAATAAACACCTAAATGTGTATTTTGGATGTTTTCTTTCCACTAATCTAATCTGATCTTCGCTGTTATGAATGTATTATGATATCTGTATTAAATGTCATCGCGGCCCATCCGATTGTTGTTGAGATGTTGTAGTCTGGACCAAATGTGATGCACCGAATCTTTTAACGGAGGAAATAATTGTCAGATTAATTGTTAAATAACCGTTAGTCGCAGCCTTTAATACTAAACCACAGTTTCAACTCAATGCTTTGTTAAGATGTTACTGTGAGGATTTGAATTAATTACTTTTAAAAACATAACACTATTTCAATCCAAAATCAAATTAAAGCTATTAAATCCAAGTGGTTTGAAGTGAGATTGAGGAGGCTTAAATAAATAAATACATAAATAAATGGAATGAATATTTGACTCAATTCAAGTGCACAAACAAAATGAGCAATGAAAACACAAATAATTTGTCATGTTGTTCTCCGATTATTCATTTGAGAAAACTCTTGTTATTTTAAATGTTCTTCCCAGACACCAAACAAACAGCTGTTTCCAGCGTGAAGACGAATGAATAGAAATTAATTAATTTCTCAGGTTTTAGTCCCTGACAGCCGAAAACATCGGCCTCGACTGAAGGTAACGGAAACTCAAAACGTGCGTCGCTTCACAGACGCCCGATCCGGCGGCGGCGGTTCGGTGACCTCTCATTAGCATTCGTCACACGCTGACCTGACCTCTCTTCGCCTCGCACGACGGCACCATCAATTATTGAGCCATTAATTATCGGCCCGAGCAGATGTCAGTCAAGCGAGACGGACACTTTGACCCCCGATGAATAACGCACACGGCGAGCAGGCGAGCGTCCGGCCGTGAGCCCTCGTGCGTGAACGCATCTGAGAGGTGTGATAAATTTCAAGGACGGCCAGGCGGTAAAAAAGGAGACAAAGACTCGGCTCATATTTCAGCTGATGGTGTAAATACTCGACGCTGCTCCGCTTCACTTCAAAGAGCCGACTATATAAAGACGTTAACGGTTTTAATTTGTACAAAGTATCCGTGTGAGAGTCGGAAGTGGATCGGTGCCATGCAAGGTGGATTCTGGGAGATCACAATCTCTTAATATAACCTTCCTGCAGCCCTTCAGAGCCAACGCTCAGCTTAGAGAGAGATTTTTATCTTCTGCTCCGGCTTATTGAGCTTATTTCACTCGGCTCAGTTCGAAGCTCTCAGAGTTCACGCCTCTTATTCCCTCGGGGGTCACTGCGGCCGTGTAAGACGCTCATCACACCCGGACAAGTGAGTCCTGAATGAATGGTCGTTACATTTACTGTCATCAAATTATTTCTGATGGATTTTCTTCTTCTCTGCTTTAGAACTTTTAAAAACTGGAGATCAAATCTCACATAAACCATCCACATGTGTATCAATCTAAAACGTCCCAAACAAACATCTGGAAAAACATGTTGTTTAAATCAAAGAGCAGATTCAGATCTTTGGAAAATAAACATTTTTCATTCTATTTGTTTAAAAACAAAAAGCAGGAACCGTTCAGTAGACACAGTTCAGGCATAAATATGATAGTTTAACATAAATTCGTCAATCTGCGTCTGCAATTTTCTTTCCTTTTACTTTGTTCATCCGTTGATTTATTGCCAAGTAGGTTCTCTTTTTCTTTCTTTTCTTCAACCTTTATTTGAAAGGATGCAAGCAACAGTAGCAACGCTATGGTAGCGACCAGTCAATCAGCAGGTAAGCCCCGCCCCCTAAAGCATTCCCTGCTCTCTGGTCTGGTGGACTCTAAATGGACCATAATGTACTAAATGAACATCATGCTGGATTGAAGAAGACTTGAAACTAGAGATTGAGACCATAAACTCATGTTTACAATGTTTACTGAGATAATACATCAAGAGAGAAGTAGGACCATTTTCTCATAGACTTCTATACAACCAGAGAGGAATCGCCCCCTGGTGGCGAGAATGACAGTTTAAGGCACTTCAGTGTTGGCTTCACTTTTCAGAACTGCAGGTTTCTGCCTGGTTAGATGTGTATGTGTGTGCGGGGGTAGTTTTCATATATATATATATATATATATATATATATATATATATGTATATATCAAAGTCGTCTTTTAAAATGTTATTTATATACCCACTCACACAACATCTTGACCTGTTTGCTATCAAGGTGTGAGCCACACTGTGAGAGCTGTGGGTGGATCAGCATCAGCATCCGCATAGCGATAAAGCACATGAAGCTTATGAGCTGGTTCTGCTGTGGAGTGTCGCCGTGGTAACCGCTCCCTCTGCCCCCCCCCCCCCCCCCCCCCCCCCACCCCATCTTCAGCCGGCAGCTTGGACGTGCATGAAATACATCTCACAGCCTGAAGCTCGTGGGAGTTTTAAGTTAGCAGAAGTGTGTCCCCCCCCCCCCCCCCCCCCCAGGTCATCACTGGAACACTGCACATCATAACATCATGAGGACAAAACATTACGGAAATGTTTTCAGCCGGGCAAGTTATCACTGTAATGAGGCTGTCAGCGGATGCCACATCCCAGGGTTACCGCTGACAGCCGGGAGACAGGTGACGCACGCCGCCGGCTACAGAGATCACAGCGGGCGTCGGTGGGCCGTGACTTTCAGGAGGGTTAACCTCCAAATATAACAAACACCTGTCTGTTAAATGTGAAAGCTTGAAACTTCATTTTTTATTTAGTAACATTTTCACTTTTTCCTCTATAATCATTTGCAAAAATCCTGCAATGAAAAATATAATGTCTCAGGCTTGGCAGTTGACAAAAGAGCTTTTTATGTTTCCAAACACAATGAAAAGGTCCTCTGCTGTGCAGGAAGTCGTGAATTTGAGATTTTCTGGCAACAGCAGAGGCGGGGTTGTGTTTGGAGCGTGTGATAAATGCAAAAAAACCCAACAAAAAACTGCTGCAAAACTAGATGAAAACACATTATTGTTGACGTAAACTTGGTCAAAGACTCGTTCAATAACTGACTTCCACATGTTATTTCCTGCGTCTCTTATCTCCATGCAAACATGACACCAACATAAGCAGAGTTTGTTTTCATTTTGGAAGAACACCATGAAGGAATAACTAACACTCTGCAGTTCACTCAACTGGACATTTGACATTTGATTTTACGGTGCTGTAAAAAAGAGGATATCAACCCAGCAGGTCAACAGTTTTAAGTGTGAATGTATCAGTTTTTTTCATGACGGATCGTAACATCTGGGCTACGCTTTGGTTTTTGGTTCTCCCAGAGACGGTTTGGACTGATGAGGATGTTGTGGGAGGTACAGTGCTCTGCTGCCCCCACATGGCGACCAGGGGGAAGTGCAGTTGTGAAGTATTGGACCCCTTTTTTAGTTCTATGACGCCAGATATGAGGAGTAAAGCAATTGTAACATGTAACATGATGAGATACTTTATCTCGAAGGAACAGGTGCTTCTGATAATGTTCACGAGGGCTCTAATTAAAAAAGTCACAAAACCAGGACCCTCAGGTGGCCCCAAACTACTCTCCCAACAACCCTAACAACTCTCAGGTGACCCCAACGACTCCCAGGTGACCCCAACGACTCTCAGCTGACCCCAACGACTCCCAGGGGACCCCAACGACTCCCAGGTGACCCCAACGACTCCCAGCTGACCCCAACGACTCCCAGGTGACCCCGACGACTCCCAGGTGACCCCAACGACTCTCAGGTGACCCCAACGACTCCCAGGGGACCCCAACGACTCCCAGGTGACCCCTACGACTCTCAGCTGACCCCAACGACTCTCAGCTGACCCCAACGACTCCCAGGTGACCCCGACGACTCCCAGGTGACCCCAACGACTCTCAGGTGACCCCAACGACTCCCAGGGGACCCCAACGACTCCCAGGTGACCCCTACGACTCTCAGCTGACCCCAACGACTCTCAGCTGACCCCAACGACTCCCAGCTGACCCCAACGATTCCCAGGTGACCCCAACGACTCTCAGGTGACCCCAACGACTCAACTCGACGACTCTTGGCAAAACGGCTGAAGTCATTTTGAAAACACTTTGGCATCTTCAACCCAACAGAACCGGGCGTCCCCGGTGTTGCCCGAGTGGATCCTTCCACCCAAAAACAACTTCTTTCTTATAGTTTCACTTTTGATGAAGATGATGATGAAGATTTCTGCTCCGATGGTCCAGCAAATTTGGATTATGCAACTTAGTCTACATGATGATTTATTGAGGCACATTTTTGCATTATTATTATTATTATTATTATTATTATTAATAGGCTGTTGTGTAGCCCAAGATAGCCTTTATGTCATGATTTATTGGGAGAAACCAAGCAAATCTAACCATGTCTTCGTCTTCTTCTTCTCCTTCTTCCTCCGTGACGCTTTGTCTCGTGTGGGTTTTTCAGTCTTTATATTACATCATTACTCTCTAAGAGCTTGAAGGTCATCCTAGAGGTCACTTCTTCACATTGTATTTCCACAGGGACATTGGTTCTAGATCCCCCCACCATCATCCCACCATGTGGATGGAGATCTATTTTTCTTTGTCAGTTTGCGGATGTTAAATTGTGTGCTTATGTTGGTGCATGTGTTAAATTTGCAGTGAAAATCATTAGCGTTATGTGTAAAATAATAGGCTATATTTAATATGTAGTGATATAAAACACAATTATCATACTCCATAATAGATATAACACATTTAGAGTTACAGAATCATACTGTAAAGCTGTTTAACATCATTACAGTTAAAGGTGTAAACGAGAATAAAGTGTCTCAACAGTGATGGAGAAGCCTTTGCTGCTGTCTCCACATTCCATCTCAATTCAATAAGCTTTATTGGCACCAATATAACAAGTCGCCGGGCCGAGATGACATTTCCAGGATCAGTTTGAGTGGTTGCACAGAGAACCATCAGCGGTTTAGAATCTCTGGAAAGGTTGGAATTGAAAACTCTGCTCGGTGTTCATCTTCTGTTCTGGTCGACGGGTCGATGAAGCAGACGAGCGGCTCCGTCATGTGACGCGGTGACTCATCGGTCCGCGTTTGTTTTCTCTGCCAACACAAAGAAACTCCACTCCGTTCATCTCTGAGGTTTCTCTGTGAAATAGTCTACTGAAGAAATGGTTTCTGTTTGTAGAAAGAGATGCATGTTGTTTGTTTGCACTGTTTTATTGTAGTTTTCACTTCTCTCACACGTTGCTTTGTTACCCTTTGAATGTTGGATCTCCTGCCGTGGGTCGGCACCTAAAGCCTCATCTCATTCTCCAGCACACGGACCAGATATCAGGGGAGCCATGACAGAAAGTGTGCTGTAGATTTGATGGACTGACCCTTTAATAAACAGTCTGTTCATGGGGGACGTCATCAAGACCACATCAAGGAGAACCCGTTATTGATCACCGTGCAGCCTCAGGACTCTCTCCATCGACTGACTTTCCTTCCACTGGCGTGTGTGTGTGTGTCTGTATGTGTGTGTGTGTGTGTGTCTGTATGTGTGTGTGTGTGGGCAGCACCGGGTGAAAAGCTAATGAGGTTGTCAGGGTGATATCTGACAGGAGGAACAGGGGGGGGGGGGGGGGCATGTCTGCACAGAGATTTGAGTCTTGGCCAAACATGTGATCAGCCTGGTTCAGGGTTCAGAGGACTAGTGAGGGTCTTCACACGGGGGATGTGGAGTGTGTGAAGAGTCAGAGGGGAAGACGGCCGAGAGCTCAGACACGAGGCGAGAGTCCTAAAGAGGTCCGTGTTTCCCAGTCCTAAAGAGGTCCGTGTTTCCCGGGCAAGAAGGGTTCTCAGGAATATCATCAAGTTGCATTATGGGAATTGTAGGATTCAGAACTGACCCGTTCCAGGGACTAAAAATTGGGATTATCTCGGCCTCTGTTGCATCGCCACTCGAACACACTTCTGTACAGACATGAAAATACTAGTCAGAGTGTTCTTTGTATCATTTCATCATTTCATTATTAAACAAAAATTATATTGCTTTTAAAAATCTGGAATCTGGAGCCACGAGGTCGACGTTTGTGGTTTTGAGTGACATGTCTGTGCAACGTGGAATGAAACTTGATTTGTAACTGCTCATATAGCGCCATCCTCAGGTCAAAATATGTCATTTGTTTACGGGAAGAAATTGGACCTAAAGACAGACATGGCTGTAGACTCTTTGATGAATCATCGCAGCTCTGGTTAGAAATCCTCCGCATCCTCTCCAGGACTACAAGAACCAGGAAGCTCAAATCTGCAGAGACGGGTGTTTCGTAACCAAAATTAAAAGCATAATCTTGTATAATATTTCACAGCTTTTCCTTTTGTGACGTCTTCAGAATAACGAGCATACGAGAGACCTCTTTATTGAATTTATTTAGTCGTATTCAGACACTCAGAACTGATCAGCCCATCACTAGTAATGCTGTTTTACATCATTAAAATTCATTAAGCTGTGAGAAGAGACCACCAGTAAGGTTAATTATGCCACCTGCTTACAGCCGAAGGTTAGCAAATCCAATACAGTCCGTCATATAAAATCGAAGGGCGGTCGTTAATTAAAACATGATCAACACTGTGCAATGCAATAAAAGTTCCTTTCAAACATGACCATGGACCATTTCTGAGAATAAAAGTAACAAGACACCAGAGAGGGAGTTTGTTAATAACACTACATATACCAAAAAAAAAGAAAAAAAAAAGAAGACCACCACTGCTTAACATGTGACCACTTTGGTCGAGGATGAAAAACAAAAACCCCAAAACTGAATAAACTGTACAATTGTTCAGAATCTCTAGATAAATGTCCCTGCGAGCCTCGGAGCTCTGCAGGCCGTGTGCTAAAAAGGAGGAAGAGGACAACGGTGCACCCTAGAAGAACGTTGGAGTTTTCCCTCACAGACTTGTAACAACGGGTGGCAGTCCGACTTCCTGTTTGTGTGCCGTCTGAACTGCTTTCTAAAAACTTTTGATTGACAGATGTGGAGGTGGACTACTGGCCGGGACCGGACCGGAGCCGAGTGGAGAAAAGAGGAACGCCGGACTTTTAAAAGTCTCTGCAGCTCATGAAGCCGGATGTTTAAACAGTCTTTTCTTTTTTTAATCCGCGTGACGCCGTATCAGTGTCGGAGCTTAACCTCCGTCTTGACCTTGAAGCCGCTGCAGCATGAAAGCGTTTTGATAAATAGCAACGCCGGAATTAAAAACCTGAAGGTGTTGGGTTCGCCTGATGTTTCCTCGCAACCAGCCGAGACTTTTATTGTTCAATATGATGTACGGCGATGTGACAAGCTCATATTGCTCTACAGATGGTTGTGCATAATAGGAAGCCAGATGTGTTATCAAGATGCTTTTTTTCTTTTTCAATACTCTCAAAGACTTTTTTTTCATGTATTTTCCAACTTCTTAAAAAAAAAAAGGACAGTACCAAATTCATTTTCCGCACTTTCCGTTCGGAGATCTTGGATGAAGACGTCTTCTCGTGTAACAGATGTCAGGATTCTTGGTTCGCACATCGGTCCTTTTCCTGGCGCCGTCTCACGTCAGAGTGATCTGGTTTTTCTTCCGACTGTGAACTTAAGTTTTTACAGGCAACGCCGCTCGCATCCAGTCGATGCCGTGGAGACAAAATGAGGCTACGCTCTGGGGGAAAGAACTCACACGTTTGTGTGATTCTCGCTCGTCTTTCTTAACGTGGGGCTCGTCTTCCAACTGAATAAGAGATACAAATGTGTTTGTAGGCGTTGTAGTGATACATGCATCCATTATACTGATATACACTTCATAAAAAAAGTTTAAAAAAAAAGAGAAAAGAACATCAACAAAAAACAAACAAAAAGGTATTAGAAATGCAGCTATACAGAGTCTTTTAGCTATTCCGGGGGAGGGTGACGGTCAGCTCTGACGTCAGGAAGCCGAGGAGCCCGATGTCCAGATGTTCAGATGGGAGGGGGGGGGAGGGGAGGCAGAGTGTGAGTGTGAGTGAGTGTGTGTGAGGAAGATGAGCAGGAAGAGTTAGTTACTGCAGCAGGAGCGGCTGGTGGGCTGAGCCGTCTCCGTCAGGTCCACGCCCCGGTTCCGCCCGCTGCTGGCTCCGGCCGACTGAGTCTCGTTCTTCGGCAGCTTCTTTGCTGCAACGACACGGCAACAAGTTCACCATGACGACACCAAAAAGTCAATCTTAAATAACTGTTTAACCCTTTTAGGTCACATCCCCACGTCTTATTATGCACCTACCCAACAATAGAATAGAAAGGAATGAACAAATAATAAAAACTAATAAAACAAATCAACAACAAATGAATAAATGTTAGGAGTAGGAAGAAGCTATGTGGTATATATGTACATGTATGTATGTATAAAGAAAGCTATGTTTTTCTGCTCCTACCCCTATTCCATACTAATAAGAAATCTTCAATACATTATTTACATAAACCAACACCCTTACAATAAAACACGATATTTCTCCTTTACATGATTGCATGTAAATAGAAGAATAACAATGATTACCCCATCAGACTGCTTTACATCACCGTTCCTCCTTTCTATACCTCATGAAAATGATTGTTTTATACATCTTTTTAAACTGATATTTTTAATTTGTTTGATTTCAATAAATGCCGACAAAAACTTCTTTGTATTTTAATATCAATATCCAGTGTTTTTAAACACAATATGCTTCCATCAGCTGGTATCGGCCCATTTCAACCAATAAGATCATGACAGCCATCCATCAATCAGAGGTGGAGAACGTGGTGAGCTTTTCAAATTCTTCCCAAAGTTATGTCCCGCCTCCTGTTTCACTCAGACATACGCCACCAAAGAGAAGGTAGAGACTCAAATACAACGTCTCACTTTTAGCTCTTGTCTGAACTACAGGTGTGAAAAGCAACCCGACAGCAGCACAGGTGGCAAATAGTTCTCCTTAAGATATATGTTGAGTGATAAAAAAAAAGGAGATAAATCTTCACATAAATAAGTATATAAAAGATGGAGAGAGACACTCACCGATGGCCATGAATATCTCGTTCACGTTCATAGACGTCTTGGCTGACGTCTCCATAAAGAGCAAGCTGTTATCGTCTGCGTACGACTGTGCATCCTACGGAAGGAAATCATTCATTAGAAGGACTTCTGCGGGGTCAACGGCACGTAGACAGAGATCGTGATAGCACGTCAACATTAGTTCACAAATAACAATCAGCCTGTGAATGTTTAATGTCGGCCTTCTCCGGTTCTGTTTACACAACTAATGATTGAGGACGTGAAGAACACAAACCTGGAAGTCCAGCGCTCTCTTGTTTGCCAGATCCGCCTTGTTTCCAGCCAGAGCTATTACGATGTTTGGACTGGCTTGTCTCTGAAGCTCTTTAACCCAGTTCTTCGCCCGTACAAATGACTCCTGGCAAGCAGAACAGGGTGGAGGGTGACTCAGTGAAAATAACAATAAGATCCCATGTGATGGAATGATGAGATCAGGAGGCTTCCCATGATGGCTGGCCAACTCTTTTGCTAATATTTTGATCAAGTGAAATCTGAAACAATCAGTAGAGTAAGAGCAGAACGGGGGGCTGGGTGATGCCATGCGGAAGTAAAATAAAATAAAGAACCTAATGTACTGCTTCCTAAAATCAAGAACAATTAACAAATGGAATAGAAGGACATTTTGTCGTTTTCACATGTAGTTAACATTTACATCTAAGATACACTCGCAGCTCTGGCTGTGTCCAAATGCAGCGGCCGCATCCTCCAGAGGACCGAGGCGGCTCCTGAAATGTGTCCGGAGAGCGTTTCCTGTTTGGGTCACCTTTGCCGCTCCCGTCGCCTAGCAACTAGTTAGTCAATGCCAAATATGCATATAAAGAGTTTAGGTATATTCATGGGCAAAATAAAAATGTGGGCGGGACATCTTTTATTTATTTTCTAAAGTTTTAAAAGTGAAGGTTGGGGGAATTAATTAATTTTGTTTGCTTGCTTTTGTTCATTTTATTGTTTAGATGAAACAAAAATTACAATTTGAATAGTTAAAAATAGGCCTACATTTGATTTTAAGGTGGTTAAAAATAAATTTGAAATAGAAATCGGGTGCTGTGTGAAAGCCGGCCCTAACGAGAGCAGCAGACCAAACACGTGACAGAGAAGAGCCGGCACCTGACTCACCTCATTTGTGATGTCGTAGACCACGATGGCTGCCTGGGCCCCTCTGTAGTACATGGGAGCCAGACTGTGGTAGCGCTCCTGACCGGCCGTGTCCCAGATTTCAAACTTGACCGTTGTGTCGTCCAAACATACCGTCTGAGTCAGGAAGGCGGCTGCAGGTCGACAAGGCAGAGGAAGTGATGAAAAATAAGCATGTAGCGGTTCGTACTGCAACTGCATAAAGAATGTTAATCATCTGTACGATATGGAGTGAGCAGCGTGTAATGGGCCATGACTGCTTTGATCTCACGTAAGCTGCTGGATAAACCAGAAAGTTTGTAGATACCGAGAGATTCACCTAATTATTCCTAAACTCCTCTTCATTTCCTCTATTTCTCAACTGAATCCTGTCTTTGTTTTTTGTGGCGTTAAAGAACTTTTCTTCCTCTTCTCTTAGTTATATTTCCTTTACTCCAACAACACAAACACTGATTTTATTGTCACACTTTTTAATCTATTTACTGACTGGAACTGCGACTCTTGTGACAGCGATCTGTTCATACCCATCCCTTATGAATACTATCTTGATATTTGATGCTCAGCGAAGGGGGCACAACGAAGATACATACCTCCGATCGTGCTCTCTTGGAATTCGTGAAACTGTCCCTTGACGAAACGAAGTACGAGACTCGACTTCCCCACAGCCGACTCTCCTAAAAGCACAAGTTTGAACTGGCAGATCTTGTTGCCTGCGTTTGGCCCATTGGGTCGTGTAGCTCCGCCTCTACTTGCCATGTCACACTGCCCGGTCTCTTCCTCTGGGCGCTGATGTGCTGCGAAAGCTGTAGAAACTTTGTGATCAGAAGAGAGAAAAGAAAACAAAGTGTCAGTGCCGTATTAAGAACATCTCAATGACTCAAGATTGTTTGTCAGGAGATAAATATATCTTTGTGATTATAAGAAAATGAACATTGTATCGCAACTATGAGTCATGATCACCACCAGGAGAGAATTAAGCATGAGTTTCTTTAAATTATTTTGATAAGATAAATATTTTCTCTGTTGGTGACTGAGACTAAAGCAGTGACACAAAACACAGGCAACATAAAGACTGGATGAGAAAACTATTTTAATAACTAGGTTTTATGTTGAGGAGAGAAGTTGAATCAGTATTTCTACTTCTACCAGAGTCTTTTTGAACACAAGTATTTGAACTTCTACTTTTACCAGAGCAGAAGTATCTGTACTTCTACTCGAGTAAAGAATGTCTTTACTTTTTGACACCTCTGGATTTTTATTAATCGTCAACTAAAAAGTCGTAGAAGAAACTAAAATGTTTACGCACTTTGTCTGTAGAAGGAAGATAATATACAGGAAATTCAATGATGTTTACACTGTCGTTCTAATAATACAAGCAGACCTAACGCAGAGGCCAACAATGAAACAGATGATCATCGACCGTGGAGGGGGATTTTACTGTACTTCGCTCCACAAGAGTCAACAAGAGTTTCACATTACCGGTCAAACAATAGTTGGTAGCTTGCCACAACAAGCTGAGCAGATAAGTGTAACAGGTAGGGCAAAAAAACAAAAAAAACATACTGTAGTGGCCATTTGTTCGTCACATAAATCATAATCAAAGGGCCATTGATGCACCATGTGAAGGTGGAAGTTCATTGGCGTTTTTTGATGGTTTATTTTCCAACAAGCAAGCATACAAAATAACAAAGGATGGCTCCTGCTGCCCAGGTGCATTCTGGTCCCTATACAGTGCCTACCTACCTCTACAATATCAGGTGCCCCAGAGTTAATACTTATAATGCACCACATTATCTGGAACAAGCTTCCAGAAAGCTGCAGGTCTGCTGCAAATCTCAGCTCTTTACATCAAGACTTCTGTTTGCCGCTGCCTTTCAGTAAAACACTACAATTGATGAACTTCTTATTCTGCACTGTAATGTCTATTCCCTTGATATTCTTGATTTTATTTATTTTTTATTTTTTATTTTATTGTCTTGTTTTAATGTTTTCTTTTCTCCAATGTGTTTAATGTTGTATGTAAAGCTCTTTGAATAGCCCTGTTGTTGGAAGGTGCTATACAAATACAATTGCCTTGCCTTCATTATGCAAAGTTTCAATATGCTTAACAAGAAAACCTACTTGACTAAACAAATAACTAGCAAAGAAAACACATTCAACGTTCTAATCTGAATAAACAAACTTCTAGAATAGACCACCAAAACAATCATAACAATAATCACAGACTAAATACTAATGACAAATACATCCTCCTACACATGCTGTAGCTATCCTGAAAGTAACCCTGCTGCCAAAAGAGTTGCCACGGTTTCTTGCCTGCAGCAATTCAACATCTCGAAATGTGGAGCAACTGGTGCAACTGTGACAACACACAACCTGCTTCTATAAATTATGCGATATAGTCCATTATATTATTATGAGTTATAAGTTATGAGAGGCAGACTTAAATCATAAAGGAGGGATTTGCATCTGAGCCCATATCTGGGGAAATGTTTCAAGGCGATCAAGTAGATTTAAGGTGGATAAAAAACAACAACACATCAGCCACATAAACCAGCTAATAAACAACCTCATCTGTGTGGACACACAAGCGCGTCAGCTTCGTCGAAATCGCGTTACGAAACACAGCTAACCACAAATAAACCTGTCATGTTGTTGTTGTTGACTGCCTCGAATTAGCAGACTGCTAGCGTTAGCAACAAAGCTAACTTAGTAAGTTCATAATCTATAGTCTCGGTTAGCACAAAACCTGAAAGAAAACATGAATTCCTCCCGTGAAGCTTTTAGTTTTCCCAGCTAGCTGAGTGTCGTAAACACCAAGCTCTCACACACAGTCACACACACACATACACACACTACATCTTGTTTTGGTGAATGCCAAAAACACAGATGATGCAGTTTTGGGTGTGTACAGCTAGTGACAGCTAGCTAAGGGTTAGCCAGCCGTTAGCTGCGTGACGCCAATTTACATCAATCCGTTGACTACATTAAATTGCAGTTGTTCTCTTTTTTATATATATATAAATTAAACGTAAGTCAACAGCAGGCAATCTAATCTAAACATGGCGATTCACCAGCCAGCCGTACAAACGTTACGTTATAATGCGAACTGTCGGCTAGCTAACGTTAGCATCGGGAGGAGCCCTCTCCTCGTAGCCCTTTTAGCCAGTTAGCCAGCTAACATTAGCCGCTAACCTAACATTAGCTACTCACCTTCCAGAGAACAGGGGGACGCTAGTGATCGTGAATGGTGTCTTCGGGAGAGGGGGAGGGGGGGGCAATAATCTTTTGTGGCACTTCAGTGTCTGTTCGGTGTGTCGACTGCCTCCGGCCAGCTGCGGTAACGTCGGCTCTCATAAGGCTCCGCGATGTCCCTCTCCCACTTCTTTCAACTTCCCTTTTCGCATTGTACGGAGGATGATGACAGATCGTATGACTGGTTTTGACAATCCCCTACGTAGCAGTGCAACGGACCAATCACATGCTCGGATTCATTCCCAATATACTGGTATGTGTCTTCCCCCCCAAAATAAAAAATACATAGGAAATAACACTATTAAAACTTTCAGCGAGATTCCAGGACAATAAATAAATAAATTATCCAGAGTTAACCCCCCAAGTACTGTCCGGTAATAAATAAATAAATAATAACCAAAACGACTTTTCGTATATTTGTTTTTTTAAATAACCTTTTTAATTGAGCGGTCTGATATGGAGGCACATTTCAGCCACTGTCAGAAATAAATCAATAAATAGAAAATAACACTATTAACACTTACAGCGATATTTTAACTCCAAAAAATAAAAACCCAGGACTAAAAATACAACAACCCCCCACATAGTACTAAACAGAAAATAACACAAGGTTTCTCATCATTCTGAGATACTAGGTTATTGGTTTTGATAAAGTTTCTGTTTTTTTTTCTTCTGACGGTGACGGAAATGGGCTTCCATAGGCTGACGCTGTTGCTAGGCAACGAGAAACTCCAAACAGGTGCCCTCCTGCTCTAACTACTGCGGTGTTGTTAGAAAAGTAGTTTAAAAACTTTTCCCGGGCTTAACAACAAGGCGAACGTAAAAAGGTTAAAGGTACTAATATAAAGACCGACGTCAACTCGGTTTCCTCCGTCGCTGTTACGTTTGAATTGAAGTTGAGTATGGCCGACGGAAACGCCTCCCAGCGGCTGAGATATGACGTTACAGGCCGACGTCCGGACGTTCCCACGGTAAGCTGCTAACTTAACTGACGTCGCATTAGCTAACTTAAATTAGCATAAATTAACCGTTGATTTACGGAATACGGTATTTGTCTTTTAAACAACAGGCCGGGAAACGTATACCCGTAGGAGACCGGACCGAATCCTGCTTACAAGAAGCGGCACGGGTAACGTACTTTTTAACGTGTTTTTATTTGAGCGTTTTAACAGTTAGCTTAGTTTGTGACGCTAGCTGTAACTCCTTTAGCCAGGGAGTGTCGCTATGGAAGTGCAGATAGCTGCAGGTTTACTGTCCTATCCAGTCAAAAGTATTTTCTATACTCAAGTAGTAGAAGTACAGATACTTTTGTTCAAAAAGACTCAGGTAAAAGTACAAGTGCTGATTCAACTTTTATTCTCAGGTAAAAGTGGGAAAAGTACACGCTCTGGAATGTACTCAAATAATTAAGTATCACTTTGCAGGACTAAAATCTACTCTTTGAAGGACAAAAATGTACTCAAGGTAAAACAGTATCACTTTGAAGGACATTTCTACTGGCTGTTTTTTTTTCTTAAGGAGATCCCCTTCATATTAATAATAATAAAATTAATTAATTATTCCCCTTACCCCCTCAAATGCAGTAAAACTAAAGTAACAAGCCTGTTTTGAAGATTTGAAGAGTATAGATGTTGTTTGAAAATGTAGGGAGGAAAAGTTAAAAAGTACAGATTCCTGAAAATTCTACTTAAGTAACAGAGTATTTGTACTTTGTTACTCCCCCTCGACTTTCCAGACCCCGACCCCACCGGTGATCAGGAAGTACAGCAACAATTTCCAGCCAGAACCAGGAGCTATCAGAGTGCACCATGGGAAGGCAAATGATCCAGATGTTGCCAGTCATCTTGTTCACGGCATCAGCACCAAACCTTCCCTCACTGTGAGTACCACACACACACACACACACACACACACACACACACACACACACACACACACACCTCCCTGTGGGTTAACGTTAAAGATGTAAACATTAGGGTTTGCACTACCTCACATTTGGAATATGGATCTAACTTATTAATTTGACGTGATTCCAACAGAGCAGAAGCTTGCTAAATCCTCCCCAGAAGACCTTGTTCCAGCAGAAGTTACAGGATCTCAGTGAAGCGGCGGTGAGGAGGTCACATAACCGTATTCATGCTGGACTTCCCTCCTGGCATAACGCAAAAACTACGTATGGTGTGAAGACAGTTAAAGGTATGAGTATCACCAAATAAGGTTATGTGTGGAGTTTGCATGTTCTCCCCGTGTAAGCGTGGGTTCTCTCCGGGTTCTCCGGCTTCCTCCCACAGTCCAAAGACATGCAGGATGGGGATAGGTTCATTGATTACTCTAAATTGCCCGTAGGTGTGAGTGTGAATGGTTGTCTGTCTCTACATGTCGGCCGTGCGATAGACTGGTTACAGGTGAACCCTGCCTTCGCCCAATGACAGCTGGGATCGGCTCCAGCCCCCCTGCGACCCTGATTACAGGTTAAGCGGTAGATGATGGAAGTTTTTAACCTTTTTGTGCAGGGTTGGATGTGCGTGAGATTCTAAACCCTCAGAAAACAGCAGAGGAGCTGGAGACGGAAGTTCAGATGGGACACGAGGCTAACATCCGTAACGCCCATTATGTTGGTAAGAAAAACATTCAATGTTTAGTTATCTAGTTGTTGAATTTTATTGATCATTTTTTAAAATATGATATATGGCTTTCATCACAATGAAATAACCGTGCTCTGCTCCAGGGGAGAGGATTGATAGGAAGTACGACTGGAGTCGCCACGGTAACACCAGCCGGTTTGGGACGCCTCATTTCAACGACGGCCGTGATCTCGCCAAATGTCTCCACTGGCTGGGGGAGACGCAGAAGTAAGAACTGAAATGAGTGGGCACAAGTGTTCCTGTTGTTACTTTCCATTACACCATGTATTCATTCAGTGTTCACATAACTGAAAGGATAATAAATCATACCTGACCTTGCGCTCGAATAAATCGCATAAATACGGGTGCTGGAAATCCTTGAAAACACTTGTATTTTAGTGTGGTCTTTTCAAGGTTTGAAAAGTGCTTTGATTTAGAATTAAGTGCTTGAAAGTGCTTGAAATGTATGTTCTATGTGATGACATATATGATATAACAGAGAAAAGAAGATCTCCATATTTGAGGGACTGAAAACAGCATTTTCTGACATTTCTTTATGAAAAATGACTTTTGATGATGAACAGATGATGAAAATAGTTGGTGATTATATTTCTGTGGATCTGTTAGTGGAATTAGTTTTCCTTTCATTTGTGGTCCTTCTGTAAAAAGCTGTCTCCAAACATCATGTTGGTTGTTTAGAGGACAATAACATCTCATTTAATGTGATGAACAAGTGACATAATAAGTAGACTGAATACTGAGGATTGTATTGGATACAAATATGTAGTTTACCACAGCTGGAAGGTGCTGGAAAAGTATGGAAATGCACCTTGAAATGCTTGAAAGTGCTTGAATTTGACTTTGGAAAAGGTGTAGGAACCCTGATTAATGTGCCACAGGTTTTATAATCCAACGCCTGTTTGGAAGAGAATCGGGGACAAGGAGAAGATGGCGTCCCTCCTGGGCAAAGTGAACAAAGTGTACGTTTCCATCGCACTTCTTCTGATCCATTCTGTGACCTCTGACTGTACTTTAATAACAAATATTAATCTTCCTTCTCTCTTTAAATATATCTTTTCAGGAGAGGAAATACCTTGAATCTTCCAACAGATCACACCTTTGGAAAACTCCTGCCGTTGGATGAATTTGGTAGGTTTATTTATTTATATATATTAAAAAAGCATTTCAGCAGATGTTGTGTGTCCTGAAAAAAATGCTTTTTGTTTTCACGTCATCAAACATTTCCAACAACACAGGTGTTGGAGCGCTTATCCACTCCACGGCGCCAGGCCAACACGTGCGAGGCGGAGACCGACACCGCGGCCTGGTCAACGCTGTGCAACACCGTCTGAAGAAGGTCAATTTCCAAAACTTCCCCTCCCTGCTGCAGGCGTTCAAACATTATGACCGGGTATGTTAAAGTAACAGTACTACTAAAAGTCTCCTGTCTCCGTCTCACACACCTGAGAAGGCTCACCAACCACAACACGTTAGTACGAGTGTGTGTTTTATTACCTCACTAGGGAGGCAAGGGGCTGATTGACCGAGAGGACCTGCAGGCCGTGTGCCGTCAGTTCCAGCTGGACGTGAGCCGGCCGGTCCTGGACGACCTGGTGGACTGCTGCGACACGGACAAGGACGGACTGATCGACTTCCTGGACTTTGCAAACTTCCTCAACTGGAAGGACAAGATGCCCCTCAACAGCCGAGAGCAACGCATTTTGACGATTGATCATCGTAATATATCAGTTTATTTATCACAATGATGACTATGATAACCGTAAAGTGGACACATTTCTATGCAGACTATAACAACTCTCACTTCAGAATTTTGCAGTAAAAGACTTGGAAGTTTTCAAATCATCACAGTTTAAAGGACTCGGTTAAGATTTTATCATTCGGATGATGCAGAGTTTTCTATTCTTTGTCTCCTGCAGAGCATCAGACCGGCACGCCTCCAGCCGACGTGGAGAGGAAGCCTCCATCAGAATCGGCCTCTCTGCCCTTAATCGAGCCTCAGGACCTGGAGCCCATTGAGCCAGGCAGCTTACTGAAGACCCTCAGGACCGTGAGGCGACCCAAGGCATCCCCAGACCACTTCAGGACCTCCTCCACCGTCATCGGGTCTGTCCGTGATCCGGCCACATCAAGTAAGGCAGAAATTACAACAAAAAAAATAGTCAGACACAAGCTTCATATATTAGTATCACATTGTGAAATACATGACATATTATAAGTGAATGTTTTACATTCTTGTAGATAAGTCTCACCTCCTCATACTGGAAAAAGAATCAGAATCGACCACTTGAACTCGTTTAAATCCAGCAGCTCATGCTTTTTATTTGTAGTTTTTATAATAGTTTTATAAGTGCTAATTCAACATTTATTTTTCATTCACTCTCCTAAAAGTCATCATTATCTTTCTTTATGTCTCGCATGCCTGCCTGCTGCCTTTTAAAATACTTTGTTTTTGTACTATTTTATCTATTTTTATCCTTAGATGTTGCATTGTTGGCATTCTGTGGACAGCAGACACAGAATTTCATTGTACGGGGGAACATGTTTCTATACTGTGCTTATGACCACAAACCCTTTGAATCTTGAATTTGAATCTTTAACGTAGACGGCCGCACCTTTGGGATCCCGTCCGTGCGCTTCGACCTTCCAGCTCCACGCCTAAAGAGAGTCAGTGACACTATCAACTATGGCGATACGTCCACGGCCGCAAGTCTCCTCAGTCCGCCAGCTCACGCTCTGCAGGGTGTTCACGAGGAACACTTCTTCTGTCCTCGCACCAAGAAGGAGGTACGTACGAGATCAACGCTGCCTCAACGACGGAATAAGATCCCACAGGAGAGGCCACCGTGGCAACTGCTATCAAACAGTCATGAAAAATGTCACGGAATAATCATGGAAGATGGTGTTTATACATATTCTAATGTGGTCCAATGAATAGCAGTGTTAAACAGAGATCACTGTAAGTCTCCCGTTGCTGCAGTGCAGTTAGATAAAAGATGAATACATAAATCTGTCAGGTGTACGTTCACCATGTTTTAGTGGATGATATATCGCTCCTCATGCTCCTCTTCACAGATCGCATACATCTTCAGGAACGTGGGCGTTGATGTTTCCGCGGAGACGTTCGAGGAGGCCTGGAAGCTGGCGACCCTGAAGCATCCGGCCGGGGAGGTTTGTGTTGAGGCTTTCCGTGACGTGCTCAAGGAAATAAAAGCTATGTGATACTCGATACCTTTCTACGAAGCACAGCGTTTCCTCGTCACAGCAAACATTTCTGTCTAATCGATATCTCCAAAACTGTGAAGCTCCAAAATGTTTTAGATTTTGACACAATGGAGGGGAAGAATGGATTTCACATCACAACAGTTGTGTAAAAATCCTCACCGTTCTCGTTAACCTCAGAGTCAAGTAAAACTGTTTTTAAACAACAACAAAAAAGTATTTGTAATGTAAATCACAATCTCTTTGTGTTTTGTTTGCCTTTGCAAGTGGGACATTTATTTTTGTACATCTAGAGCAACGTTAACTCGTTGTTATTCTATTGTTTGTATGAACTCGGCTTCCTGGGATCTGAACGAACAAAATTCAGCCGTGCTTTCTTTGAAGTGATGCATTCTTGCATTAATATGAGAACTCCCAAGAAACGATATGTTTCATTTTTTTTGTGCGAGCTGGTATGTGACCTCACTAAATACTTAGAACTGCATCATCTGCACGTAATGTATCTGCGCTGTCACATTTTCTATTGCTGCTGCTGTTCTATTCAGCTCACTGAACCTTTTATTCCATACTGTTACTTTATCATGATCACGGTTATAAATCTATATATTAATGCAGAAATACAACACGTAAAACCTATTTTTCAGTGGCCAAAATCAGATGAATGATCTCATACACATACGTTTGCGGTTCCTGGCAGAGCACCCACCAAAGAAATAGGATTATTTAATGTACTGCACCTAATTCCTCTCTTTTTAATACATGCACTTTCTTAGTTCTGTGATGTCATGCTGGAGAACCCGACTGCTCCTTCAGTCTCCATCATTGGGAACTTGTTTAATTGTGTACTTTATTCATTGGAGCCGTCAATGAATCCTGAAGCACATTCTACACCAATAAATATCCTTTCACCTAAATATGGAAACATATATACAAACGAGGTTCATATTTTCTCATCTTTTCACCTCGGCATGCAGGAAAATGGCACATGGAGCCAAGCAGAATGTGTTAATGATTCTCAGCGATCGGTTCTGAAATCTGATTTTAGTAGATTCAGTCTCCTTTCAAAACCAACGTAGAAACTACAAACACACGGGAAAATCAATGAATCAGTCAATTAAAAGGCTTAAGATGAGATTCACATTCAAATAAAAAAAGACTAGTCGTTCAAGTGTAGTTAAAGTTTATTTTGGGTTTTATTTGATCTCCATAAACACCGAAACATTCCTGACGCTGTCCGGTCTACGTGTTTAATAGTTACCACACAAAATATTAACTGTTGGAAATAAACATGGATGTTTTCCCCATACACACGTCTAGAGATATTTATAGAGCATCAACGTCACCATTTAAATGAAAAGAGAGAAATTGCTCATTTGTCATGTCGACGTCTTTTATTCGGAGGCAACGTGTCATCTTTTGTCGGATCACCTAAGCTGCTGTGAAACGGTGTTAAACCTTTAATTGATTGCTTTCGACTTAACAACAGTTACTATGATGATGGAACCAGAGTAAATACTGAGAGGTGCGTTCTCTCTCCCGTAGCCTTTTATCGTGTGTTCGGTCAAAGTATTTAGATTTGATTTCCAGGCATATTTGACTTGTTAATTCCATTAATCAACCTCGGAGTGGGAAGTCTGACGAGAGAGATGGCTTGAGAATTAATTTCTGTCTCCTCGGAGCCGAGACTCGTGCAGACATACATCCAGACTCGAGGAATTGTTTAGCAATCTGTTTCGCTCGCCGGATTAATGAAACGCTTTGGCACACAGCCTCGACCGATCTCACACGTCTGGAGATTACAAAACGGTGAAATAACTAATAAAAAAACCATTAGCTTTTTGTACATTCACCACTTGTTTTTGTCTTCCTGTTAATTTCCATTAAACTGAGTGATGCACGGGCGTGCTAAATTGTTTTAATGTGCTCTCACCGTATCCACGAGCATATTGACATGTGCTAAGCTAACCGCACTCATTTAATCTCATTATGATTCTGCAAAGATGCTCCACTGGAACCGAGAACCCCCCCACGCAAACTTCCACACACACACAGCACACATCTTCCATGCAGGAAAATTAGAATAATCCTCAGCGTGTTTCATTATGCATGAATTAGTGGCCCCTAATGACAGAATTCCTCTGTTTGTCAAGATATGTTGTCAACATTAATAATATCTCCAGCAGAATGGGGATGACACGCGGCATTCAGGAGCCCGTCAGACGTGATGTTTTTGACAAGTGACACGTTTCTGGCAGCGACTGTGTGCTGCTGTTTAAGATGGTTTAACAGCTGGGGAATATTCTTCTTCTTCTGCTGCTGCTGCTGCTTCTTCTTCTCTCGCTTGCGGCGGCGATGCAACATAGAGTATATTCACTCGATGTTAACGCTTGTGATCTCCTCTGTATGAACTTGCTTGAACAGTCGTCCGTAACCATGCACCAGAACATACGCCCCCTCCTGCTCACTACGGAACACGGATTATCTTGAAAGTACACGAATATATCTGAAAGTCATTTAAATTCTAAAATCAACATTCAAACGCTGCACATATCTATTCATTCTGTTTTCACCCAGTATGTCTGCAGTTCCAGATAAATATCAGCCTACACCGTTATTCATATTATAGCATCTAAAGATTAAGATCTGCGTAGGATTGTTTCCAGCTCGTCTGATCCAAACATTTCCAATAATAATATAATAATGTGTTGTAAAGTCAAAGATCATTGGAAAAAGTAAGATTTATAGATACGTTTTTATTCTTTCAAAAACATTTTCACTGCGTTCAAAAAAGGGCAAAGAGAGGCACGTACTGAAATTTAATTTAATAAAAGCACAGAATTAAATCCGTTGAATGATTTGTTTCAAACCTCAATAGAAGCTTAAAGGAGTCATCACCTGGTTTTATACGTATCCAGCCCCCCTTGGATCGCTTTGGATCAATTCGTAAAACTTATTAGAAAAAAAAAAAAAAAAATTTAATCAAACATTGAGCTTGTTCTGACCCTTTTTCGTACCGCGATTTTATCACGCGAGATTACGCGCGAGGTTTTGACTGGTCCGGATGTGCATTGTATAATATGTAATGAGGCGCGCGTTGATTCGCCGCAGGAAGGACAGAGCCGGGGGGGCTTGCCTGCATGCAGACTCCAAAACATAATGGCGGCGCTTCGGCGATTTCAGGTAGCGGACGGGGCGGGGTTGGGTGGTGAAAGAGGGGTGGGCTTATGCAAGTAGCCGCCACGGTGACGTCACCGAAGGCGCAGAATCAAAATCTCGTGCTTTAGGAATGCACACCCTTGTGTGCTATTCCTGTTCGGAAAAAGAGCAGAAGCGAAAAAACGGCGCCACTTTCAAACTCCAGCCTTTCAGGCAAGTTTCAACTGAGGTCAAACACAGATATGCATGTTTTAACAAGAGAAATTGCGATTTCCAGGTGATGACTCCTTTAACATGTAAAGCAACCACTGCAGATTCTTGTAGAAAATAAAAGATTAGTTTGGTGTTATGATCAAGCAATTTATTGATACAACGTATTGTTTAAAAAAAAACAAAAAACTTGAGTACATTGTTGACCTTGGAAACAAAAACATCAAGGTCCATTTAAAGCTTTTTCTGGAACTTTCAGCTGCATTTCATGGCCTTCCTCTGCAGATGGTTGTCATGGAGATGCAGTCAGTATGATAGCTGTGTCCCCATCCAAATATTAACTTAATTTCTTATCCCATGGTCACATGACCAAAGTTTCATTCTTAACTTATATGCTGACAACAGAGCGATCACCATGACAACGAAGCCAAACCCCATTTGCTTGAGTTGGATCTAGATTGTGATTGAAAGCTGGTACACGAACCTGGAGTGCTTTTTCCCCTCAACAGCTATTTTTTTTTTTATAAAGCAAGAGACGCTTAAAAAGTCTTCCTCCAGTGAACTCATCACTCTGCTCATATGGAGCTGAGAAGGAGTCAAGGAGTATTACCTCCTAGAACAGTCTGCTGAGTTATTTCTTCAGTGTAAAATCACTGGAGGGGGACTTTTAAAGCACCGGAGGGTCTGAGGACGACCTTCAAGTAGTGAGATGGGTTCATTTATAAAGTTCTGAGGTTTTCGGCGTTGGGTCCCATTTCACACACCGTTCTTTCTATCTGCTGTTCGCAGATGTCCGGTTTTAAAATAGTCTTTTATGGATGAGTGAATTCAGCCAATCGCTGCTTCCCCCCGTTGCGTCCCGATGAATGACAGATGGCATCGCCGCGTCATCGAGTCAAAAAGAATCACTCTGTCGGTTTCCAGTGCCAGTGCCAAACGGTGGTGACCGTCCAGTCAGGGGACGCTCCACGCGTCAGCTCTCGCTGGAATCTGGAAGGAGAGGAGGAGCTTCGATTAGTTAAATATAAAACAACGCTCCAGACAGATTATTCAGAAGAGCATCCTTTGGACCAGACTGCTTCAGTTCATTCAGGCAGATGCAAACACAGCAATCGCACTTAGATTCAGGGCAAAACAAAGTGACTGCAAAGCAAACCAGCTGAGACCGCCTTCTCTAGACTCGCCTCCACCCTTCCATCCCAAATAACTTGGTTTATAGTTCCCTAGTCATGTTCTCGATGCTCTCTGGAGCTGGATATTAGGTTCATTATTTGAACATTTGGTATTTTAACATAGACGCAGTTAAAACGATGCATGCTGCTGGAGCGCTGAAATGAAGAAGAAAAACAAAAAAGAGGAAGAAGCGAAGTTTGCTCATGCGTGGAATTTGTGCACCTATTTAACAACATATGCCTAAAAATCTTTGTATTTTTAACTCATATGACTCAAACATATGACTAATGCCAACCGATTTCAACCAATACTATCATGACATCCATCAATCAATCTACAACTAGAGAAGGTCGCGAGCTCATCTTTTTCATGCTTTTTCACCCAGAAATGCAAACCAGACATTCATTGTTTCAGCTCAACTTTAAAAAGCTCAACACTCGTATCGACTGAGTCCCTGAATCGGAGCAAAGCAGACGAACTGCAGGGCTTTAAAAAAACAAACAAACCTCATCTCAAACTAAAGTTCTGCCTCTTGGTCTCACCTTGAAAACAATGGGAGGTGAGGGATTCTGAAAATAGCTCCCTCATCCTGCCAAAACTGTCCGTCCGCTAGCTTTTTCGGGATAACACTTGAGGTGTAACAGGCTTTTCTCAGAGCCGATTCCAAGACCTGAAACAATAGGGAACGAGGAGTCTGGCTAACTAGATAGGTGGGTATTAGGTGGAACAGCCGACCCCGTGTGGTCCAGCAACTAAACGGGATTACCGCCTTGGAAACGCAAAGAGGCTTTCACTGTTACACAAACTGGGGAGTGGAATTATTTCCCCCCTTTTTTTCTGTTACAGCTGCGAATCACATCTGCAGTTCTTTAGAACCAAAATCAGAACTGACTTTTTATTTATATATATATATATATATATATATATATATATATATATACATATACACACATATATATATATATATATATACATATGAAAAATGTTTCATCGCCACTGTCAGCGTCGTGCTTCTGTTTCCCATCCAACTAAAACAGACGTGCCATATGTTGGAAGGCCTGCAGGTAACTTTGAGCGTTTGCCAACACGTAATTAAGTTTCAAAGTAAATATTTGTACTTAAAAAAAAAACAAAAAAGAGAGAAAAAAGAGACATTTTGGCAGAAAACATCTGAGCAACTTAATGATAAAAAAGGCTTTAAAGCAGAAAGAGTTTCCTGCATGAAAAACTGTCAGATTTCAAAAAAGATGTCAAAGCTGAGCGACGGAAGATTTTATGATTGTTTGTATGTATATGTTGATGTCTGCTCACTCGTAGACCGCCGTCACTATTTTCTTCGGCGGGCCGTCATCTTCACCGGAGTTCACGTTGAAGATCTTTGTTCCCTCGGGGTCATCGGGGCCCTTGTGTGTCGACAGGAACCAGAACCTCATGACGACGAAGCAGAACTTTCTACCTAAAAATGGGCAAAAGGAAAGGAATCAGAATCCAGCTCTGGAAGTGACATCATGGGCAACACGACATCACCTCTCTGACCACGTTGTACGGACCATTGTACCGATCATTGTACCAATCATTGTACGGTCGTTGTACTGACAGTTGTACTGATCGTTGTATTGATCATTGTACGGTTGTTGTACAATTGTTGTACCGATCATTGTACTGATCGTTGTACGGTCGTTGTACGGACCGTTGTACGGTTGTTGTACCGATCGTTGTACAGACCGTTGTACTGATTGTTGTACAGACCGTTGTACGGACCGTTGTACTGATCGTTGTATTGATCGTTGTACAGACCGTTGTACTGATCGTTGTACGGTTGTTGTACAATCGTTGTACAGACCGTTGTACTGATCGTTGTATTGATTGTTGTACGGTCGTTGTACAGACTGTTGTACTGATCGTTGTATTGATTGTTGTACGGTCGTTGTACAGACTGTTGTACTGATCGTTGTACGGACCGTTGAACTGATCGTTTGTATTGATCGTTGTACAGACCGTTGTATTGATCGTTGTACGGTCGTTGTACAGATCGTTGTACGGATGTTGTACGGTTGTTGTATGATTGTTGTACCAATCGTTGTACGGACAGTCAGGGCCGTAGCCAGCTATGAGGTCACCGAGGTCCGGACCTCGGTAAAACATTTCTGAGAAAAAAAAAAAGTGGGCCCCGAACAGCATATTAACACACCGCCACTGGACAGCTTTTATTTTGAAACCACAGGAAGTTATCTATCGGCGGAAGTCGCGGGAAATTTACAGAAGAGATGACCACAGACAGCACTGCGAGTTGACAGGTGAGTGACAGCTTTTAAATATTATGCTACAAGCAGAACAAGTTAACCAATGATCGACGCGATCCAACAGTGTAAACTTTGATTGATCCACTATTACAGGACAGAGCACAGACAGGAGAACAAATGGGACCAGCAACACAGACAGGAGAACAAATGGGACCAGCAACACAGACAGGAGAACAAATAGGACCAGAAACACAGACAGGAGAACAAATGGGACCAGAAACACAGACGGGAGAACAAATGGGACCAGCAACACAGACGGGAGAACAAATGGGACCAGCAACACAGACGGGAGAACAAATGGGACCAGCAACACAGACGGGAGAACAAATAGGACCAGAAACACAGACGGGAGAACAAATAGGACCAGAAACACAGACGGGAGAACAAATAGGACCAGAAACACAGACAGGAGAACAAATGGGACCAGCAACACAGACAGGAGAACAAATGGGACCAGCAACACAGACAGGAGAACAAATGGGACCAGCAACACAGACAGGAGAACAAATAGGACCAGAAAAACAGACAGGAGAACAAATAGGACCAGCAACACAGACAGGAGAACAAATGGGACCAGCAACACAGACAGGAGAACAAATAGGACCAGCAACACAGACAGGAGAACACAGACAGCACAGACAGGAGAACAAATGGGACCAGCAACACAGACAGGAGAACAAATGGGACCAGCAACACAGACAGGAGAACACAGACAGCACAGACAGGAGAACAAATGGGACCAGCAACACAGACAGGAGAACAAATGGGACCAGCAACACAGACAGGAGAACAAATGGGACCAGCAACACAGACAGGAGAACAAATAGGACCAGAAAAACAGACAGGAGAACAAATAGGACCAGCAACACAGACAGGAGAACAAATAGGACCAGAAACACAGACAGGAGAACAAATAGGACCAGAAACACAGACAGCACAGACAGGAGAGAGAGCTCAGACAGAAAAACAGAGAGAGGGTGGGAAAATCCAGAGAGGACCAGGACATAGAGAAAACAGTCAGAATGAAACGGTTGCCTTGGATTCTCTGGATGGGGTCGGGGTGATCACTTTAACTTATGTTTGTGTATTCTATGTCATTTCAGAGGGCCAATGCAGAGAGAGGAGCATGTGGAGGATGACTGACTGACACACACACACACACACACACACACACACACACACACACAGCTAGCACAATAAAAGTGTATCAGTGTACTTATTGACATTTTGGTATGGTTTGTGCAAAAACTGGTAAAAGGGGTGTCTTTCCTGGGACGGACCTCACTAATTTTGAAATCCTGGCTACGGACCTGCCTTCACCTCATCCGAGCTCTTCTTCCTCCTCTTCTTCTCCGGTGAGCCGCTTGGAAGAGCTCCATATTGATCAGTCATCTCCCGCTTCCTTTTCCTTTGTGGTTTCATTTGGGCCTCGTTGGAGTTAACTTCCATTGGAGTCTCTTCATCCGAGCTCAATTTCCTCATCTTACTGTCCGGGGCCGGGAGGGCGGTGAGGGTGTAGAACGGCGGGTCCTGGCCCTGCTCTATGACTTCCATCGGTTCTTCGCAGTCTAATGTCATGCTGGAAGTAATGGGGGTGAGGGTGTAGAACGGCGGGTACTGGCCCTGCTCTATGACTTCCATCGGTTCTTCGCAGTCTAATATCACGCTGGAAGTAATGGGGGTGAGGGTGTAGAACGGCGGGTCCTGGCCCTGCTCTATGACTTCCACTGGAGTCTCTTCATCCGAGCTTAATATCCTCCTCTTCCTCTCCGGTGAGCTGCTTGGAAGATCTCCGTATTCATCAGTCGTTTCCTGCTTGCTTTTACTTCGTGCTTTCATTTCAACCACATCGGATGGAGCCTCACTTCTTTGTGTCTTCACCTCATCCGAGGTCCCCTTCCTCTTCTTCCTCTTCTTCCTCCTCTTCCTCTCCGGTGAGCTGCTTGGAAGAGCTTCGTATTCATCAGTCGTGTCCAGATTCCTTTTACTTTGTGGTTTCATTTGGGCCTCGTTGGAGTCAACTTCCACCGGAGTCTCTTCATCCAAGCTCAATTTCCTCGTCTCTCTGTCCGGGGCCCGGGGGGCGGTGCTGGTGGAGGCCTGCGGGTCCTGGCCCTGCTCACAGACTTCCACCGGAGTCTCTTCATCCGAGCTCAATTTCCTCGTCTTACTGTCCGGGGCCGGGAGGGCGGTGAGGGTGTAGAACGGCGGGTCCTGGCCCTGCTCTATGACCTCCATCGGTTCTTCGCAGTCTAATGTCATGCTGGAAATAATGCGTTGTGTAATAATTGTGTGTTTGTGTGTGTTTATATATATATATATATAGGCTTATTAATATGAGTCTGGATTATTCCTGTAAGAGAGATATCCTCCAATCAATGTGAACTCAAACAAAGTCAGAGTACAATAATGAAGATCTGAGCCTCTCCTCCTTAAATAAATTCCACATCAAAGGCGGTTCCACTTCAAAGCCCCAGAACTGTGACACGTTGATGATGCTGCTGCATTCTATATGCAAATGACACATTCCAGGACATGCAAATCTTGTGTCTTTGGTGAGTTCCAAATAAGAACAATAAAATATATTATATAAACCGTAAATCCTCTAATATAGGCCCGGGCCTTTATTTACTCAAGCGCATCGCGGCCCAAACCTTTATTGGAAGGAGGCCAGAATTAGAGACAGGCCCCTATTTCTATTTGAGCAAAACGGACTACCAGTAGAATTAATAAAAACAAGATTTTGTGTCTATTTGAACCTTTAAAATACTAGGTGCTCCACAGCTGCCATATTACTGTAAACAACGTTTACCACTGGTGGACAATCTGCTCCCGGATTTCAAACCGACCAACATGGCGTCTCGCCAAAATGTGTTTCTGCAAACATTTTATGCGAGAAATAAACTGTGCAGTTGCTGAATCTGTCTTTATTTTAGATCGACAACGACAAAAAATAAATAAATAAATCACCTAAACGTGTTAAAAATTATACTTTTTCTTCTCAGCTCTACTTTAGTCTGGTCTTCTTGTAAAACAGCTGACCCCCCGTTTCCGTCCCACAGTGGGAGTAATGACCCGCTGGCCGCATCCCTCTCCTCATGGTCAATCTGCCGGTCAGAGCTCGCCAGATTACAGCGTTGGCCGGCTGGGATTAGGTCCTAAACCAGCGGTGTGCCTCGTGTTGCACATAAAACACACAGATGCTGCGAACTAAATGCATACAAACATCTCCTCGCCGGAACACCGAGGAAAAGATTTCAGGCTCCTCGGAGCAAACTAGACGTAGAAACACGGAAAGTAATCCAACAGTTTCCAGCGTCGATCCAACATCCGACATATTTCACCTTAAAAAAGATGTACATTTTTTTTTATTATGATACACTTTAGTTATTCATCTTCCTAGAAGTCCGTTTAGATCGTTTCTTTTATTGAGAAATATCTTGAATCAGTTCAATAATTTGCAGATGAGATAACACTTTGTTGGATCTGAAAATAAAAACCTCTTTTTGAGCTCAGAGAGACTAAAAAGAGTCGTCACTATTATCTCCAAACAAATAAACTGAACACGGTAATAGTTGGATGAGTCTGTGATGTCATCACAAGCTGTAGTTTACGCACCGTGAACGCATCGTGTGCAGACGTTTTGCAGCAGCGTCTTAATCCCGACACAAAAGGCAACACGGAGACGCCAGTAGATAATCCAGGTTCTCCTTTGGGAGCTGCAGAACGTGAAAAGCACCCAATAATACCATAATAATCATATCACATATTACACTACAAATCCTAAAGGCCTGAATCTAAATCTGAAGCTACAGGTTATATGGAAAATATGCATTTTCCCTTTAAGGGGACGGGTTGCACATAAACCTGCTGCTATGGTTTATTTAATTCTATATTTTCATAGTGTTTGAAAAGAAAAATGAACAATTGGATTTTAATTTAGACAGTTGTACCGATTGTTGTACGGATCAATGTATGGTCGTTGTACGGTAGTTGTACGATCCTTACAGTGGCCAGCCGGGAGGTCTGCTCCTCCAACATTTTCCGGTATTTGTGACGATAAAACACAGACAAAACACGCTTCTCCATTTTCAACAGTGACGTCACAAGCACTTTTCCGAAAAGTTCAGAAATTGTTTTTCAATCGGAGCAAAAAAATGCTCAGAAAAACATGCATTTTTTTTAGATGAGGCGACCGCGTGCAGCTACGATCTCCTCATTGAGAAGAAAAAGAGGAAAAAAGACACGTGCACTGTGTGGACTAGAGTCCGTATTGCAACTGAAGTCTCGTCTGTCGTCCAGCGTCCTCCACCTGTAGGTGTAACATACGAAGGCCGGCGGCACCGGACTCACCGTGCTGATCGAAGACGACGGACACGTCCTCCGGCAGCGTGAATATAATCTCGTCCATGGTGACGGCGAGCTGCTGTCTGCGAGCGGCGCTGAGAGAGCTGCACCTCATTTCAACGTAATCTATCATCTGAGAACGACAAAAGAGCTCATCGATAACCAAACGGATCGACGGGGTCATCAATCACTTATTCACTGCCAGGCATACATGCACTCCCTTTGATTGTGAGACTCTTTGCAACCTACATTCTTTGATTCTGCTATGAATTTTATGTTTTTTTTTTTTTAATTGTCCACAAATCTAACTATAAAGCATTAAATCTCTGTTGGCATCTGGGAACCAGTCATCCCATTACATTTCGATATAAAAACACAGACATTGATCGGCAAATATTATTTAATAGTTCCACAATATGACCGGAGATCTAACAGGGTTAAAAAAAACTTTAGTGACTTTAGTGAATAACGCATTCTATTAAAATTTTGAGCCAAATCTGCATCATAAACAGGAACATTTCTTTCTCAAGTAAATGTAGTACTAAATTGTTTTTCTTCTTCTGAAGTAGTACAGATAAGAAGCTTACAGTTGAGTTGCTTATTTAAGTGCTGTTGGGGAACGTGAAAGTTACTTTGGTGTAGAAATAAGTTATAATAATAATAACATAACACAATACTTTGCCATCTAATCATCATCATAAAGCCACAGCTGTTTGGGGCCTCGGACAGCGTTTTTATCTGAACTAAAGTGTGTTTCTGGATGTTGTGTATGTCGTGTACGTGTGTGTATGTGTGTGTTATTACCTCTTTGGAGACGATCCCCACCAGCTCGTCGTATCTGCTGCTGGACATCAGGTCGGAGACGTGGACCAAAGCCTGATGGAGGAGGAACAGGGGGATTTATTCTACCTGCATCACGGTGGAGGATGTGAGTAATCAGGTGACCTTTAACCTCTAATACTGATGTGTTGGGGGGGGCTACACCAGTAACTGTGATGTGAAACCAGGGCAACGTGTTAAATCTCAGTGTCTGGCGTTCAGATATAGAGTCTGGATCCAGGAAGGTCCCAAAGTATTTGGCCTTCTATGAACCAGATGTGGAGGGAAGTGACCCAGATGTTGAGCCGGACTGGGACTTGGGGGTCAGTAGTTACCTGCTTGGCTCCTCTTTCAAACTCAGCAGAGTTCAGGTCTAAGTCGAAGTACAGGTGTATGAAATACGTGATCACTTTGCACCGGACCCATGTGATCGGGTCTGGGATGCCGACTACGGAGACTTCGGGCTGCCGGTCCCCCTCAGGCCGGGAGCTGAACGGTCTGTGTGTCTGACCCGCGAACTCGAACCTGCGGCTGCAGAGCCTCGGACCTTTTGCTCCGGATGACCCGGCGAAAGGACGCGCAGGAAGCGTGCACGCCCACCGGCGCCGGTGCAGAACTCCGCAGGTCGGGCCGCTCTTCCAGGCGCAGCGGCCCGGGGAGCACGCCGCGAGGCTGCCGAGCTCCCGGCACGCAGCGAGGCCGCTGATCCGCTGCATCACAGCGGGGAGGACGCGGCGGCGGCGGCGGCGGCGGCGGTGGAACCACGGAGCGACCCTGAAGCAGCCTCCATGCAGCAGCTGCCTTTGGTAACCTTACGCAACTCACCCCATGCTGTACCCACAATGCTTATCGGCCACACGACGTAAACAGTCACACATGACTGCTGCCTTCACGTGCTGTCGGAAATATAGGAACACACTTTATATATGTTTTGTGAATATATTATGGTATATATTAGATGTTTTATGAATATATGTACATATTATTTGTATAAATATTTGTCAGTAACTGATTGATGCTGCCCAATTTCTCGTCTGCAAACCAGTTTTTGGCTGGCTGGTGGGATATTAGAGGATGAGAGGAAGTATGGAGGGTGATTAGTGCCGATGATGTTGATATAAGTACAAAGATATCATGAACTTAAATTTGGGGGCTTTACCAACAAAATTAAATTAAAATGGCTTTAGTACATATTTAGTTTTTTCTGTCATTATGGAGGAAAAAACATCTGAAAATAACATAAATGTACATACATTCTCATTAAAATATGGAATTAAAAAGATCTTGTTCCCGCTGCTTGACTTAAGTATAAACAAATATATATTAACAATACAGAATACAAATAATAACAAAATAAGGTAATAATGACAATAAGATTAAGATAAGAAGTTTCTTTAATGTTCTTAAATATGACCATGCCCTTGTTTTCCTCCCTCCTCATCGGTTCTTTTAAACTCATACATTAAAGTTCACCTAATTATCATATTCCATTAATTCTGCTGCGCAAAGGTTTAAAATGAAAGCGTCCACGGGACTCTGTTTGTACCAAGAGGCGGAATTTACAAGCAACACGTGAACGCAGCAAAGTTGCTTTACGTACTTTTCCAGTAGAGGGAGATAAATATCCATTTATGGGTCTCGTGTGTGTGTGTGTGTGTGTGTGTGTGTGTGTGTGTGTGTGTGTGTGTGTGTGTGTGTGTGTGTGTGTGTGTGTGTGTGTGTGTGTGCGCGAGAGTGAGAGAGTGTGAGAACTGGAAAACAAACTTGTGTGCGTGCACGTGTTATTACTTCGGTAAAAGAGAACATTTAAAAAGCCAGCGGTAGTGTCACGCACGCGCACACTCGCGGGCCCGCGGTTTCCGCCGGGTCCTCGTGGTTCTGCGCAGGTGCCCAAACTGATTGTGCGAAAATGTGAAATTTGATCAGCGGACCAAAACATCATTAAGTCCCCGCTGCTCCCGGTGATTACGGGTCAGCGGCGTTCCCCGTCTCTCTCTCTCTCTCTCTCTCTCTCTCTCTCTCTCTCTCTCTCTCTCTCTCTCTCTCTCTCACCCCCCGCACACGCACGCGGCAGACACCTGCGCGCCGCCCCGCCCACCCGAACTTCTCCCCAAACTAATTTTATTTATCAATAATTAGCAGCGCAGCACTCGATTAGTTGAAATTGCGCTCAGACACGCAAACCTTCCCGGATGTAGAATCACGGTGATTATGTGGGTCAGCTCCTCTTTTTCTGTCGTTACATCTGCGAGACGAATGGAAGCAGAATATTCACCACTTTGTTTGACTTTGTTTGAATCTGCAGAGAAACACACGAGAGAAGAAGAAGAGTTGGAGGCCAGGCTGCTGTTTCATTACAATCAAGACGTTTCACCAGGAGGAAGAGGAGGAGGAGGAGGAGTCAAGGTAGGGAAGACAACAAACATTTAGAGCAAGAAAAAGAAAACTAAGAAAGGAAAATACTTTACAAATACAGCCAGATGAGCTGCTTGTATGCCTTTATTTTCATATATGAATAATTAATACTCAAGTAGAAGTACAGATACTTGTGTTTAAAAAGTAGAAGTACTGATTAAACTCAAGTAAAAGTGAAAAGTACAGGCTCTGAAATGTACTCGTAGTAGAAAGTAAAAAGTATCACTATGAAGGACATTTCTCTTGGCAAGTCTAACTGAATCTGAGTCGTTCCTCTCAAATGCATAAAAAGAAGTAGAAAGTACAGATTTTTGTGAAAGAAAAGTAAAAACTTAAATACTCAAGTAAAGTATAGAAACCTGAATATTCAGTAAAGTACAGTAATGAAGTATTTATACTACATTACTTCCCACCTCTGATTATTAACACGTGTTCTGTCTTATAAAATGAAACAATAAAGTTTTCACATTTCAGAAGGAAAATAAGGAGAGTTTCTCCGGTTTCTTGTTAGCAGCCAAATTCATCTGGTATCAAACCTAAAGATTTACCACAAACCAGTGTGTTAAAACCAGTTCAGAACCAGCATGCCGGGTCACACGCTGCACACGACTGCAGCTTCAGGGCCCGAGGTCAAGTTGGACATTTTACTAACATTCATACAGGACTGATTTATGTTTCTATCTTTTATTGGCTGTATTAAGTCAATTAATCAATTGTAATCCAGGCTGTGTGGAAACATTCTGCAAATAGCAGTTTGATTAATATTTGGAGCTGAAATGAGAGATTGCATCTCCGGTCATACGGTGCACCAATTCAACAATATGTGCACCAAAAAAAATCTATTTCTTTGTATTTTTTATTCATCCTGGAAAGCAAAATGTGACGCATGCTTATCATAATCATGACATCCATCAATCAATCTGCTGCTTTAAGCAGCACACAGATAGAGAAGGCGCTGAGTTTATGTCGTTTTTTTATTATTTATCACGACTTGTTTCACTCTCGAGTGTCAGAATTACAATGAAAAACTTTAGAGTCATTTTACTGATCCTGGGTCTGTGTTGGTCCACGTCGATGTTGCCACGTTGTTCTTCTGTTATTCAAGGTTTAATAGACAAACACCTAAAAAGAAAGAAAATTCAATATTTGGTTCTTTAAACTCTTCATGTCAACATGAACGTTTATTCTTTTGCAGTAATTTAATTAACCACATATTTAACAATATATGCTGCAAAAGAAAAACCATTTCTTAGTATTTTTATAATCACAATCCCGTGTTTAAATCTTCCTGGAAAGAAGATATGACGCGTGCTTACGTCAGCTGGTGCCGACCAATAATATCACGTTGCCATCCATCGATCAATCTGTTTGATTGGGACTCTCCTGCAGAGAGACTGTCATAGATGTGATCCAGCAGCCGGCGTCTCCAGTGAGCTCTTTCCCCCGTCGAGCCACTGAAAGGCACTGTTGTCCACAGCTGAGCTCCAGGGAAACGTGATGAAGACGTTGATCCTCCGGAGCGTTGGGGAGGCTGGTCAGCGGCGGAGCGCAGGTTTAAACATCATCAATAGTGATGAGACGACTTCATCCGTACGCACGCCGCTCCGGAGGATCTGATGCTGACGTTTCCTTTAAATAAACGGGGTTTGAATGTTTGAAAATCTATATACAGTATATGTTTATGTGGGAATATCAGGTATCAGACCCTTAAATGTAAATCCTGAGACAGAATAAGAAACATGTTTCAAATAAATCTAAAATAACTCCCTAGTTATTGTGCAAAATATTTACTCCGTCCTTATGCATTAAAGTACAGTTGTGTATTTCAT